>NC_052348.1:1377444-1977444 GCF_016432855.1 Salvelinus namaycush
CTATATAAAATCTACCCCTACTCTTCTGCTTTTCAAGCAACAAGTCGGATTTCAAATCGGGTCTACCAATCTGTAACTAGAGCTATTTTTGTAACCCTTCGCCTGTTTTTCTGGCTTCGGTAAAAAATGTCAGAAGTTAGCAGATTCATTAAATTCAAAACAACTATCATTTTGACCACTAAACCAAGAGTTTGACAAAAATATATTGGATTAAAACTTCCCTCTACTTCTCTGCTTGTCAAAGCGGAGAAGGTTTATTCAGTATGGAACTTACGTTACAGCAGTTTTACTAAATGCACTACCATGTGTTTTTTAAACTTTCACAAACAACTGCCGTTTTGACCCCTTTCCCAACATTTTACAGAAAACAATGTTTTCTATATAAATTCCCTACTCTTCTGCTTTTCAAGAACAAGTCGGATTCAAATCGGGTCTACCAATCTGTAACTAGACTATTTTTTGTAACCCTTCGCCTGGTTTTTGGCTTCGGTAAAAAATGTCAGAAGTTAGCAGATTCATTAAATTCAACAACCTTTCACAAACAAACTGCCGTTTTGACCCCTTTCCCAACATTTTACAGAAAACAATGTTTTCTATATAAAATCTACCCCTACTCTTCTGCTTTTCAAGCAACAAGTCGGATTTCAAATCGGGTCTACCAATCTGTAACTAGAGCTATTTTTGTAACCCTTCGCCTGTTTTTCTGGCTTCGGTAAAAATGTCAGAAGTTAGCAGATTCATTAAATTCAAAACAACTATCATTTTGACCACTAAACCAAAGAGTTTGACAAAAATATATTGGATTAAAACTTCCCTCTACTTCTCTGCTTGTCAAATGCGGAGAAGGTTTATTCAGTATGGAACTACGTTACAGCAGTTTTACTAAATGCACTACCATGTGTTTTTTTAAACTTTCACAAACAACTGCCGTTTTGACCCCTTTCCCAACATTTTACAGAAAACAATGTTTCTATATAAAATCTACCCCCACTCTTCTGCTTTTCAAGCAACAAGTCGGATTCAAATCGGGTCTACCAATCTGTAACTAGAGCTATTTTTGTAACCCTTCGCCTGTTTTTCTGGCTTCGGTAAAAAATGTCAGAAGTTAGCAGATTCATTAAATTCAAAACAACTATCATTTGACCACTAAACCAAAGAGTTTGACAAAAATATATTGGATTAAAACTTCCCTCTACTTCTTGCTTGTCAAATGCGGAGAAGGTTTATTCAGTATGGAACTTACGTTACAGCAGTTTTACTAAATGCACTACCATGTGTTTTTTAAACTTTCACAAACAACTGCGATCTGACCCTTTCCCAACATTTTACAGAAAACAATGTTTTCATATAAAAATCTACCCTACTCTTCTGCTTTTCAAGCAACAAGTCGGATTTCAAATCGGGTCTACCAATCTGTAACTAGAGCTATTTTTGTAACCCTTCGCCTGTTTTTCTGGCTTCGGTAAAAAATGTCAGAAGTTAGCAGATTCATTAAATTCAAAAAAACTATCATTTTGACCACTAAACCAAAGAGTTTGACAAAAATATATTGGATTAAAACTTCCCCTACTTTCTCGTGTCAAATCGGGAGAAGGTTTATTCAGTATGGAAATTACGTACAGCAGTTTACTAAATGCACTACCATGTGTTTTTTAAACTTTCACAAACAACTGCCGTTTTGACCCCTTTCCCAACATTTTACAGAAAACAATGTTTTTATATAAAATCTACCCCTACTCTTCTGCTTTTAAGCAACAAGTCGGATTTCAAATCGGGTCTACCAATCTGTAACTAGAGCTATTTTTGGTAAACCTTCGCCTGTTTTTCTGGCTTCGGTAAAAAATGTCAGAAGTTAGCAGATCATTAAATTCAAAACAACATATCATTTTGACATAACAAAGAGTTTGACAAAAATATATGATAAACTTCCCTACTCTCTGCTTGTCAATGCGGAGAAGGTTTATTCAATGGAACTTACGTTACAGCAGTTTACTAAATGCAATACCATGTGTTTTTAAACTTTCACAAACAACTGCCGTTTTGACCCCTTTCCAACATTTTACAGAAAACAATGTTTTCTATATAAAATCTACCCTACTCTTCTGCTTTTCAAGCAACAAGTCGGATTTCAAATCGGGTCTACCAATCTGTAACTAGAGCTATTTTTGTAACCCTTCGCCTGTTTTTTCTGGCTTCGGTAAAAAATGTCAGAAGTTAGCAGATTCATTAAATTCAAAACAACTATCATTTTGAACACTAAACCAAAGAGTTTGACAAAAATATATTGGATTAAAACTTCCCTCTACTTCTCTGCTTGTCAAATGCGGAGAAGGTTTATTCAGTATGGAACTTACGTTACAGCAGTTTTACTAAATGCACTACCATGTGTTTTTTAAACTTTCACAAAAAACTGCCGTTTTGACCCCTTTCCCAACATTTTACAGAAAACAATGTTTTCTATATAAAATCTACCCCTACTCTTCTGCTTTTCAAGCAACAAGTCGGATTTCAAATCGGGTCTACCAATCTGTAACTAGAGCTATTTTTTGTAACCCTTCGCCTGTTTTTCTGGCTTCGGTAAAAAATGTCAAGAAGTTAGCAGATTCATTAAATTCAAAACAACTTTCACAAACAACTGCCGTTTTGACCCCTTTCCCAACATTTTACAGAAAACAATGTTTTCTATATAAAATTACCCCTACTCTTCTGCTTTTCAAGCAACAAGTCGGATTTCAAATCGGGTCTACCAATCTGTAACTAGAGCTATTTTTGTAACCCTTCGCCTGTTTTTCTGGCTTCGGTAAAAAATGTCAGAAGTTAGCAGATTCATTAAATTCAAAACAACTATCATTTTGACACTAAACCAAAGAGTTTGACAAAAATATATTGGATTAAAACTTCCCTCTACTTCTCTGCTTGTCAAATGCGGAGAAGGTTTATTCAGTATGGAACTTACGTTACAGCAGTTTTACTAAATGCACTACCATGTGTTTTTTAAACTTTCACAAACAACTGCCGTTTTGACCCCTTTCCCAACATTTTACAGAAAACAATGTTTTCTATATAAAATCTACCCCTACTCTTCTGCTTTTCAAGCAACAAGTCGGATTTCAAATCGGGTCTACCAATCTGTAACTAGAGCTTTTTTTGTAACCCTTCGCCTGTTTTTCTGGCTTCGGTAAAAAATGTCAGAAGTTAGCAGATTCATTAAATTCAAAACAACTATCATTTTGACCACTAAACCAAAGAGTTTGACAAAAATATATTGGATTAAAACTTCCCTCTACTCTCTCTGCTTGTCAAATGCGGAGAAGGTTTATTCAGTATGGAACTTACGTTACAGCAGTTTTACTAAATGCAATACCATGTGTTTTTTAAACTTTCACAAACAACTGCCGTTTTGACCCCTTTCCCAACATTTTACAGAAAACAATGTTTTCTATATAAAATCTACCCTACTCTTCTGCTTTTCAAGCAACAAGTCGGATTTCAAATCGGGTCTACCAATCTGTAACTAGAGCTATTTTTGTAACCCTTCGCCTGTTTTTCTGGCTTGGTAAAAAATGTCAGAAGTTAGCAGATTCATAAATTCAAAACAACTATCATTTTGACCACTAAACCAAAGAGTTTGACAAAAATATATTGGATTAAAACTTCCCTCTACCTCTCTGCTTGTCAAATGCGGAGAAGGTTTATTCAGTATGGAACTTACGTTACAGCAGTTTTACTAAATGCACTACCATGTGTTTTTTAAACTTTCACAAACAACTGCCGTTTTGACCCCTTTCCCCACATTTTACAGAAAACAATGTTTTCTATATAAAATCTACCCCTACTCTTCTGCTTTTCAAGCAACAAGTCGGATTTAAATCGGGTCTACCAATCTGTAACTAGAGCTATTTTTGTAACCCTTCGCCTGTTTTTCTGGCTTCGGTAAAAAATGTCAGAAGTTAGCAGATTCATTAAATTCAAAACAACTTTCACAAAAACTGCCGTTTGACCCTTTCCCAACATTTTACAGAAAACAATGTTTTCTTATAAAATCTACCCCTCGATCTCTGCTTTTCAAGCAACAAGTCGGATTTCAAATCGGGTCTACCAATCTGTAACTAGAGCTATTTTTGTAACCCTTCGCCTGTTTTTCTGGCTTCGGTAAAAAATGTCAGAAGTTAGCAGATTCATTAAATTCAAAAAGACTATCATTTGACCACTAAACCAAAGAGTTTGACAAAAAATATTGGATTAAAACTTCCCTCACTTTCTGCTTGTCAAATGCGGAGAAGGTTTATTCAGTATGGAACTTACGTTACAGCAGTTTTACTAAATGCACTACCATGTGTTTTTAAACTTTCACAAACAACCGCTTTGACCCCTTTCCCAACATTTTACAGAAAACAATGTTTTCTATATAAAATCTACCCCTACTCTTCTGCTTTTCAAGCAACAAGTCGGATTTCAAATCGGGTCTACCAATCTGTAACTAGAGCTATTTTTGTAACCCTTCGCCTGTTTTTCTGGCTCGGTAAAAAATGTCAGAAGTTAGCAGATTCTAAATTCAAAAAAACTATCATTTGACCACTAAACAAAGAGTTTGACAAAAATATATTGGATTAAACTCCCTCTACTTTCTGCTTGTCAAATGCGGAGAAGGTTTATTCAGTATGGAACTTACGTTACAGCAGTTTTACTAAAGCACTACCATGTGTTTTTTAAACTTTCACAAACAACTGCCGTTTTGACCCCTTTCCCAACATTTTACAGAAAACAATGTTTCTATATAAAATCTACCCCTACTCTTTGCTTTTCAAGCAACAAGTCGGATTTCAAATCGGGTCTACCAATCTGTAACTAGAGCTATTTTTGTAACCCTTCGCCTGTTTTTTCTGGCTTCGGTAAAAAATGTCAGAAGTTAGCAGATTCATTAAATTCAAAACAACTATCATTTTGACCACTAAACAAAGAGTTTGACAAAAATATATTGGATTAAAACTTCCCTCTATTCTCTGCTTGTCAAATGCGGAGAAGGTTTATTCAGTATGGAACTTAGTTACAGCAGTTTTACTAAATGCACTACCATGTGTTTTTTAAACTTTCACAAAACAACTGCCGTTTTGACCCTTCCCAACATTTTACAGAAAACAATTTTTCTATATAAAATCTACCCCTACTCTTCTGCTTTTCAAGCAACAAGTCGGATTTCAAACGGGTCTACCAATCTGTAAATAGATGCTATTTTTTGTAACCCTTCGCCTGTTTTTCTGGCTTCGGTAAAAATGTCAGAAGTTAGCAGATTCATTAAATTCAAAACAACTATCATTTTGACCACTAAACCAAAGAGTTTGACAAAAATATATTGGATTAAAACTTCCCTCTACTTCTCTGCTTGTCAAATGCGGAGAAGGTTTATTCAGTATGGAACTTACGTTACAGCAGTTTTACTAAATGCACTACCATGTGTTTTTTAAACTTTCACAAACAACTGCCGTTTTGACCCCTTTCCCAACATTTTACAGAAAACAATGTTTTCTATATAAAATCTACCCCTACTCTTCTGCTTTTCAAGCAACAAGTCGGATTTCAAATCGGGTCTACCAATCTGTAACTAGAGCTATTTTTGTAACCCTTCGCCTGTTTTTCTGGCTTCGGTAAAAAATGTCAGAAGTTAGCAGATTCATTAAATTCAAAACAACTATCATTTTGACCACTAAACCAAAGAGTTTGACAAAAATATATTGGATTAAAACTTCCCTCTACTTCTCTGCTTGTCAAATGCGGAGAAGGTTTATTCAGTATGGAACTTACGTTACAGCAGTTTTACTAAATGCACTACCATGTGTTTTTTAAACTTTCACAAACAACTGCCGTTTTGACCCCTTTCCCAACATTTTACAGAAAACAATGTTTTCTATATAAAATCTACCCCTACTCTTCTGCTTTTCAAGCAACAAGTCGGATTTCAAATCGGGTCTACCAATCTGTAACTAGAGCTATTTTTGTAACCCTTCGCCTGTTTTTCTGGCTTCGGTAAAAAATGTCAGAAGTTAGCAGATTCATTAAATTCAAAACAACTTTCACAAACAACTGCCGTTTTGACCCCTTTCCCAACATTTTACAGAAAACAATGTTTTCTATATAAAATCTACCCCTACTCTTCTGCTTTTCAAGCAACAAGTCGGATTTCAAATCGGGTCTACCAATCTGTAACTAGAGCTATTTTTGTAACCCTTCGCCTGTTTTTCTGGCTTCGGTAAAAAATGTCAGAAGTTAGCAGATTCATTAAATTCAAAACAACTATCATTTTGACCACTAAACCAAAGAGTTTGACAAAAATATATTGGATTAAAACTTCCCTCTACTTCTCTGCTTGTCAAATGCGGAGAAGGTTTATTCAGTATGGAACTTACGTTACAGCAGTTTTACTAAATGCACTACCATGTGTTTTTTAAACTTTCACAAACAACTGCCGTTTTGACCCCTTTCCCAACATTTTACAGAAAACAATGTTTTCTATATAAAATCTACCCCTACTCTTCTGCTTTTCAAGCAACAAGTCGGATTTCAAATCGGGTCTACCAATCTGTAACTAGAGCTATTTTTGTAACCCTTCGCCTGTTTTTCTGGCTTCGGTAAAAAATGTCAGAAGTTAGCAGATTCATTAAATTCAAAACAACTATCATTTTGACCACTAAACCAAAGAGTTTGACAAAAATATATTGGATTAAAACTTCCCTCTACTTCTCTGCTTGTCAAATGCGGAGAAGGTTTATTCAGTATGGAACTTACGTTACAGCAGTTTTACTAAATGCACTACCATGTGTTTTTTAAACTTTCACAAACAACTGCCGTTTTGACCCCTTTCCCAACATTTTACAGAAAACAATGTTTTCTATATAAAATCTACCCCTACTCTTCTGCTTTTCAAGCAACAAGTCGGATTTCAAATCGGGTCTACCAATCTGTAACTAGAGCTATTTTTGTAACCCTTCGCCTGTTTTTCTGGCTTCGGTAAAAAATGTCAGAAGTTAGCAGATTCATTAAATTCAAAACAACTATCATTTTGACCACTAAACCAAAGAGTTTGACAAAAATATATTGGATTAAAACTTCCCTCTACTTCTCTGCTTGTCAAATGCGGAGAAGGTTTATTCAGTATGGAACTTACGTTACAGCAGTTTTACTAAATGCACTACCATGTGTTTTTTAAACTTTCACAAACAACTGCCGTTTTGACCCCTTTCCCAACATTTTACAGAAAACAATGTTTTCTATATAAAATCTACCCCTACTCTTCTGCTTTTCAAGCAACAAGTCGGATTTCAAATCGGGTCTACCAATCTGTAACTAGAGCTATTTTTGTAACCCTTCGCCTGTTTTTCTGGCTTCGGTAAAAAATGTCAGAAGTTAGCAGATTCATTAAATTCAAAACAACTTTCACAAACAACTGCCGTTTTGACCCCTTTCCCAACATTTTACAGAAAACAATGTTTTCTATATAAAATCTACCCCTACTCTTCTGCTTTTCAAGCAACAAGTCGGATTTCAAATCGGGTCTACCAATCTGTAACTAGAGCTATTTTTGTAACCCTTCGCCTGTTTTTCTGGCTTCGGTAAAAAATGTCAGAAGTTAGCAGATTCATTAAATTCAAAACAACTATCATTTTGACCACTAAACCAAAGAGTTTGACAAAAATATATTGGATTAAAACTTCCCTCTACTTCTCTGCTTGTCAAATGCGGAGAAGGTTTATTCAGTATGGAACTTACGTTACAGCAGTTTTACTAAATGCACTACCATGTGTTTTTTAAACTTTCACAAACAACTGCCGTTTTGACCCCTTTCCCAACATTTTACAGAAAACAATGTTTTCTATATAAAATCTACCCCTACTCTTCTGCTTTTCAAGCAACAAGTCGGATTTCAAATCGGGTCTACCAATCTGTAACTAGAGCTATTTTTGTAACCCTTCGCCTGTTTTTCTGGCTTCGGTAAAAAATGTCAGAAGTTAGCAGATTCATTAAATTCAAAACAACTATCATTTTGACCACTAAACCAAAGAGTTTGACAAAAATATATTGGATTAAAACTTCCCTCTACTTCTCTGCTTGTCAAATGCGGAGAAGGTTTATTCAGTATGGAACTTACGTTACAGCAGTTTTACTAAATGCACTACCATGTGTTTTTTAAACTTTCACAAACAACTGCCGTTTTGACCCCTTTCCCAACATTTTACAGAAAACAATGTTTTCTATATAAAATCTACCCCTACTCTTCTGCTTTTCAAGCAACAAGTCGGATTTCAAATCGGGTCTACCAATCTGTAACTAGAGCTATTTTTGTAACCCTTCGCCTGTTTTTCTGGCTTCGGTAAAAAATGTCAGAAGTTAGCAGATTCATTAAATTCAAAACAACTATCATTTTGACCACTAAACCAAAGAGTTTGACAAAAATATATTGGATTAAAACTTCCCTCTACTTCTCTGCTTGTCAAATGCGGAGAAGGTTTATTCAGTATGGAACTTACGTTACAGCAGTTTTACTAAATGCACTACCATGTGTTTTTTAAACTTTCACAAACAACTGCCGTTTTGACCCCTTTCCCAACATTTTACAGAAAACAATGTTTTCTATATAAAATCTACCCCTACTCTTCTGCTTTTCAAGCAACAAGTCGGATTTCAAATCGGGTCTACCAATCTGTAACTAGAGCTATTTTTGTAACCCTTCGCCTGTTTTTCTGGCTTCGGTAAAAAATGTCAGAAGTTAGCAGATTCATTAAATTCAAAACAACTATCATTTTGACCACTAAACCAAAGAGTTTGACAAAAATATATTGGATTAAAACTTCCCTCTACTTCTCTGCTTGTCAAATGCGGAGAAGGTTTATTCAGTATGGAACTTACGTTACAGCAGTTTTACTAAATGCACTACCATGTGTTTTTTAAACTTTCACAAACAACTGCCGTTTTGACCCCTTTCCCAACATTTTACAGAAAACAATGTTTTCTATATAAAATCTACCCCTACTCTTCTGCTTTTCAAGCAACAAGTCGGATTTCAAATCGGGTCTACCAATCTGTAACTAGAGCTATTTTTGTAACCCTTCGCCTGTTTTTCTGGCTTCGGTAAAAAATGTCAGAAGTTAGCAGATTCATTAAATTCAAAACAACTATCATTTTGACCACTAAACCAAAGAGTTTGACAAAAATATATTGGATTAAAACTTCCCTCTACTTCTCTGCTTGTCAAATGCGGAGAAGGTTTATTCAGTATGGAACTTACGTTACAGCAGTTTTACTAAATGCACTACCATGTGTTTTTTAAACTTTCACAAACAACTGCCGTTTTGACCCCTTTCCCAACATTTTACAGAAAACAATGTTTTCTATATAAAATCTACCCCTACTCTTCTGCTTTTCAAGCAACAAGTCGGATTTCAAATCGGGTCTACCAATCTGTAACTAGAGCTATTTTTTGTAACCCTTCGCCTGTTTTTCTGGCTTCGGTAAAAAATGTCAGAAGTTAGCAGATTCATTAAATTCAAAACAACTTTCACAAACAACTGCCGTTTTGACCCCTTTCCCAACATTTTACAGAAAACAATGTTTTCTATATAAAATCTACCCCTACTCTTCTGCTTTTCAAGCAACAAGTCGGATTTCAAATCGGGTCTACCAATCTGTAACTAGAGCTATTTTTGTAACCCTTCGCCTGTTTTTCTGGCTTCGGTAAAAAATGTCAGAAGTTAGCAGATTCATTAAATTCAAAACAACTATCATTTTGACCACTAAACCAAAGAGTTTGACAAAAATATATTGGATTAAAACTTCCCTCTACTTCTCTGCTTGTCAAATGCGGAGAAGGTTTATTCAGTATGGAACTTACGTTACAGCAGTTTTACTAAATGCACTACCATGTGTTTTTTAAACTTTCACAAACAACTGCCGTTTTGACCCCTTTCCCAACATTTTACAGAAAACAATGTTTTCTATATAAAATCTACCCCTACTCTTCTGCTTTTCAAGCAACAAGTCGGATTTCAAATCGGGTCTACCAATCTGTAACTAGAGCTATTTTTGTAACCCTTCGCCTGTTTTTCTGGCTTCGGTAAAAAATGTCAGAAGTTAGCAGATTCATTAAATTCAAAACAACTATCATTTTGACCACTAAACCAAAGAGTTTGACAAAAATATATTGGATTAAAACTTCCCTCTACTTCTCTGCTTGTCAAATGCGGAGAAGGTTTATTCAGTATGGAACTTACGTTACAGCAGTTTTACTAAATGCACTACCATGTGTTTTTTAAACTTTCACAAACAACTGCCGTTTTGACCCCTTTCCCAACATTTTACAGAAAACAATGTTTTCTATATAAAATCTACCCCTACTCTTCTGCTTTTCAAGCAACAAGTCGGATTTCAAATCGGGTCTACCAATCTGTAACTAGAGCTATTTTTGTAACCCTTCGCCTGTTTTTCTGGCTTCGGTAAAAAATGTCAGAAGTTAGCAGATTCATTAAATTCAAAACAACTATCATTTTGACCACTAAACCAAAGAGTTTGACAAAAAAATATTGGATTAAAACTTCCCTCTACTTCTCTGCTTGTCAAATGCGGAGAAGGTTTATTCAGTATGGAACTTACGTTACAGCAGTTTTACTAAATGCACTACCATGTGTTTTTTAAACTTTCACAAACAACTGCCGTTTTGACCCCTTTCCCAACATTTTACAGAAAACAATGTTTTCTATATAAAATCTACCCCTACTCTTCTGCTTTTCAAGCAACAAGTCGGATTTCAAATCGGGTCTACCAATCTGTAACTAGAGCTATTTTTTGTAACCCTTCGCCTGTTTTTCTGGCTTCGGTAAAAAATGTCAGAAGTTAGCAGATTCATTAAATTCAAAACAACTTTCACAAACAACTGCCGTTTTGACCCCTTTCCCAACATTTTACAGAAAACAATGTTTTCTATATAAAATCTACCCCTACTCTTCTGCTTTTCAAGCAACAAGTCGGATTTCAAATCGGGTCTACCAATCTGTAACTAGAGCTATTTTTGTAACCCTTCGCCTGTTTTTCTGGCTTCGGTAAAAAATGTCAGAAGTTAGCAGATTCATTAAATTCAAAACAACTATCATTTTGACCACTAAACCAAAGAGTTTGACAAAAATATATTGGATTAAAACTTCCCTCTACTTCTCTGCTTGTCAAATGCGGAGAAGGTTTATTCAGTATGGAACTTACGTTACAGCAGTTTTACTAAATGCACTACCATGTGTTTTTTAAACTTTCACAAACAACTGCCGTTTTGACCCCTTTCCCAACATTTTACAGAAAACAATGTTTTCTATATAAAATCTATAATCTAAATCGCCGTGGAGAACGTTCTGCTGCCTGCAACATCCTCCAGCATGACCGGTTTGGCGGTGGGTCAGTCATGGTGTGGGGTGGCATTTCTTTGAGGGGCCGCACAGCCCTCCATGTGCTCGCCAGAGGTAGCCTGACTGCCATTAGGTACCGAGATGAGATCCTCAGACCCCTTGTGAGACCATATGCTGGTGCGGTTGGCCCTGGGTTCCTCCTAATGCAAGACCATGCTAGACCTCATGTGGCTGGAGTGTGTCAGCAGTTCCTGCAAGAGGAAGGAATTGATGCTATGGACTGGCCCGCCCGTTCCCCAGACCTGAATCCAATTGAGCACATCTGGGACATCATGTCTCGCTCCATCCACCAAAGCCACGTTGCACCACAGACTGTCCAGGAGTTGGCGGGTGCTTTAGTCAAGGTCTGGGAGGAGATCCCTCAGGAGACCATCCGCCACCTCATCAGGAGCATGCCCAGGCGTTGTAGGGAGGTCATACAGGCACGTGGAGGCCACACACACTACTGAGCCTCATTTTGACTTGTTTTAAGGACATTACATCAAAGTTGGATCAGCCTGTAGTGTGGTTTTCCACTTTAATTTTGAGTGTGACTCCAAATCCAGACCTCCATGGGTTGATAAATTTGATTTCCATTGATCATTTTTGTGTGATTTTGTTGTCAGCACATTCAACTATGTAAAGAAAAAAGTATTTAATAAGAATATTTCATTCATTCAGATCTAGGATGTGTTATTTTAGTGTTCCCTTTATTTTTTTGAGCAGTGTATTTCATTTGAGTGCAGTATATGTAGGGCTGGGCGATATGGACAAAATATCATGTCACGGTATATAAAAAAAATATAAAAAAAGGATGGTATTTTATATTTTTGAATACTAAAAGTTCTACATTTGCTTTATGAGTAATATGTGACCCTAGGCTGGCAACACAAACATTCTAAGTGATTCCAATGGGTCTTTCTCCATTATGATTTGTTTTATACTCTTCAATTCAACCAAACACTTTCATAAATTTCTGTGTTTCCTGCACTTATTTGAGATCATTTCCACACTGCCACATAGGGCTGCACGATATGGGCAAACAATCTAGGCCTTATTTTTAACCAAATGTTGCAATTGTGATTTGACTTGTGTTTTAGAGCACAACACTTGAGTGAACTAATGATTATTCTAATTCTATAGTTAGAATATAATAGTGGGCACTTTGAATACAGTGTTGTTATTGTGACAGGGTAGGAACCAAAGTGTTGATAAGTGTTTTCTAGGGGACCCTATAATCTTTGGCTACAGTTAATGTTTTCTCTTAGCTACTTCATGTATCTAACATATTCATGCTTTGCGTATTCCTCTTTGATTTAGAAGAGACTGTTGCACAAATAACATCCTGATTTAGATCAACGCCATCACTGGTATGTTGGTATGCTAGCCAGCTAACTAGCGATTAGCATTAGCGGCTAACAAGATTTAGGCCCAACTTGCTAAGAAAAGACAAACTAGCTGTTTGCAGACGTAAGAAACACAAACTAAGTGTAATTATAGAACGCTAGTGGATTTACAGTAAGAAGCAAAGTGAAAACAGCATCGTTGTCGTCAACGCTGTTGCTGTGCTGCATGCAGAATAAACGCAAGTGTCTCGTGGTCGAGGAACAACAAAGGGCCTAGGTGTGGAATACCGGTATGTCGTAAAACACGGTATACCGCCCACCCTTAAGTGTATGCACTGTATGTAGCTAAATCTTATTAGATGTTTATCAATATGTCAATGCATTACTAATACAATTCATTAGTCAAGGCAAATGACCATGCTTCGTAGTAATGGAAAATTGAATGCAATACCTTTCAGGTTCATTGGTAGGATATCAAGTTTGGAATTCAAACTCAATTATAAGGCCCTTGAATTTGAAACTATGCTACTTAATCTATGCTACTATGCCACTATTAGTGGTGGTAGTTCTGCTGTACAACCTGTCATATCCTGTAATAAACTCCTTTTAATGGCACATTGCCGATTTCTTGTAATTAAACGGACAATAAACCGTGTCTTATCTGTGTGTTCTCCTCCCTAGGCTAGTTAATCCTTGGTGGCATACCAAATGTCACCCTATTCCCTTTATAGTGACGTACTCGGTCAAAAGTAGGGACCCTGGTCAAAAGTAGTGCGTTATAAAAGGAATAAGGTGCCATTTGGGACTCAGCCCTTGTCTTGCTCTACTGTTCTGAAGAGTGTGTGGCTGGCTACTTTCATTTATTTCCTAAGTTCTTCATGCATCAAACAAAAAATGCTTCCTCCCATCTACCTCCCAGGCCTGCGCACCAACAAGCCTCTGTTTGCCATCCGGAAGAGCTTCAAGGTGGAGAACGCCGGGGAGCTGCCCCTTACGGTCACGTCCATGAACATCAACGGCTACAAGTGCCAGGGCTTCGGCTTCGAGGTGCTGCAGTGCAGGTCATTCAGCCTGGACCACAACTCCTCGTCCGAGATCACCATTGCGTGAGTCAAATGACGGAAGAATGGATGCAGATTGTTGTTGAACCTTTTTTTTATGTGAACATATTTTGTATTAACTCAGCAGTAGTGTACAGGTTACTTTCAAGTGAAGGGTACATAAAGTAATGAAAGAAAAATGGATGTACCATTTTTGTATTAAGTCCGAACATATCAAGACGTTTGTATTGTTCAGTTGATCATTTGTTGTTATACGAGACATATCAAGAAATTGTTTTTGGACATTTGTATCGCTCATTGACCTCTCATTTCCATCTCTCCTTTTCCCCCCACTGTCTCAACTTCTATTTTCTCTATCTCCACCTCCCCCTCTTTCTTTTCACCCTCCTCTTTTCCCCCTTCATCGCTCTCTCTCTTTCTCTCCTTCTCTTACTCCACCTTCTCCCTCCCCTTCTCTTACTCCACCTTCTCCCTCCCCTTCTCTTACTCCACCTTCTCCCTCCCCTTCTCTTACTCCACCTTCTCCCTCCCCTTCTCTTACTCCACCTTCTCCCTCCCCTTCTCTTACTCCACCTTCTTCCTCTCTCCTTCTCTCTCCTTCCCCCCTCTCTTTCTCCACCCCCTCTCTCCCTCCAGGTTCACTCCAGACTTCACGTCGTCCTGGGTGATCCGGGACCTGACCCTGGTGACGTCGCGCGGCTCATTGTTCCCCTTCACCCTCAACGTGACGCTGCCCCACCACATGCTGCCCCTCTGTGCCCAAGTGGTGCCCGGCCCCAGCTGGGAGGAGACATTCTGGGTGGTCACCCTCATCTTCACCTGGTCAGTGCTGTTAAGTTCATGTTTTTAAGTATCCCTATATTTCTGTTATTACGGGGCTATCACTCAGTCAAGAGTGCGCCTGCGCAGGGAGTCTTGTTGTTGATGAACCTAGCCTGGAGTGGAATGGCTACCTTGTAGTGTGTTCATATAGTATAGTAAACTTTGTTAAACTGGAACCTTGTCGTTGTGTCATTTCGAGTTAACAAGTGCCACCCCGAGACGCATAGACCAGTACCAACTTAGTGCCAACTTTGGGTGAAGAAAAGCCAATGTCGTACACAGCGTCATGATTTTGTTGTTGTTGCATAAAACAGGTTTCAGGTTGAAAGACAATGGACTTTGACTCCCCAACCAGATTACCAGTGTCTACTTCTTTCTGTCAATTTGTTGGCACTGGTATCCCCAATGAATAACCAGTCGTATCCTCTCTCTCTCCTCTCAGCTTCTCCCTGGCGGGTGTTTGTCTGATGGCTTTCCACCAGGCCCAGTACATCCTGACTCAGTTTTCCAGCCCCACCACCCGGAGCATCCACAACTCTGCCCTGTCCCGGGACAACGGCCCCGTCAACAACATCACCCCCAACGGAGTCAAGTAAGACTCTGGAATATATTTTACAAGAGACCCGTTTCCAATCAAATATTTGTACCTGAAATCAACAGTTTTACATGGTTAATTACCAATATAAAGCGTTATTAAAGTTAGATGTTTTGGTGGTACTTGATATAACACTCCAGTAAAAGTGTTCCATCAACCATTTTGTAAAAGTAGCTGCATGTTATCTACATAAACCTGAACTAATTTTGTTCTTCAAATGAAGCTTATCACCCATTTGATTAGCTGGTGATAATGCACTGGTATGGGTTTACACATACACAGTCTCTAACTGGTTGTTGTCCGTGTCCAGTAAAATGAAGGGCAGCTGCAAGACGTACGTGGACACCTGCCACAACTCCGACAAAGGAAAGGGGCGTGGCTCCCCGGCGGTGGCCAACGGCTCCACCCCCCGGCCACAGCCCTTCTCCACTTCCTCCTCCTCCAAGAAGGGTGCCTCCAACACCCCCACCCAACCACAGAAGAAACACAAGGTGTCTGTTTACTACGGCAAGTACAAAACCAGCTCCTCCGCCACAGCGGCGACGGCCGCCACGGCGACCGAGGAAGAGCGGGAACTAGACCTAACGCCCGACCTGGAAACCCTGGAACCTTACCTGAGCACGGACGCCTGCAACAACAACGAGCCCACGTTCCTCTGTCAAATCGACATTAAGAAAACGACACAGCACTTTAAGGAAGCTCCCCCACAGAGCGCCGCCCAGGGGGAGGACAGCAAGGGGCCGGCGGCGGTTATGTTTCCCGTGGAAACGCAGGCCGGCTTCCCCGACAATGTCACTGTGGGCCCGGGCCCCCGACCTGGACTCCTGCTGTGCAGCCCCGTGACAGAGAAAGGGTACGACCTCGGTACACATTTGCAGTTTGCAGAGAAGAGGGACACAACAGAGAAAAGGGACAACTCTGAGCTGGAGGTGAGAGATACACAGGGTGATCAATTGGATATTACTTGGCTTTATTTGATAGCTTGCTCTGATTGATGCTTGTAGCCTGGTTTCTCCTACAGCTCTGTAGAGATTTTTTTGTGTGCAATCTAAGTACTTCAGTACAGGGTGGAAATGTAAGGTTAATCTTTCTCTCGTTCTCTCTCCCTCCAGACCAAAGAAGATGGTAAAAGCCAGAGGAAGAAGGCAGAGAAGACGGAGGCTGGTGTCCCAGCCGGGAACAACAAGGCAAAAAAGAGTCGCAGGAAGAACACAGAGGGGGTTTCTGGGTACCTGGCATCTTCAAATCGATAGACAGCGATAGACAGCGTGCTCACTTACAAATTAATCTTGATTTGGTGCAGAATTCCATTTGTAAAATCTATAGAGAATGAAATTGACAGCACTCAAAAGACAATCTTCAATAAGTAATTTCTTGCCCTACACTTGGGATGAACCTATTCATCCCACACAGATGTGATACACCTAATTCACACCGCGGCTTTTGTTCATTGACCAAAAATTAAAACATTTCACGTTAATATTTTCTAACTGGGTAGAAAGGGAAATGGTGAATTTGATTATTTCGATTTGGGATTGATTTAAATTTAAGGAAAAAACGTTAATTAGCTACCCCCAGCAGGCGTTTATAGTAGAACATTCAGCTGTGTTGAAGGTTTGTAACCCTGTTGATTGTAGAATCGCTGCAGGAAATGTAAAGACATTGAAAAGGGACATTGGTCTTTGCTGTTCCCACAGGCTACCTGAACACAGCGTGGTTGTGATGTCAGTGCAGGAGAGGGAACCGGAGTGGAGAACGGGAGAACAACAACAGAATATGAACGGAACACGCACTCGTAACCGCTGCTCCACAGGAAAACCAGACGCACCAAAGCCCAGCCCCAACCCTGGCAGCCCCCTCAAACAAAACGGTGGGTACATATACATGCACACACCAGGGTTTCCGTTAGGAAAATGTGGCGGCGGAAATTTGACCGGCAACCTTTTAATTGACCGGACATTTAAGAAATCTGCTGGACTCATATGCATTGGGTGCGTAACTTATTAGGGCGTTGGTTCTCAGAATGGCAGAAATCACATTTTAGATTATGGTAATTCATATTAACAGAACATGCAAGTCGAGGATGCAACGTGCGGAATACCGAATTCTGATGTGCACTTTGAAGATGTTAGAAGAACTGTCCACATTTACTTTTCCTCAGCCAAGAAGAAGAATAACGAACAGCAAAATCACTAGCCTATGTCAATTACTATCCCCCATCGTATAAAAGTTGACCTATTCTATTGGTCAGCTTATCGAGAAAGAAATGGCCTATTCCAAACATACTCTAGGACAGTTGTGAGACGATGGATCCCAAATTCATACAACCAGTAGGCCTAGGCTCCATTAAAAAAAAAAGCAATGAGTCTGATGCAACAGTTCACAACGTTTAGCTTCAAATGTTGATCAACTATTATTTCTTCACATTATAAGCGCAGCAATGCGCACAAGTCAATAGGCTACGTGCAAACGTTCGTTCCATAACGCAACTGTCACCATACATGCGAGCGGTTTCATATTTTATAGGCCAAGCGCAGGCTATTACCGGATAACGGAAACCCTGACAAACACACACACACACACACACTCAAAAAGCTGGGACATCTATGGTTACACCGCTCAACCACTTGATAACCTGTGTGGCTATATCTGCCAGTCTGTGGTTAACTTGACAAAAGTTAAACCCTACCCCTCACCTAAACCACCATCCCGTTGAAAGCATTCTGCTGTGTCTGTGATGATGTGGACATCTCTAAGTGTATTTACACCTGACTGACCACAAGAAGGTGCCAAAGTGCCTTTTCTTTTTCAACACATTGACATTGTAGATGCTACAGTACATGTCCAGTTTTGCCACATTATCAGAAACATTGGGAATTCCCAATTAAATTGAAGGGATTGAGCGGTATACTTGACTGGCCTGGAGTGTTACTGCTCGGCCACAGGCTTTACACAGTCCTCAACATCTCTCGCCCTCCTTCCTGTTCTAGATGTGTGTCTGGTGCGGCCACGGCGGAAGTGTGTGGAGCGGCGCGTGGCGTGCGAATCGGGCTCAGACTCGGGCAGCTCATCAGGCAGCGTGCGGGCTAGCCGCGGCAGCTGGGACAGCTGGAGTTCTGCCAGCAGCGTTGAGGGAGACAAGGACCCCGACGCCTCGCACCACCGCACACACCACTGCACTACCTCAGCCAGGAAAAGTATGAACGCACTACTGCAGCATGCACACTCACACACACATACACACACTGCACTATATACAACACACACAAGCACACTTTTATCTATACACTGAGTATACAGTACATGATGCTCTTTCCATGACATGGACTGACCAGGTGAATCCAGGTGAAAGCTATGAACCCTTATTGATGTCACTTGTTAAATCCACTTCAATCAGTGTAGATGAAGGGGAGGAGACAGGTTAAAGATGGATTTTTAAGCCTTGAGACAATTGAGACATGGATTATGTGTGTATGTGTGCCATTCAGAGGCAAGACAAAAGATTGAAGTGCCTTTGAACGGGGTATGGTGGTAGATGCCAAGCGCACCAGTTTTCTGTGTCAAGAACTGCAACGCTGCTGGGTTTTTCACGTGTGTGCATCAAGAATGGTCCATCCCCCAAAGGACATCCAACTGTGGGAAGCATTGGAGTGAATATGACCTCGTATCTCTGTGGAATGCTTTCAACACCTTGCAGAGTCCATGCCCCGACGAATTGAGGTTGTTCTTAGGGCAAAAGGGGGTTGCAACTCAATATTAGGAAGGTGTTCCCAATGTTTTGTACACTAAGTGTATACACATTCCCCCCACTCGCTACTGCAGCACCTCGGACAGGGAAAGTGCATACACTGTCACAACCACTGCGCTGCTCTTATCAGGAAACGTGCCCCTAGAGCAGGGCTCTTCAACCCTGTTCCAGGAGAGCTACCGTCCTGTAGGTTTTCACTTTAACCCTAATCTAGAACCAACGACCTTTCGGTTACTGGCCCAACCGCTAGGCTACCTGCCGCCCCGCTGGGGTTGGAGAGAAAGCCTGCAGGAAGGGTTGGAGAACCCTGCCCTAGAGTCACAGATTAACTTTAGGGAATTTTTTTTCCTTTTTTTTTGGACCCTACATATTGTTCCTTTACTATTCTCAACTCTCTCTCCATCTGATCTGTTGCTCTGTCTTTCATCAGGATACCCACAGGTCTCCATTCCATCCCGCACATGTGCTTCTCATCAAAATGTCCTCCTTTCACTCCAGAATAGTAGTTCCGGACCTATGCTCTGGAGCTCCGAGGGCTGGGGGGGTTGGAAGTGGGACTGGAGACTCTACAGAGCACCGTGGTGCTGGGTTAGGTTAGGCCAGATGTTTTCTTGTCCATTGGCTCGGAGTGACTTTGTCTGTGTTGGTTAGGGCTGAGATTCTCAAATTCCCCATCTTTGAATCCACCTCAGTGTACACCTCATCAGACATGGAAATGTTGCATCCGTCTTTCACCTCACCTGTTCTCCATCTCTCTTTTTCTCCGCCTATTTCTTTCTCTCTCCCTCTTTCTCTCGGTCTACCTCTCTCTCTCTGTCTACAGCTCTCTCTCTCTCTCAGCCATCTATTTCCTGTGTTTTGAGGGGTGCAAAATCCACTTGTCACTTAGAGTCACCAGAGTAAGAGATTTTTCTCACACTTGCTAGTGCCGTTCGTGTTTTCTCGTTGACATAAGGACCGCAGAAATTTTTCTAATGACCTGCCAAACCCACTCTGGTAATGGCTGAAATGGGCTCAATGGAATACATTGGTTTTCCTGTGTGTCTATAAGAACGCTAACACAACGTCTGGGATTTAACGCACCATCTCGACAGTTACATCACAAGAAAGATATCTTATTTTGATCGGTTTAGATTTATGTGCAATCGAGAGAAAAAAGAGTCATGATTTAGTTCAAATGTTTGCAAATTAGAGACGGTGAAGTTAAAGCAACTTCTGAAAATTAAACCTCAGATTATGGTGATGTTATGTCTGATCTCGCAAACAATGGAAAGCAGGTATAAATAGGTGTAATCTAGAGCTAGTGTTTTGATTTTAAAAATGCATGGTTATCCTTCTCTTGACACACTTGTTGAATTATGCAAGAGAACGTGACAACAACAGTGAATAATTCATGAGGCTGTCTAGATAGTGCAGGTAGGCCTAGAGACAGAGCAAGTTTTTGTTGGTTGTAGCCTTGTTCCACCCCTTTATATAAATGTATTCATGAATGCAAATACACCCAGGCAAATGAGACACATAATATTGTTTATTTTATCACAAAGTATTAAAAAAATACCTGTGAATAAAAAAAAATGACATTTTACAATAAATGTAATTCCTGAATTCCCACCACAATGCCTGAACTCATTATTTGTCCGTGCCAGTACAATGTTTTATGCGCAAAAATGCAGTCAATATCTGATAGATTTTTTTAATTTATTTTTTATCTAAACGTTTGTAGTATTTTCGCTGTTGCATTTTTTAGAATTGTTATTTAAACCTTTTAACAATTTCGATTAACATTACTACTCCCACGCTCTCTCTCCCTCTCTGACGCTGATATAGTAGAAAAAGGATGAATGAACTAACCAGTTTTCATTAGAAAGCAGGGTCAGAGTTGTGATCTGTAGCTGTGTGTCTGTGTCCACAGGGGACATGCAGTACGGTGTCTACCCAGCCGAGAGGGACTGCTACCAGACCATGAACTCCACCTACAAGGCCCAGAGGTACACACCACACACACACACACACACACACACTAACTGATTTAATCGCACAAACACAGACAGATAAATACACACATGTAAACACACACAGCAACCACATAGAATGGAAGACATACTCTTATGGTCATTTAGCAGACTGTTTTATATAAAGCTACTTAGAGTTCAACCCACAACTGTAGTGTGGCAGGCACGGCCATACTCTAACCAAATGAACAACTCTTAATAGTGTTTCAAGAAGTGTACTATCATTCTAAAAGTCCTTACTGACAAAGACATTTTGATCCTATCAACCCTAATGGAGAAGTCAAAGTTCCAATAATAATGATGATTATTTATGTACATTTCTTAAGTGCTTTTCATTACACACATAATCTCAAAGTGCTATATCTGTCCCCTGGTTTGCAGCATGAATAACCTGTACAGGAAGGAGCCTTGCCAAAGCCCAACAGAGCCCGCCCCAGTGCCCCCCAGCTTTGCCCCCAGCTTCGCTTCTGTAGCAGCCCGCATGGACAGCACCATGGGTGAGTGAAGTGCTCAGTCAATAGATGTTGACATACCTGTACATCAGAATCTGTGTGTAAAATGTCTTGTCTATTATAAATAGAAAGTTGATCTCAAAATGGGAAGTGCTATAAAATTAGCATCCAAGGGTATTGTTTTGTTTGTCATTGCATAAATGTGTTTCGCGAATGAGTGCGATTGCTGTAAATGTTTGGCGTCGTAAATCGGGGATGGCCAACCCTCTTTCTGGACAGCCAAGTGTGCAGGCTTTTTCTCCAACCCTACTATAAAGCCTGTGTTACTGCTTACCTTGTTATAAATGCTCTATGTTAATTGTTTCCCTCTTCTCTCTCAGATGTGGCGGGCCAGTATTTTCCTGAGGAGACTTGGTCGGCTCCCTCTGTGCCCCTCACCAATGAGTTCAGGTACAACGCCTCAGAGGCCGTGCCCTACGTACCTCAAGCCGCAGCCCCCTTCAATGGGTAGGTCACTAAGCCGAGAGGAAATGTACTAATTGTGTCTTTTGTACAATCATGTTGTAGCTTAGGAAGCCATTTTGATTGTCAGGCCAGGTCGATCATACAGCTATTGTATACAGTAATCATTTGCCTATGAACCAGAGTTCATAGCACTGAGGTGGTATGCCCTAGTAGGAAGTCAACTGTGTGCAGCTCACCCTGCACTATTACCTCCAACATAAAAAACATGCTCAAGCTTCCCAGTAAAGCAATAAAAACAATCAAGAATGCCAGAAGAGTGCTAAAAATGGCCCACATTAACATAAGTATCCTAAGAAACAAGGTTCATGAAATAACTTGCTAGTAATAGATGACATTCCTATTCTAAAACTCACTTCGATAATACCTTTGATGATACAGTGGTAGCAATACATGGTTATAACACCTACAGAAAAGACAGAAATGCCAATGGGGCCAGTGTCGCGGTCTATATTCAGAGCCACATTCCTGTAAAGCTTAGAGGATCTCATGTTAAATACTGTTGAAGTAATATGGCTACAGGTTCACCTGCCTCACCTAAAGACCATTCGGGTGGGAAGCTGCTATAAACCACAAACTGCTAGCAGTCAGTAACTGGATAATATGTGTGAAATGCTTGATAATGTATGTGATATCAACAGAGGTCTATTCTTCTGGGTGCCCTTAATATTGACTGGCTTTCATCAAGCTGCCCACTCAAGAAAAAGCATCAAACTGTAACCAGTGCCTTCAACCTTTATTTAACTAGGCAAGTCAGTTAAGAACAAATTCTTATTCACAATGACGGCCTACCCCGGCCAAACCTGGACGATGCTGGTCCAATTGTGTTTTGCCCTATGGGACTCCCAATCACGGGCGTATGGGATACAGCCTGGATTCGAACTAGGGACTGTAGTGACGCCTCTTGCACTGAGATGCAGTGCCTTAGACCGCTGCACCACCCCCACTCTGGGTTTAGGTCGTCAGTCAACCTACCAGGGTATTTACAAACAGCACAGAAATGAATTCATCAACATGTGTTGATCACATCTTTACTAATGCTGCAGAAATCTGCCTTAAAGCAGTATCCAAATCCATCGAATGTAGTGATCACAATATAGTAGCCATATTTAGGAAAACCAAAGTTCCAAAGGCTGGGCCTAATATAGTGTATAAGAGGTCATACAATACGTTTCGTAGTGATTCCTATGTTGATGATGTAAAGAATATTTGCTGGTGTGTGGTGTGTATTGAGGAGCAACCAGACGCTGAACTTGACACATTTATGAAATTGCTTTTTCCAGTTACTAATAAGCATGCACCCATTAAGAAAATAACTGTAAAAACGGATCATTCCCCATGGATTGATGAGGAATTGAAACATTTTATGGTTGAGAGGGATGTGGCAAAATGAATGGCAAATAAGTCTGGCTGCACAACCTATACAGTACTGCAAACTGAGAAATAATGTGACTTAACTGAATGAAAAGAATAAACTATCCTCTGAAACAAAGATAAATGAAGGATAGTAATACGCTTTGCAGCACCTTGCCAGCTACTTTAATGATTTGTTTTCATCTGCAAGATGAGCAAACTTAAGCATGACGTGCCAGCAACAAACGCTGGCACTACACATCCAAGTATATCTGACCAAATTATGAAAGACAAGCATTGTAATGTTGAATTCCGAAAAGTGAGTGTGGAAGAGGTGAAAAAAATCCACCTGGGTCTGACAACTTGGATGGAAAACTCCTATTTACCATATTTTCATTCTAAGCCTATAAGAAAGTGTGTGCCCTCAGGCCTGGAGGGAAGCAAAAGTCATTCCGCTACCCAAGAATTGTAAAGCCCTTTGGTCGGCTATTAGAGCCAGTTAATCAGCCTGTTACCAGATTGTGTTTGACCAGATTTATTTGTATTTATGTTTTATTTAACCTGTAACTATGCTACAATGCTATTTTACAGTAAACATATTGACAGACTTTCAGGGAAGTCTGGGAAGGGACATTCAACATGCTTACACAAATGACTGATTGGCTGAGAGAAATTGATAATAAAAAGATGGTAGAAGTTGTTTTGTTAGACTTCTGTGCGGCTTTTGACATTATTGATCATAGTCTGCTGCTGGAAGAACGTATGTGTTATAGCTTTACACCCCCTGCTGTATTGTTGATGAAGAGTTACCTGTCTAACAGAACACAGATGGTGTTCTTTAATGGAAGCTCCTCCAACATAATCCAGATAGAATCAGGAATTCTCTGTATCTATGTATGCGGATGACTCAACACTTTACACGTCAGCTACTACAGCGAGTGAAATCGCTGCAACACTTAACAAAAAGCTGCAGTCGGGTTTCAGAACGGGTTGCAAGAAATAAGTTTGTCCTAAATGTTTCTAAAACTAAAAGCATTGTATTTGGGACAAAGTATTCACTAAGCCCTAAACCTCAACTACATATTCTAATGAATAATGTGGAAATTGAGCAAGTTGAGGTGACTAACTAAGTTGTTGATGCAACAGTACCTAAGATGGGGAAGAAGTCTGTCCATAATAAAGCGCTGCTCTGCCTTCTTAAAACCACTATCAACAAGGCAAGTCCTACGGGCTCATTCGTGTGGTCAGGTGCCACAAAGAGGGACTTTGGCTCAGAACAGGGCAGCATGGCTGGCCCATAAATGTACACGGAGAGCTAACATTAATGATATGCATGTCCATCTCTCATGGCTCAAAGTAGAGGAGATATTGACTTCATCACTACTTGATTTTATAAGAAGTATTGACATGCTGAATGCACCAAGCTGTCTGTTTAAACTACTAACACACAGCTCAGATACCCATGCATACCCCACAAGACCTGCCACCAGATGTCTCTTCATTATCCCCAAGTCCAGAACAGACTATGGGAGGCGCACAGTGCTACATAGAGCCATGACTACATGGAACTCTATTCCACGTCAGGTAACTGATGCAAGCAGTAGAATCAGATATATATATATATTTTAAATAAAAATACACCTTATGGAACAGCGGAGACTGTGAAGAGACACAGGCACACCCATACACATAACACACACACACACTCTACACACGCGTATGGCTTTTGTATTGTAGATATGTGGTACTGGAGTAGTGGCCTGAGTGCACAGACTTAATGTGTTGTGAAATGTTATGTAATATTTGTAATTATATGTAACTGCCTTAATGTTGCTGGACCCCAGGGATCCTTAATAATGGCAAATGTGTTTACCCCTGTGATGTGGTTACCTGTCAAATGATATACTTTTTTTATTGTGAAATTATGTGTGTTAGCTAATTTACGATTTTGTGTTTTCCTTAATGTATATTTGTGTTCTTGAACAGCTTCCCTTGGAACAGTGCCAACAGCCAATGTAACAGCCCGTATGCATACTGTGGCCAGGGCAACTACATGTCAGCAGGTAGGCGTCAAACCTACTGTGTTATTGTGTGTAAAATGTCTTATACAGGTCTCCCTGGAAAAGGGCTTTTGATCTCAATGGTACAACCTGGTGAAATATCACGGGAGAAACACTTACCATTGTATCTGTACCATCGGTCCGCAGGCAACACCAACTTCCACAACAGTTTCCCATGCCAGCCAGAGAGCCAGACGGTAGCCTACAGCCACCGGCCCAGCTGGAGCGAGGAGTGTTCCCAGGAGGCTCCCTCGACCTGGGATACAGCCGGCTGTGTGGGCAGCAAGGTAAACCTCCGGGACCCGCTGCTGGCTCCATTCAACCTAATCCCCCTAATATCTATCATTACTGTCCCCGTCTGCCTCAGTCAATGACCTTGTCCTAACCACTTGACTTCGTGCAGGTTTACTAAGTGTCTGGACCAAAGAAAAAGATCAAAACAAGAAACGGCCTTCATTTACACTTAAGAGTCATGTTTTTTTTCTTCAAACCTTTATTTTGCCTTGATATGTCCCCAATGTTTAATTCCTTGTCGAAAAAGGCATGTGCAAATGCTTAGTAAATCTGTCTAAGTTAAGCTTAGTATTTAATATTATGTATTTATTATATATAATTTAATATAAAGTATAAAGGACTGTTTGAAATTTTTTAAGTGGATAATCAATATGTGTTATTGTAACTCATCTGAATCTGTGGAGCTACCGTTTTGTTGACTGTCTGTTTTCTGAAACGCCCTTGGCCTCTGTAACCTCTGTTTTTCCCTTTTGGTGTGCTGTCTGTGGTTATCAAATTTAACATCACAATCTAACTGTGTGATTTATAACAAAGCAAATAGAGTTTATAAAATAGGAACTGCAATCTCTGCGGTTTGAATAGGAATCTAGAGATTGAGGCTTTGTCTGCTTCTCTTGACTGGAGAACTTCCACTTTTCACAAACTACCCACCATGGTTCTGGCCTCAGCATGGGTCAATACAATGTAGATCATAGTCTTTCGGTTAGGCTTTATTTTAGAGACCATTGTTTACCTGTTATTTAGACAAAACAATGTCACTGACCGCTTGATGACATAGATGATATCTTTCTTTTCCTAATTCTTAGTAAAAAGTCACAAATGGTACTCATCGTTGTATTGAATTGTTTTCTAACAAGAACCAGAAAGTAAATACCAAAATACTAGCGGTGACAGGGCTGTAAAATGAAGGTTTTATGCTTATTTTTTTTAGCAAGATCCTGACCATGTCTTGTGTGCAATGTTCCCTCAAATATTTATTGGGTACTGAGCACATTTCTGGTCTGCTGAGCACAAACTTGAATGTTGCAACTTCCAACATTTACTCTGAACACTGAGGCTCTACCAGCGTTAAATTACAGTTTTAAAAGTGGCCATGTAGGCTACTGTGGCTATTTGATCATAATGTAGGCCTACCAGAGTGGCCTACCATAAAAAACAATGGAGAAAATACATCCCATAATATTTTAACATGGAAATAGCAGTTCTATCATTCAGGCTACAGTAGCAGCCAATGTGTGGTGTTCAATGTAGGTCTACATTCTATGAGACTTTTGAAGAGAAAAAAACATGCAGGGCTTATCATTAACCTTCAGACAAGGAGGTGACTGAAAATGTTGTTGTTTGATGCAAGAAACCACTTTACAAAATAAAATGCATTATTATTCCCAGATTATGCTACCCTCTGCCTATTGGCTACTTAGTTTATTCAAGCCTGTCTCAAAATACAACACTGCGTCATTAAGACAAAAAAAAGCTCTTTACCTGACTCGCTTTTCAAAAATGTCTAGAGATGTATACGTTTTGTGCTCTTGTAGGAAACAATCACGCCCCTATTGCTGACCACAAATGATCTATAACTGGGCTAATAACTCACTAACTAGCAAAGGATATGAACAAAATGTTTACATGTGGCTACATGCAGCTCTCGACTTTGATCTCAAAACAAGCGCATCTACTCACGGCCACTCATGCTGTAAACACAGTCCAGTTCAAAGAAAATTGCACAGATCCATATATGGCAATGGTCTATTTGCATATAGGCCTACTGCAGCTCTGATTTGTTTATGCCGCACCGGTCTGTGTAGAGTACGGGCGGAGTAGTGCGTATCAATGCAATAGAATCCTATTCCAATGTGTTCTGCCTACAACAAAATCTCTTGCATAGTTTCGGTTTGTAGCACTGAAAGTGGCTAATATTGTGTTGATTCGATCACAATTGCCACAGTAAAGGGAAATGTTGATAGTGTTAACAGGGAAAACTCTAGAACAGTTGTCACCAACCTTTTCTGAGTCAAGATCAATTTGAGTCAAAATGCAAGCTGAGATCTACCACTCAGATTTTTTTTTAACATGATTTACAAAACGTAAGCCTATGCAACATTAACCAATTTAAAACAGTACTGTAGCAAAGAGTTTTGTAAGCTATAGGCCCAATACGTTATGACCGAATATTGGCTTTGCTTGAATTGCCCTGCCATTGTGTTGTTTGGGCCATTAAAAAAAAAATCGAATTCAAAATTTGAGGTAGGCTATATGATCACATCAGTAATAGATCCCATTGTTGTATTACTTGTAAAGCACAGCTGTTCAAATAATTTGCTTTTTATAAAAAATATTTACTGGGCTTATGGTGCCTGCATCTGATGGTCTCAACATCCCTCCGCTCTCCCTTTCCTCCACTGACACTGACCAAAAAGGGACACCGTCTTCCAGCTGATGGCGAAACTCGAGTCGCACCGCATTATTTCTGCTTCATGCACAAATTTGTTACTCCTATGAACAGAGAAAGTGAAATATTCCTCGATATTAAAAAAGACCCAAGCCGCAAATAACAACAACGCAAGCCTATATATGCACTTTCCTACTCATTCATTACTGTTGCAGTGCTTGTTGTAGTGCTGAGTGGAAATAGGAAGAATGTGCATTTCATGGCTTATGAAACTCACTCATAAAAACCATCTCTGCTGTATTCATTGACAGTCTCTCTAGTCATTTTTGAAATCTCATAGTATCAACTTTACTGTAGCTTTCTTTTATGCCTGCTACGTTACTACAGACACGGTCATCTGTGCCATCCGATTGGTCAGCGGTAGAGCTATAGAGCACTTGATTTTCTCTTTCGGCCCACTAGGAACACAGAGTTTGTACCTTCAGACACATGAAGTGGTTAAAAATGGCAACAGTTCAAGAGGGAATATTGTGTGTATAGGAATTCAAACACAGCTTCTCATAAACTTTTTTGTGTCCAGCAACATTTAATACAATAATTTTTTTGTAAAATAAATGGTGCCATATCTTTTCTAAACCATATTTTGTTTCTCTCTCTCTCGCTCTGTTTCCCCCTTAGCCATATTTCCCCGGCACCAGGAGCCTGTCCCCCATGTCCAGTCTGTTCGGTTCCATCTGGACCCCCCAGAGTGAGCCATACCAAAGCCACTTCCAGCCCGAGCGCTCAGTCCCCATGTCCCCGGTGTCCCCCGTCAGCCCCATCACCCCACCTCACGCCCCCTTCAACCGGGAGCCCGGGGGCATGTGCCGCCCCAAACAGTACTCCAGCTTCAACCCCTTCGGCCCCCACATGAACCTGGACATTTGGAACTCCTCATCCAACCGCAGCTCAAACTCGCAGCTGTCCAACGACTCGGGCTACTGCGGCGACGTTTAATAAGAACCTGGCATAACCGACGACAACAAACAAAAACGATGCTATAAAATAAAGGAATAAGAAATGAATGTGCTTTTATCGATAATGGGGGAAAAATGTGAATTTTCCTTTACTTTTATGTTCCTTTTTTTTCAAACGTTCAATGTTGTGAAAAGTTAAGCATTTGTTGTATATTTTTCTAGATGTTTTGCAGTTTTGATCATAGAAAAAATAAAAAATAAAAAAAAAAAGTTTTGGACTTGATGTCTTGTTTGCTTTGTCCCCCACACTACAACTATTTAGAATATGGCAGTAACCGAAGGACCGTATAAGCTTGTTATCTTTGCCATCCATCAAAATCACTTTCATACAGCAGTTTAAATCGCTTTACAAAAACAATTATAACCAGAAAATGTCACAGAATTCAAATGTACAGTTGTGGCCAAAAGTTTTGAGAATGACACAAATATTAATTTCCACAAAGTTTGCTGCTTCAGTGTCTTTAGATATTTTTGTCAGATGTTGCTATGGAATATTGAAGTAGAATTACAAGCATTTCATAAGTGTCAAAGGCTTTTATTGACAATTACATGAAGTTGATGCAAAGAGTTAATATTTGCAGTGTTGACCCTTCTTTTTTAAGACCTCTGCAATCCGCCCTGGCATGCTGTCAATTAACTTCTGGGCCACATCCTGACTGATGGCAGCCCATTCTTGCATAATCAATGTTTGGAGTTTGTCATAATTTGTGGGTTTTTGTTTGTCCACTTGCCTCTTGAGGATTGACCACAAGTTCTCAATGGGATTAAGGTCTGGGGAGTTTCCTGGCCATGGACCCAAAATATTAATGTTTTGTTCCCCGAGCCACTTAGTTATCACTTTTGCCTTATGGCAAGGTGCTCCATCATGCTGGAAAGGGCATTGTTCGTCACCAAACTGTTCCTGGATGGTTGGGAGAAGTTGCTCTCGGAGGATGTGTTGGTACCATTCTTTATTCATGGCTGGGTTCTTAGGCAAAATTGTTAGTGAGCCCACTCCCTTGGCTGAGAAGCAACCCCACACATGAATGGTCTCAGGATGCTTTACTGTTGGCATGACACAGGACTGATGGTAGCGCTCACCTTGTCTTCTCCGGACAAGCTTTTTTCCGCATACCCCAAACAATCGGAAAGGGGATTCATCAGAGAAAATGACTTTACCCCAGTCCTCAGCAGTCCAATCACTGTACCTTTTGCAGAATATCAGTCTGACCCTGATGTTTTTCCTGGAGAGAAGTGGCTTCTTTGCTGCCCTTCTTGACACCAGTCCATCCTCCAAAAGTCTTTGCCTCACTGTGCGTGCAGATGCACTCACACCTGCCTGCTGCCATTCCTGAGCAAGCTCTGTACAGGTGGTGCCCTGACCCCGAAGCTGAATCAACTTTAGGAAATGGTCCTGGCGCTTGCTGGACTTTCTTGGGCGCCCTGAAGCCTTCTTCACAACAATTGAACCGCTCTCTTTGAAGTTCTTGATGATCTGATAAATGGTTGATTTAGGTGCAATCTTACTGGCAGCAATATCCTTGTCTGTGAAGCCCTTTTTGTGCAAAGCATTGATGACGGCACATGTTTCCTTACAGGTAACCATGGATGACAGAGGAAGAACACTGATTCCAAGCACCACCCTCCTTTTGAAGCTTCAAGTCTGTTATTCGAACTCAATCAGCATGACAGAGTGATCTCCAGCCTTGTCCTCGTCAACACTCACACCTGTGTTAACGAGAGAATCACTGACATGATGTCAGCTGGTCCTTTTGTGGTAGGGATGAAATGCAGTGGAGATGTTTTTGGGGGATTCAGTTCATTTGCATGGCAAAGAGGGACTTTGCAGTTAATTGCAATTCATCTGATCACTCTTCATAACGTTCTGGAGTATATGCAAATTGCCATCATGCAAACAGAGGGAGAAGACTTTGTGGAAATGTATATTTGTGTCATTCTCAAAACTTTTGGCCACGACTGTACAACAGGTGATGACCTAATAATATACAGTTAAACTAAGTGAAATATAGACCAAGCCAAGTAATCAATTGATTCAAATCACTGTGCACAATTGATATCAATCAATTAAAAGTATGTTTATAAAAGTCAAATTTTTAAGATTCTAGGATTAGGATATTTGTTGTTGATCTTCGACCACGAATTGAAATATACTGAACAAAAATAAATGTAACACGTAACAATTTCAAGTTCATATAATGAAATCAGTCAATTTAAATACATTCATTAGGCCCTAATCTATGGATTTCACATGACGGCACAGGTGCAGCCATGGGTGGGGCTGGGGGGGCATAAGCCCACCCACTTGGGAGGCAGGCCCAGACAAAAGGGCTTTATTACAGACAGAAATACTCCTTAGTTTCATCAGCTGTCTGGGTGGCTGGTCTTAGACCATGTGGAGGTCTGTTATTGTCCCCACCACAAGGTGCACCTGTGTAATGATCCTGCTTTTTAATCAGCTTCTTGATATGCCACACCTGTCAGGTGAATGGGTTATCTTGGCACATTTATGCAAAACATTTGATAAAAAAGCTTTTTGTGCGGATGGAACATTTCTGGGATCTTTTATTTCAGCTCATGAAACATGGGACCAACACTTTCCATGTTGCGTTTATATTTTTGTTCAGTATAAATCAGAAATAACACTTGATAAAACCAATCCCCATGTTTCACTCTGGCTTCACTTCCTCTTTTGACTCAATGTACTGTTCCATATATATTGTTGGACAGAGAAAAGGGAAATACTACATTATGCTCACTATTTGGCATCGTTTGCCTGGCTACCCAAACTCCTTGCTATGGCCAAACGCTACGCCACGCCATTCAAATGGACAGTATATTGCTTGCAGGAACAGAGGCTCCAAGGGAATTTGGGACAGTCAAATTCTCACTGACCTGTAAAAGGGAGACTCAGAACACTTTTTAGAAGACGGACCACTCTTTTATGTTTGTTTGAATCAAGGAACCTAGTGGTTTATTTTGCTATACATTTCTCAAGTTCTAATAATTAAAAATAATTGTCATAGTTGTATATGCACTGTGGCCAGTTTATTAGGTACACCACCCCGTTCAGGAAAATGGTTCGCTCCTACAGACGGTGAGTCATGTTGCAGTGGCTTGCTACATAAAGCAGGCTGAAAGTCGAGGCATTCAGTTACTGTTCGATTGGGGAAAAGGAGTGACCTAAGCGACTTAGTGCCAGGCACGCCGGGTCCAATATCTCAGCAACGTCCGATCCTCCTGGACTTTTCACGTATGACAGTGCAAAGGTTTACCCGAGAATGGTGCGAAAACAAAAAACATAGTCAGTGGCAGTCCTGCGGACGAAAACAGCTCGTTGATGAGAAAGAAAGAATCGTGCAAGCTAACAGGCGGATCACAAACGGGTAAATAACGGCGCAGTACAACAGTGGAGTGTAGAACGGCATCTTGGAGCGCAGAACTCGTCAGTCCTTGTCATGGATGGGCTATTGCAGCAGAAGACCACACCGGGTTCCACTCCTATCAGCTAAAAACAAGAAGAAGCGGCTCCAGTTGGCACGCAATCACCAAATGGGCAATTGAGGAGTGGAAAACCGTTGCCTGGTCTGATGAATCCCGCTTCCTATTGCATCATGCTGATGGCAGAGTCAGGACTTGGAGTAAACAGCATGAGACCATGGCCACATTCTCACTGGTGTCAACGGTACAGGCTGGTGGTGTAATGGTGTGGGGAATGTTTTTTTCCTGGCACACGTTAGGTCCCTTGATAACATTTGAGCAACATGTACATGCCCAGAAGAATTCAGGCTGTTCTGGAGGCAAATAAACTAGCCACTGAGTGTATAGCTAGCTGTATGTTATATCTTAAAACCTAGTTATTATAATTTGAATAATTGGTCACACTTTTATGAATAACCATTTTAAATGCTTATTTACATGTCTATGAATTTGAGTGGTTACATATCTCCAGCCTTATCCATCACAGAGGACACACAGGGATGGGAAGAAAGATTTCTTGAGCCATCTTGAGGAGCTTGTGTTCCATGTCAGTGCTCTAGAAGTCTATGAAAATGGACGTTTAGAGAAAATTGGACCTGTCGGCAGTGTAACACTTCGTCTAAACAATCAATTTTAGAGAAAAATGTTATTGGTTTAACAACAGGGTTCACCAAATTTGGCCTGTGGGTGGTTTTATTTGTCCCCCCACGTTTTTTGAGCACATGGAAGACTGGAAAAACACCAGTCAGCTCCAAGTGATTTTCATTTAAGATATCTGTTTCCAAGTATTCCCACGCATAATAGAGACACGTGATCGTGTATAAATGTAACCAAGGTTTAAAATGAATATGTTTTAGTCAAACATATGTTTGGGCTTCTTGCGGTCAATTTTCAGTCTACAAATTATTTGTAATTATGTTCCGGCCCCCTACCGTCCACTAAAGATAAAATAGGCCTGCGGCCGAATCTAGTTGATCCATGGTTTACAACATTATGTTGAATATTTCATATCCCAACACAACAGTAATTTTCTCAGATACAGATTCACAAAGCATTGACAATGGGGCCATTTTGGGCAGTAAAATACAAAGGTGTGAGAAACATTGTTCGTAGAGATGTCAGTGTTTTCGACATAGCTTTTATTGAATTACAAAGTCAATGCTGTCCTGTATTGAGGTGGAGGTTTCCACATTTATTCTGACTGGCCATTGGGGCAGTGGAGACAAGCCTCACCTATGTATCTCTCTTGGCTAAGAGTTGAGGAGAGACTGACTACATCACTTCTTCTTATTATAGGAAACAATGTGTTGAAAATCCCAAATTGTTTGCATAGTCAACTTACACACAGCTCTGACACACACACTTATGCCACCAGGGGTCTTTTCACAGGCCCCAAATCCAGAACAAATTCAAGAAAGCGTACATTATTATATAGAGCCCTTATTGCATGGAACTTCCTTCTATCTCATATTGCTCAAATAAACAGCAAACCTGGTTTCAAAAAACAGATAAAGCAACATCTCATGGCACAATGCCTCTCCCCTATTTGACCTAGATAGTTTGTGTGTATACATTGATATGTAACCTATGTGTGCCTTTTTTATTTTTTATTTATGTAGTTCTGTCCTTGAGCTGTTCTTTTCTATTGATGTTCTGTATTATGTCATTATGTATTATGTTTTGTGTGGACCCCAGGAAGAGTAGCTGCTTCTTTTGCAACAGCTAATGGGGATCCTAATAAAATACCAAAAATACCCAGACTGCTCTTCTTAACAATCTGTAATCCTTCAACAATCACCTTTTCACGAAACTGGACAAGTTGACCACCATCGACTTGAGTTGGAATGTTTTCCATAGCATACCTGACAGCTGCGTCTGGCCTCCAAGTCTCAGCTTACTGAACCTCTCATCCTCCCACTTAACAAAGGCAACCCTTTGCCTTCCGAAGAGTTTGCACGTTCTTGATTTAAGCGACAATGACCTGACGCTGTTAAACATTGAACATTCCTCTCCTTACTGAGTTGTACTTCTCTGGCAACAAGATCTTGAGTTTGATGGATGTAAAGTTGAATCCTTGTCTGGAGGTTCTCTCCATTCGCAACAAAGCTGTTTGCTCCTTTAGCTGTGATGACTTGGAGGGATACAACAAACTAAGGGTTCTGGAGGCTGGTACCAACACATTTGTATGTTCGTGTGGCTTTCATGCAAGATGACATGGGTCATCTACTCACCTTAGTAGATGGATCTGGGGCCTATGTATGCGAGTCACCTGACGCGGTGAGAGGGATGCCCATCGTAGACGCTCGGCTATCAGTGTTTGTATGCCATGCAACATTATTCCTGTCCCTTCTTTGCACTAGCATTCTCATGGTCTTTCCTGGATGTCTGGATGTCTGGATGTCTGTGTTACAATTGCGATGCCCTGTGGTACCTAAAAATGACCTGGGTTTGGCTGAGAGCTAAAAGGAGGTCAGTTCTCAAGAGAGGCGACTGTCAGCTACGATGCCTTTGTAACCTATAGCGAGAGGGATCTGGGTGGGAGGAGGAGCATCTGGTCCCAGAGCTTGCGCAAGTGCAACCGCCATTACGGCTCTACCTCCACAAGAGGGACTTCCTGCTTGGTGGGTGGATCTTGGACAACATCATGGACGCCATAGAGAAGAGCCAAAGGACAATCTTTGTCCTCTCCCAGAACTTTGTAAGGAGCTATTGGTGTGAGTACGAACTGGACTACTTCCGACTGTTTGATGAAACAACGACAGGGCAGCGTTGAAACTGCTGGAGCCCATTGCCGAGGAAACGTCCCCAAAAGGTTCCGTAAGCTGTGAAAGGTCATGAACTCTAGGACCTACCTGGAATGGCCAGAAGATGACAACCGGTGAACTGAGTTTTGGCAAAGTCTAAACGTGCCAATACAAAGACCTGAGCAGAAAGCATGAAAAATACATTTGGAGTGAAAATGTAGGTATGCTATTGCTGTGCTGCTGTTATTTGAAACAATGGAATTTCCTTAATGTGAAATGTTTTGTGTATTTAAAGGTGCATCAATGCAATTCAGGGTAGTGTTCTGTAGGCAAAAATTGGGAGATAATGTTTTGAACCATACCAGAGATACTGGATATAATGACAAAATGCTTATGTCTCCGTCCAAACAATGGGATTTGTGGATACATTTTGTAATTTCAATATTAGATGAGGGGTGTTGACATCAACCACCTCCCACTGAGCACAAACTTCAATTCAACGTCTATTCCACGTTGGTTCAACGTAATGATTGATTCATAGGCCGTCTCGAATTTCAACAACGACAACTCCTATATCTATTCTACCCTGCCTTTCTATGGTCTTCGAAAGCCAAGTCAACAAACAGATTGCCGACCATTTCGAATCCCACCGCACCTTCTCCGCTATGCAATCTGGTTTCAGAGCTGGTCATGGGTGCACCTCAGCCACGCTCAAGGTCCTAAACGATATCTTAACTGCCATCGATAAGAAACAATACTGTGCAGCCGTATTCATTGACCTGGCCAAGGCTTTCGACTCTGTCAATCACCACATCCTCATCGGCAGACTCAACAGCCTTGGTTTCTCAAATGTTTGCCTCGCCTGGTTCACCAACTACTTCTCTGATAGAGTTCAGTGTGTCAAATCGGAGGGCCTCTGGCAGTCTCTATGGGGGTGCCACAGGGTTTAATTCTTGGGCCGACTCTCTTCTCTGTATACATCAATGATGTCGCTCTTGCTGCTGGTGAGTCTCTGATCCACCTCTACGCAGACGACACCATTCTGTATACTTCTGGCCCTTCTTTGGACACTGTGTTAACAACCCTCCAGACGAGCTTCAATACCATACAACTCTCCTTCCGTGGCCTCCAACTGCTCTTAAATACAAGTAAAACTAAATGCATGCTCTTCAACCGATCGCTGCCTGCACCTGCCCGCCCGTCCAGCATCACTACTCTGGCTGATAAACATCGGCTGATAAATTGTCAAGTATTTACCTTCCCAAAGAGCCATGGACCTCCGACCGAGAGGCAAGAAGGACGACCAAAACGTTGTTGATTCCCAAGATAACGATAACGCTACAGCTAGCAAGATTAGCATTAGCCCTCATAACTCAAACGACAGTTCCAGACTGTTGCTCTCGGCCTCTTGCGAGCCTGCCGACATGCTGGCTACTCTCCTCCGGGAAATTCAGGATGGTAACAAAGGTCTTTCTATGAAAATCGATAAGAAAACGGCTGAACTCCATTCTTCCATTGACGACCTGAAATCCTCCATGAATGATCTCCTTTTGAGAACGACTGAGGCAGAGTTGCGCATTAGCACAGTTGAAGACACCATCGCTCGACATGACCAGGTCTTGATACAACTGCAAAAGGACAATGCCTACCTCAAAAACAAGGTAGATCAGATGGAGAACCAGAGCAGACGTAGTAATATCCGTGTGGTGGGATTGAAAGAGGACAGCGAGGGCCGTGACCCGGTCCGTTTCTTCACTCAATGGATCCCGGATGTCCTAGGCATAATCAACTTCACCAAGCCACTGGAAATCGAACGCGCCCACAGAACATCAGCGCCGAAACGCCGGCCAGATGAGCCCCCACGGGCCGTCCTGATCAGGTTCCTCCGTTTCCAAGACAGAGAGAAGGTACTGCAACTCGCAAGAGCCAAAGGGGACATCACCATTGATGGCAAGAGGGTCAGCCTTTTCCCGGATATGAGCGCGGATCTCGCAAGACGTCGCAAGCAGTTCAGACCTGCCGCCAAAGCACTGAAGGAGAAGAACATCACCGGCTACCTCATCCACCCTGCGCGGATGAAAGTTCAGTACAAAGGCCGAAGCCATCTCTTCAACACACCGGGAGAAGTGTACACTTTTCTCAAAGAACTGAGCAACGTCTGAGCCAGGACGGTCTCTTTGGGGGATAAGATGCAGTTTGTTTGTTTTCTCTTATCCGGACTGAACCGCTGATATCCTCCGGTCGCTATAATTGATTTGTACATTTTCAACTAACCGTATCTTTCCGGGGTGAGTTCTATTACGTTTACAGGAGAGTATATTTTGGTTTAGTCCATATCCACTGGGCGAAGCAAATAAGTGGGTTTAGGCCCACTGCTTTCCCCCTCATTTATGTTAATCTTTCGAAAAGAGACTCAAGCAGCCCTTACCGTGGGCAGTAAATATTCAGCCATAAATGTCTATTCACAATGTTTGTTTTCAATTTAGAGAGCTCGCAGGTTTTAGTTTACACCAAGGTTTAGCTAGTAAGAGCAAGATGGAAAGCGAGCAGCAACGTATCTCTACAAGTGTATTCATGTTTGATTGTTGGGATTGTGGTTTTAGTCTAACAATCGGGGTGGGTGGGATTCTTTATTTTTTTCCCCTTTTTTCTATGTTTATTGTTTCCTTCCTAAAGAGACACATAGGTCACTTCTGTGTTCAAACCAAAGTTGAAACATTTCCTAACTATCTACTTATGATAGATTTCCATTCAGTTACATATTTGAAACCCAACTATGCTTAATCCACTAAAATATGTCACATTCAACGTAAAAGGTCTTAACAGCCCGATTAAAAGGAAGAGAGTCTATACATACCTTAAGAAATTAAAGGCTGACATTGTGTTTTTACAAGAAACACATCTTACAGCCAGTGAACACAAGAAATTGAAGAGGGAATGGGTAGGACAAGTTTTTGCGTCCTCTTTTAACTCCAAAGCAAGAGGAACTGCAATTTTGATAAGTAGACACATCCCCTTCTGCGTCAACAACACCATCTCTGATCCCACTGGCAGGTTTGTTTTGGTGCAGGGGCATATGTTTTCAGAGTCTTGGACCCTATTGAATATCTATGCTCCTAACTTCGATGACCATATGTTTATTCAGAATGTCTTCCTTCAGGTTGCTCAAGCACCACCAGGATGGTTACTGGTTGGAGGAGATTTTAATTTTTGTTTAGACACAGTTCTTGATAGGTCCTCTGATAAACCCTCACTTCTTACCAAAGCCAGCAAGCTCACCATGTCATTCATGAAAGATCTCAATTTACTAGACATCTGGAGACAGTTGCACCCACAGGATAGGGACTACTCTTTTTATTCACACCCACACAAGACACACACACGCATAGATAACTTTTTACTATCGACACAACTGTTTCATAGAGTGTTAGATGTCGAGTATCTCCCCAGATTGCTTAGTGACCATTCTCCCCTGGTATTATCAATCTCCATTCCTACCAAGGTAAATGGAGCATATAGATGGAGACTAAATTCTACACTCCTAAAGCAACCTGAATTTTGTGCATTCATCAAAGAGCAGATCAATATTTTCACTTTGACAAACAAACCCTCCGCTCCTGACAGTTTCATTCTTTGGGACACATTGAAGGCCTATCTGAGGGGACAGATCATTTCCTATACTAAAGGGCTGAAGAGAAAACACGGTGCGGAACTGAGTGCCCTTGAATCTGAAATCTCAGCGCTAGAGAAAACCTACCAAAGAGGCCCGACTAAAGATCTATACAGGCTTTTGGTAAATAAAAAACTGAAATATAATATTCTGAACACATATCAAGCTGAGAGGGCCATCACTAAATCAAAACAGCGTTATACTGAAAGCAGAGGAAAGTAAGAGGACAATTAATGCTATAGAAACTCTTACTAATGAGATATCTTTCGACCCTACTGAAATTAATAATACTTTTAAGAAATACTATGAAGACCTCTACACTTCCCAATCAAGCGATAATCTATCAGAGATCGACTCCTTTCTCTCCTCTCTCAACCTCCCATGCCTGTCAGGGGAAGACAGCGAGCGCCTGAGTGAACACTTCTCAGTTCCTGAATTGTTGGAGGCCATTAAATCCTTACCTTCTAATAAATCTCCTGGGGAGGATGGCTTCCCTCCAGAGTTCTATATAGAATTTAGGGAGCTGTTGGTCCCCTACCTTATGGAGGTACTTAAAAAAGCCAGGGAAGACAACTGCTTTCCAGAGTCTCTCTCTCAAGCAGTGATTACTGTAATCCACAAGAAAGGGAAAAATCCACTAAAGTGCGCCTCATATAGACCAATCTCTCTCCTTAACACAGATTGTAAACTGGTCACCAAGATGCTATCTAAGAGACTGGAGTCATGTCTTCCCCTGTTGGTCAACCCAGATCAGACTGGCTTCATAATTAATAGATTGTCCTCCAATAATCTCAGAAGGTTCTTTGATATAATTCACCTTGCTAACAAAAACAAAATACCTAGTGTCGCAGTTTCCCTCGACGCTGAAAAGGCCTTTGATAGGGTTGAATGGCCATACCTCTTTCGCGTCTTGGAAAAGTTTGGTTTAGGTACCGTGTTTGTAAATTTGATAAAATCACTCTACAAATCTCCTAAAGCTAGGATTGCTACCAATGGGATTACTTCCTCCTCTTTCCCTCTCTATAGGGGGAACAGACAAGGTTGCCCAATTAGCCCCCACCTCTTTGCCCTCGCCATCGAACCGTTGGCTGAGGCTATTAGAACGTGCCCTGACATACATGGCTTTGAGGTGGGCCCCCATACCCATAAATTATCACTCTTTGCGGACGACCTTATCTTATTTCTAACAAACCCAGAACACTCCCTCTCTCACTTGCAGATCCTACTACAGTGTTATAGTTCTTTCTCTTGATATAAGGTCAATTTTGATAAAAGCGAAATCTTACCGTTGTCTATCTTTGACCATCATACCATCAAGCACAAGTTTCCTTTTAGATGGTCGCCTATGGGCTTCACATATTTGGGCATAATGGTGGATGGTAACCTGAACAACCTCTATAAACTCAATCTGGCCAGTTTGTTGCAAAAGGTGGAGGGTGACCTTTGTAAATGGATGGACTTACCTCTCACTCTACTGGGTAGAATCAATGTAATTAAAATGAATGTCCTGCCCAGATTTCTATATCTGTTTCAATCTCTCCCTATCCCTGTTCCCGCAGCATTCTTTTCCTCTCTCGACAAGCTGACCAGACGGTTTATCTGGCACGGCAAAACCCCTAGGGTTGGCCTGGATAAACTGACCCTGGATTACAGTCAAGGGGGCTTAAACCTCCCCAATTTTAGAATGTACTACTGGGCAGCACAGTCTAGGTTTCTGGCTCAGAGGTTTGACAAGGGTCCCTCTCCCTCATGGTTGAACATTGAAAAGCTTGAGGTAAATGATGACACTGGGGCAGAATTGTTTTACAAATGGGACAGAAAATCTATAAAAACCATCACAGACAACCCTTTAATCATACATTCTGTCCTGGCATGGTGCAAACTGCATGAGCTGTTCGGACGAGGGGGATTCCTTTCCCCTAAAACTCCTTTATGGAACAATAGATTGATTCCTATGTTTTTCCAGAATAGTAACTTTAGACCATGGTCTGATAAGGGGATCACTCTTCTGGAACATTGTTACGAGGAGGGAGTCCTTATGTCTTTTGATCAGCTGAAACAGAAATACCACTTGCCTAACAGGGACTTCTTTAGCTACCTACAACTACGAAACTTTATTAGGGTGTCTCTCAAGGGACAATGGAACCTACCTAAGATGTCACCTATTGAACAACTCTGCCACGCAGACCAACCACTGTTCAAGACCATTTCCCGTGTTTACGATGCTCTTATGTCAGGACTAACACTGCCTGGGCTAGATAAACCCCGACTTAGATGGGAAAAAGATCTGGGTATTGATCTTGATGAGGGTCTATGGAGTGACCTATGCAGGGATGGTGTTACATCCACATTGAACTCCAGATACAGACTGATCCAGTTTAATTTCCTCCATCAGCTCTATATCACCCCATATAGAGGGGGCGATATAGTGCACAACTGCACAAGTTCAACCCTGATATCTCCTCCCTATGTTTTAGATGTGGCTCAGATGAAGGAACATTTCTCCATTCCACTTGGCAGTGTTCAAAACTACACGGTTTCTGGCAGGGGGTATGCGATACCATATCCTCAATTCATGGGGTTGCATTCCCTTTAGACCCGGAGGTCTGTCTACTCGGCAACTTTACTAACACCAATCTTAGGCAAAGCCATACTATAAAGCTAACATAAATATTGCTAGCGATTGCCAAGAAATGTATCGCCTTGAAATGGAAATTGGATTCCCCCCTGCCAGTTGCAATGTGGCTATCAGAAGTTAATAGTTGTATCCCACTGGAGAAAATTACTTACCGCTTGAGGAATAAGTTAAATACATTTTACAGAATTTGGCAACCTTTTATTGACTATATGGAGAATCTCCCCCCACATCACATTGAATGAATCTCTATATTATCCTTATATAATGTTTCACACGTAATGTATAATATGTAGCCTACGGCAGGTGACCATATGATCCAATGTCTCATTATAATTTTTTTTTATTGTATGTTTGTATATATAATTATAATTTGTTTTATTTTTTCTTTCTTTGTTACGCTCATCTGTTACTGTCACTTTGTCCTATTGTTGTCTAATATCTTTTCACGTTTGTCTTGAATGTTGTTAATTGGAAAATGCAAAAATAAAATATTTAAAAAAAAAAAGAATATGTGGACAACTACAAATATCTAGGTGTCTGGTTAGACTGTAAACTCTCCTTCCCGACTCACATCAAACATCTCCAATCCAAAGTTAAATCTAGAATTGGCTTCCTATTTCGCAACAAAGCATCCTTCACTCATGCTGCCAAACATACCCTCGTAAAACTGACCATCCTACCGATCCTCGACTTCGGCGATGTCATTTACAAAATAGCCTCCAACACCCTACTCAATAAATTGGATGCAGTCTATCACAGTGCCATCCGTTTTGTCACCAAAGCCCCATATACTACCCACCATTGCGACCTGTACGCTCTCGTTGACTGGTCCTCGCTTCATACTCGTCGCCAAACCCACTGGCTCCAGGTCATCTACAAGACCCTGCTAGGTAAAGTCCCCCCTTATCTCAGCTCACTGGTCACCATAGCAGCACCCACCTGTAGCACACGCTCCAGCAGGTATATCTCTCTGGTCACTCCCAAAGCCAATTCCTCGTGTGGCCGCTTCTCCTTCCAGTTCTCTGCTGCCAATGACTGGAACGAACTACAAAAATCTCTGAAACTGGAAACACTTATCTCCCTCACTAGCTTTAAGCACCAGCTGTCAGAGCAACTCACAGATTACTGCACCTGTACATAGCCCATCTATAATTTAGCCCAAACAACTCCCTCTTCCCCTACTGTATTTATTTATTTATTTTTCTCCTTTGCAACCCATTATTTCTATTTCTACTTTGCACATTCTTCCACTGCAAATCTACCATTCCAGTGTTTTACTTGCTATATTGTATTTACTTCACCACCATGGCCTTTTTTTGCCTTTACCTCCCTTATCTCACCTCATTTGCTCTCATTGTATATAGACTTATTTTTCTACTGTATTATTGACTGTATGTTTGTTTTACTCCATGTGTAACTCTGTGTTGTTGTATGTGTCGAACTGCTTTGCTTTATTTTGGCCAGGTCGCAATTGTAAATGAGAACTTGTTCTCAACTTGCCTACCTGGTTAAATAACGGTGAAATAAAAAAATAAAGTGTTTTTTCTCAAAGTTGCCAGGATGTCACGTGCATCACACTTTTAAATCAGTACACTCGTGACAACCTAAGCATTACGGAACCTCTATTAGATCAAATAAGCCATCAAAATAGCAATTCATTTTTATCTTGACTAAATTCGTCAATCTCTCATTGTCCCCCATACAAAAACTTTGGGCCCTTTCGTTTCGCCTCTTCCTCTCTGACCGTACAACCTAGGCAGGCTCAATCCCAATCAATCACTCTTCACCCCTATCAACTCTTTATTGACCTCAATTCTGAATACGTTGATATCAAGTAAGAAATGTAGGGGCTAAGCCTAGTTTTCATAATCCTGGTTGCACTGTCCTCAGCACCTGCATTTTAGAGCAAACCTGCTTACCTTGATCTCAGTTGCAGTGTGTTAAAATCTGTTATCTACCACTAGTGGTCATGCAAGACCTACCAAGAGTTCGTTTTAAATCCCTGACATGTTGCTATGATTATCCGTTTTTAAATTAGTCTACAGTGATCATAAGGAGGCAAAATGCAATTGGTATGCTTGGTCAGTATTTTTTATATTTTTTTCATGTATATATATATATATTTTTTTAGGGGTACATCAGCTTTAATAGTGCAGATAGATTGTGGATTCTATCAATGTAATTAGCTGCATCATTTCCAATCTCCCACATATTGTGTGGTAAATATATGTATTTTCCATCTTTATTATTTTCCCTTAACCCTACCATCCCTCGCCTAGTTGTAGTAGACTAATGGACAACAATACTTAGGCTTTTACTTCCTGCTGATACACACTATATACATTTTATGGACTCATTGTATTTTAGTTATCTTGTTTTTTTGTTATATTTAGTCCCACCCTTCAGCGCTCCCCTCAACCCCTCCCATCTATCTCTGAACACCATCCAGCTTTGATTTCTATTTGCACTATATTTCTAAACTGTGCTGTGATGTTTCACAAAAGTTCTGAACCTTTCTATTCTCATATTTTCTACAGATTGTAAATTAAGGCAAACATTTTTGGCTGAGAGTATTATTATATTATTGACTGACTATGACTTGTTTAATCACCCAGCAGTGCTATTTGCAGAGTTAGCTTCAGGTAAATGTTGCAATTATTCAACTATTCCTGAACATGTTTCATATGGGCAGTACCAAAACAATGAATCCGGCGTTGTATTGTGTATCAGTTCATAAACCATGTACCATGGAATCGGTACATCGAAAATCTCTTCCCAACTACAATATTTTGCAACCAGTATGGCACAGCTGTCAATGTTTTGGTCCTGAAATGAAACTGGTATACTTTTTTATTTACTTATTTATCATTTTCTTTAACCAGTTTTGGTCTTTAATGCAGGGCTGACAGACAAGTTCCTTACATTCTCCCCCATCCACTTGCCTCTTCCATTTTTACTGAAATGCTGTAAATAGTTGGTTGTAATTTTGGATAGAGAAGACATTTCCATAGTTTTGTTAGCTGCTTGTGTGACATAACTCCACCAGTCCTATGTATGATATAATTTACAAAGATTATACCGTCCCAAAAAAATCCAATAATGTTATTTTTTTTTAATCAATTAGTATATTTGAGTTATTTATTGTAATATTTTCTGGTGGATTAAACTGAAATTGCAACCAACTTTCTATGGCTTGTTTTAGAAATAGCAATATTTTGGAGAATTCGTTTTCAAATATCCGAAAGTGAGAGGTAATCTGAATAAAGGGAAAAAGGCCATTCTTGAACACTGGGTGAGCCTTTATTAATAATCTGCTGGAGAACCAGTTTGGATTTAAGCCTTTATTGAGAGGTCTAATGCTTTAATATTTAATATTCGTTTGCCCTCGGAATTCATATTCATTACAGTGCATTCAGAAAGTATTCAGACCCCTTTAATTTTTCTGCATTTTGTTATGTTACAGCCTTATTTTAAAATTGATTAAATAGTTTTCCCCCCCTCATGAATCTACACACAATACCCCATAATGACAAAGCAAAAACAGGTTTATTTAAAAAAAAATCACATTTACATAAGTATTCATACCCTTTACTCAGTACTTTGTTGAAGCACCTTTGGCAGTGATTACAGCCCCGGGTCTTCTTGGGTATGACGCAACAAGCGTGGCACACCTGTATTTGGGGAGTTTCTCCCATTCTTCTCTGCAGATCCTCTCAAGCTCTGTCAGATTGGATGGGGAGTGTCCCTGCACAGCTATTTTCAGTTCTCTCCAGAGATGTTTGATCGGGTTCAAGTCCGGGCTCTGGCTGGGCCACTCAAGGATATTCAGAGACTTGTCCCGAAGCCACTCCTGCGTTGTCTTGGCTGTGTGCTTAGGGTCGTTATCCTGTTGGAAGTTGAACCTTTGCCCCAGTCTGAGGTCCTGAGCGCTCTGGAGCAGGTTTTACTTTGATCCGTTCATCTTTCCCTCGATCCTGACTAGTCTCCCAGTCCCTGCCGCTGAAAAACATCCCCACAGCATGGTATTGGGAGTCTTTAAGTGGCTTTTGGAAAACTCCAAGCGGGCTGTCGTGCCGAAGAGTGGCTTCCGTCTGGCCACACTACCATAAAGGCCTGATTAGTGGACTCCTGCAGAGATGGTTGTCCTTCTAGAAGGAACTCTAGAGCTCTTTCAGAGTGACCATTGGGTTCTTGGTCACCTCCCTGACCATTGCCCTTCTCCGCCGATTGCTCAGTTTGGCCGGGTGGCCAGCTCTAGGAAGAGTCTTGGTGGTTCCAAACTTCTTCCATTTAAGAATGATGGAGGCCACTGTGTTCTTAGGGACCTTCAATGCTACAGAAATGTTGTGGTACCATTCCCCAGATCTGTGCCTCGATACAATCCCGACTCCGAGCTCTACGGACTATTCCTTCAACCTCATGGTTTGGTTTTTTCTCTGAAATGCACCGTCAACTGTGGGACCTTATATAGACAGGTGTGTGCCTTTCCAAATCATGGCCAATCAATTGAAATGATATGAATGCTTGGTCAGTATTTGTATTAAACCATTCCCTTCTCTAAACTGATTAGTAATTTCCCTAACTCTTATTAATATGGATTTGATCCCCACATGGGTCACATATTATGAAAATATGTTTATCTGTAAATTGATAGTGATAAAACCAAAATCCCCAAACTATCACATTTGTCTTGTTTGTTACTAATTTGTTTAAAAATAAATATAGGTATGCAGGACAAGCTGTATTCTTTTGAAATATATCCAGCAGATAGCTCAAGTGAGCTCTTCATTATTGTATACATTTTACCCTAAGAGATATTTTGTTCAGGGCCTCAGTGCCCAAAGAATTGGTTTGGTCTTGGCTAGTCTTTGTGGTCTCAACTCATGTGGTCAAGATACATAACATCACTAGCCCAGTTTATACCTGGTGCTCACATGTGTGGTTGACGTCATCCGATCAAGATGATCCAATCACAATTTGACACATCTATACTAAAATTTATATTTTATCAGTCCACTTTCTCTGCATTGTGACCAGATTTTGTGATCCCTCTGTATGCAAATTATTTGACAGATATTGTTTCAAAATAATATGAATGTATTCATTTTAAGACAATGGTGCCACCTGTTAACTTTACAGGGCTGGATAATGATGATTTAGAGGTTTTTACAGTCCAGATCTGTCTACACTTGTGAGATATCCAGACACAATGCGTGCTCTGCTACCTCCGCAGGTGGTCAGGAAGATCAGATCTCAATGTGTTTTTTGATCATCTACACCCGTCTACAAATGTGGGCACAATCAGTATGTTGACAAAATCAGGACAAAGGACGCGTTAGCACCAGGTATAAACGAGGCTACTGAGTACCATCTCTTGCCCTGGCACCTTGCTTTAAATGTGGATGTCGTATTGGCATGATAATGTTTAGGGAGATGGATACTTTAAGAGGGTTGGTCCGTGTCTCGTTTTTCCACATTTCAACAGATCTTGTCATAGACTCAATACGCTAAATCTAGCTCTGGTTGTCAAGAAGTTAGGTCTTGGTCTGGAATGGTCCTGAAGAGGTTGCGTCTGGTTCTCAAGTTCTCCAGTCTTCACTTCATATCTGTTCCCAACATATTAATAAACATGCCATTGATTAAGTCAAAGATGTGTATTTTACGGTTCCTTGAATTGCTTCCTTTAATTAAGAGGGACCAAAAGATGCATATCATTTATAAGAATTACACTTCTCAGATTAACATTATACTAACATATGTTTAGTGTTGTAATTTAAAACAAATATATATATCACCATCTGAATTCACACGTGTCAACTTCTGCTGTCTCCCGAAACTATGTACAAGAATACAAGGATATTTACAGAGTACTGTATAAAGCAATATTTTACACACACACACACACACAATACAGCTGCATTTTTTTTTGCATTCACCCCTAAAAATGAAAACACAATCGACCACTAATATACAATCCTGATATATCCTTAGTTAACATACCTAAGACTGACTGCAGAGGGTCAAATAATTGATTGTCGTCACTGCAATGATATGGGCCTTGCTTTGGGGCTGCTGAACTTGCAATGCCAGGGTAACATCGGAAGTAGTATCTAAAAGGCAGAGAATATAGCCAGCTATCTCTCATTGCTTGAGAAAAATAACAAGTAAAAAAGCACATTACATTGTATTTCATTACATACCTTAGTCTCACTATCATCATCATCTTAAAGAATACACTGGAACAATATCACACCATGCACACAGAAACCACACACTCTCCCTCTCACCTAATAATAGGCCAATGCACTAAATGTATCCAGCCTCATCATCAAGTCTGGATAAGTGGAGCCTAACAGACTGCATTGCATAATGAAAAAATGAAAAGAATGATTTTTAATCTCTTCAGAAACACTGAAATATGCCTCCAACATTACAGGTGGGGACTATGTAGTAGACCTACCATATTCACCTGTTTGTCTTTGATTTTAATGTAATGTGTATGTGATTTGTTTCATCTTATAAGGACTATTGATGGATCAAATGAAATCCTAATTAACAATAAACGTGTTGAAATGTAGCCTATGGCAGTGCTAAACATGGTACTAAAAACAGGACGTTTAACAATACTGACTGAGAACTAGTTGCATCCGGATCGGACCAGATCCGGCTCTTAGAGTTTAGATAAGACTCATCGGGTCTTGAGTCTTGCTTCGCTCAGCACTGCAGCTTGCGGATGCTGCGCGAGATCCTCTTGAACTCGCGCTGGCCCCGCTGCCAGCGCTTGAGCGAGGTGATGACCAGGTGGCCATCCATCTTCTGGCCCATGACCAGGTAGGAGGCGTTGATGTCGTTCATCTCGTCGCACACACACTGCAGGCCATCCTTGAGCCAGAGCACCGTCTTGCGCAGGTCGCGCTCCGTCACGCCGCTCAGCTTGTAGATGGTCTTGCTCTTGGTCTCGGGCACGATCTTGGTGTCGCCGTTCATGTAGGAGATCTCCTTTACCTTGATCTTCAGGGCTGTGCAAAGCAGCCGGGGGCGAAAGGAAGAGGTGGAGGTTAAGGTTTCGATCTGTTGGACTTGAAACTGGGTGCTAACAGGCCTGCAGTAGGTAGCCGACTTTTGTATATCTATAAAAAGCAAGACAAGACTGTGTCCACTTAGAATTCAGGAGTAGGACTTACCGAAGTCGTTTTTGCACAGGTTGTCAACTATTTCATTGTCATTTTCCTCCTTTTCCTTGCAGGCGTCACACACTCTGGGCACTACAGGAGAAACGAGAGCAGATGTTTAATACTCCCACCGTAAATTCAACAGGTGTTCTATCAACTATAACACGATACAGCATATGACAGTGTAAAGAGTAAAGCTATTCAATGCATTCTTTCTCACATTCCACTGTTGAGTGATCCTCAGGAGTAACCGGTGGAGATCTTGCCGTTCCACAAGACTCCCCACTATTAACCTGATGTTCAGTCTTATGAAAATCCACGAGGGAATGGAGCTCCAGGAACATGGCTTTTAGGCTATTACGTTTCATTTAATTACTCCATTACATTACTCCATTAAATCTCAATAGGCTACTGCATAACATATACCATCGGCTGTTTGCTGCAGTGTCATGTTATTGTGGGCTAAGACATCTTTTGCCTGGACTTTATTTATTTTATCAGTAGACTATATGATCTGAAAATCTTACTCAAAATGTTTAACTTTTTGTTATGTTGCCATAATAAAGCCCTGCGTTTTTTCAGAACTGGTTAAACAGGTTTACAAAAATATATAATCGATTTGAGGTTTATTTTGTGAATAACTGAAGTGTTGTCTAGCCGAATTATGCCAATACCTTACCTTCTTTGGTGACTGGCATGAAATAATCGATGTCCGCTGGAGGGATACACAGGTCATTATCTTGGGGGAAGCGCTCGCAGTCAAGCATATCTGGCCACGGGAACCCGAACGCGGACATCACCGGTGCGCAACCGTGTTTGACGCTCTCGCACAACGACCTGCACGGCTGGATAGGCTCGTCCAAATCGTGCAGACACACCGGTGCAAAGAGAGAGCAAAGAAACTTCCTCGTGTCGGGGTGACACTGCTTCTGGACCAGTGGAATCCACGAAGAGGCTTGCTGCAAAACCTCGTTCATGGTCTCGTGCCCGAGAAGATTCGGGAGGCGCATCTCGGTGTATTCGATGTCATGGCACAAGAGAAGATTGGCCGGGATGGGCTTGCAGTTATTCTTTTTGAAGAATAACTCGGGCTGACCGAAATTGTATAATCCGTGGACGGCCATGCACGCAGGTAATGTTATCGCCCATATTAAGGACAGAATGTAGTAATTCATAGTTGTTGCCTAAATAAAATACAAATGATCTAAGATCAATTTTTAAAAATCGAAACGTCGAGCTGCAATTCCTTCATCCGGGTGTTCTTCAGCATCAGTAGCCTACATGAGTAGAGGACCACTGACAATGTTCTGAATATGTAGTAGTCTAACGTGGGGGTTTCTTGTGGGCATGTTTGGGAGGAGTCAGGATCGTGAAGTGATCTCATCTATTGGTCCAGTTTCACTCCTCGGTTTCAGGTAAACATTCGACTGGCAGAGTTACATTAACAATTATTTTGAGTCTGGGTGGAATTAAAGTCATTTACTACTATTGAATACAAACAATTAAACAATAGAGCTCACCAGAGAAATATGTGTGAAAGTGTGCACTGGGATATTTTCTAGTGTACAATGTTCTTCATTTCTCATTTCTAGTGTACATTTCAGTCTACAATATTCTTCATTTCTTATTGTAGCAAAAACATATGTATACAAACCAAGGTTTATTTGAAAAATGGCGCTGGAGAAGAAGGCAGACATTTTACATGTCCCAAACTGATTGTGTTTTTTTGTTCTTTATTTGCGTTTTTTTATAACTTATATTTTGTGCATAATGTTACCACTACCGTCTCTTATGACCGAAAATAACTTCTGAACATCAGGACTGCCGTTACTCATCACGGACTGGCAGAAACAAGCCCGACACAAACAATATACTGCTTTCTCGGAAACAGGCCCAGATCGCCGTGATTTGCGTGAAGAGGTGGCGGAGAAAAAGGGGCCGAAGGGCGGACTGCCTTCTGAGAATTCGTAAGCAAATCGAATAAACTCCTTCCATTCTGCTAGCAAACGTGCAATCTTTGGAGAATAAAATAGATGACCTACGTGCAAGATTAAACTACCAACGGGACATTCAGAACTGTAATATTTTATGCTTCACGGAGTTGTAGCGGCAGGATAGAACAACAAGGGGCGGCGGGCTATGTATTTTTGTAAATAACAGCTGGTGCACGATATGTAAGGAAGTCTCGAGCTATTGCTCGCCTGATGTGTAGAGTATCTCATGATAAGCTGTAGACCACACTATCTACCTAGAGAGTTTTCATCTGTATTTTTCGTAGCTGTTTACGTAACACCACAGTCAGAGGCTGGCACTAAGACAGCATTGAAGGAGCTGTATTCCGCCATAAGCAAACAAGAAAACGCTCACCCAGAGGTGGCGCTCCTAGTAGCCGGGGACTTTAATGCAGAGAAACTTAAATCCGTTTTACCAAATTTCTATCAGCATACAAAGCTCTCCCTCACCCTCCATTTGGCAAATCTGACCATAACTCTATCCTCCTGATTCCTGCGCACAAGCAAAAATTAAAGCAGGAAGCACCAGTGACTAGATCAAAAAAAGAAAAAGTGGTCAGAGGAAATAAATGCTAAGCTACAGGACTGTTTTGCTAGCACAGACTGGAATATGTTCTGGGATTCCTCCAATGGCATTGAGGAGTACACCACATCAGTCATTGGCTTCATCAATAAATTCATCAATGACATCATCACAGTGACCGTACGTACATACCCCAACCAGTAGCCATGGATTACAGGCAACATCCGCTAATCTAGCTAAAAGGCTAGAGCTGCCACTTTCAAGGAACGGGACTCTAACCCGGAGCTTATAAGAAATCACGCTATGCCCTCCGACGAACCATCAAACAGGCAAAGCTTCAATACAGGACTAAGATCGAATCATACCACACCGGCTCTGCCGCTCGTCGGATGTGGCAGGGCTTGCAAACCATTAGACTACAAAGGGAAGCACAGCCGAGAGCTGCCCAGTGACAAGCTAAACTACTTCTATGCCTGCTTCGAAGCAAATGGCACTGAAACATGCATGAGAGCACTAGCTGTTACAGAAGAGTGTGTGATCACACTCTCTGCGGCCGATGTGAGTAAGACCTTTAAACAGGTCAACATTCACAAGGCCGCAGGGCCAGACGGATTACCAGGACGCGTACTGCGAGCATGCGCTGATCGACTGGCAAGTGTCTTCACTGGCATTTTCAACCTCTCCCTGTCTGAGTCTGTAATACCAACATGTTTTAAGCATGTTCTTGTGCGCAAGAACACTAAGGTAACCTGCCTAAATGACTACCGACCCGTAGCACTCACGTCTGTAGCCATGAAGTGCTTTGAAAGGCTGGTCATTGCTCACATCAACAGCATTATCCCAGAAACCCTAGACCCACTCCAATTTGTATTCCGCCCCAACAGATCCACAGATGATGCAATCTCTATTGCACTCCACACTGCCCTTTCCCATCTGGACAAAAGGAACACCTATGTGAGAATGCTATTCATTGACTACAGCTCAGTGTTCAACACCATAGTGCCCTCAAAGCTCATCAATAAGCTAAGGACCCTGGGACCTAACACCTCCCTCTGCAACTGGATCCTGGACTTCCTGACGGGCCGCCCCCAGGTATTTGTATTTGTATTTATTATGGATCCCCATTCCCACTCTTCCTGGGGTCCAGCAAAATTATGTCAGTTTATACCATTTTAAAACATTACAATACATTCACAGATTTCACAACACACTGTGTGCCCTCAGGCCCCTACTCCACCACTACCACATATCTACAGTACTAAATCCATGTGTATGTATAGTGCATATGTTATCGTGTGTGTGTGTGTGTGTGTGTGTGTGTGTGTGTGTGTGTGTGTGTGTGTGTGTGTGTGTGTGTGTTGTCACGAACCGGCTCAGAGCCCGTAACAAAAGGGAGACCACGTGGAGATAAGGAGTAACAAGATATATTTTATTAAATAACGAAACTAGGTATAATATACAATGGTGTGTGTAATCAGTAATCAGTAGTGTAAGTGAATGTTTTGCATGCATGAATGTGATAATGCAGGGTGTTGAAAGATGCTAAAACAAACAACCAAAAAGCACCATGAAACATAACCGAATCTATCAAGGTGTCTGCATGGAGAGAGTTCCCCTCCATGAATGGGGAAGTAGTGCATTTATCCTATGACAGTGGGCCCAGGTGTTTCCCATGTAGCTGACGACCCTTCCAACTCCGCCCACCGGCATCCTAATAAGGAAACAAGAACAAAGAGAGAATACGGCAGACAGAGTGGGAGGGTCGTCACATTCCCCCCCATAAAACCGGGGACCAACAAGGACCCCGGAACAACATACCTGCCCCCCCAAATTGACACAGGCCTCTGCGTCCCAAACTGACACAGGCCTCTGCGTCCCAAACTGACACAGGCCTCTGCGTCCCAAACTGACACAGGCCTCTGCGTCCCAAACTGACACAGGCCTCTGCGTCCCAAACTGACACAGGCCTCTGCGTCCCAAACTGACACAGGCCTCTGCGTCCCAAACTGACACAGGCCTCTGTGTCCCAAATTGACACAGGCCTCTGTGTCCCAAATTGATGAGGGGTTACATGTTCACACTTCCAATTTTCCCCAGCCAACCTCCTCCCCAGACCTCAGCAACCTTTGCGCACGGGAAGCAATATTTAAGAGGAAAGAAGACCCCAGACCTCAGCAACCTTAGTTTATAGGAAGCAACATTTAAGAGGAAAGACTCCCCAGACCTCAGCAACCTTAGTGCATAGGAAGCAACATTTATGAGGAAAGACTCCTCAAACCTCAGCAACCTTAATGCATAGGAAGCAACTTTTAAGAGGAAAGAAGAATACACGACTAGGAGGGAACAGACAGGAAAGACAGAACCAGACAATACAACCATTCAAGAACAGGGCGCACGAGACCACATCAGCTACAAACTCCAACAAAAAGAACAAGGTCCTTCATTTTTTAACTCCCAACGATTCATAGCCACTTCCCAACGTAACAGACTACTCATTTCAATCTACCCTGCAATATACAATCGTCAGGACCAGGCCCATCTTCCTCCTCATGCACAGATCTAGCATGATAAGAACCCAAGGAAACAACGGTATCAGCCAAACGAACAGGTTTACCGTCCTCTGTAGACTCCCACTGTTCAGTCTCAGAGGAACGTGCATAATATGGTTTTAACAAATTTACATGGCACAGCTGGTGAGCTTTTCTCCGTTCAGGAGTGGCAACTAGGTAATTTTGGTCAGTGTACTGACGCACCACAGTATATGGACCCTGAAACTTGGCCCGAAAAGGAGAACCAACAATTGGCAGCAGAGCAAGAACCTGGTCACCCGGAGTAAACTGACGAGGCTCAGTTCGGCGATCAAATATGCCCTTCATCCTCTCCTGTGAAGATGATAACTTCTCTTTAGCCATTTCACCACTACTACCCTTTTTAGCACGAGGCAAAGGACCCACACAGTCAATGATCAAATACTCAAAAGGTTGGCTGAGTAAAGGAATAGGAAACAGTGGTACCGGCTTAATAGCTTGATTAGGTTTACCAGTTAATTGACAGGTGTGACAAGTTTTGATGAAATCAGAGACATCCCTCTTTAACCTAGGCCAAAAGAAATGTTTTAATATGTGATGGTATGTTTCCCTCACACCCATATGTCCAGCAACCCCATTGTGAGAAGTTGTCAACACCAACTCACGAAGCTTTACTGGTACCACAACCTGACTAATCGCCTCCCCCAGAAAACAACTACCATGAGACACCCACTTTCTCATCAGGACATCCTCTTGGAGAAAATAGCCATGGGCGACATCTCCCAACTGTTCCACAGGCACAATTTGGTCACGCAACTCTTCTAATGTGGGGTCAGTCTGTTGCGCATTGATTAGATCTGAGTGGGTAACAGATAACGGAATAACAGGGAAAACAGTGGCATACTTCTTTGCGGTATTCTCATTATTCGGCACAGTGACCAGTTCGCCGCGGCTCATAGAACGCGTCACTGCACACGCACTGAACATCTCTGGGGAGCTCTGTACACTCTCATCGGGAATCTCAACAACTGACGGCTTTATGGAAACAACTAGAGATGGAACCTCGACAGGCCATACACGATCACCAGCCAAGTTATTCCCAAGAATAACGTCAATACCCTCAATAGGCAACGAAGGACGCACCCCCACAACAACTTCACCCTTCACCAGTCCACAATCCAACATCAGTTTATGCAATGGAACTGAAAGAGTGTTCAAACCTATTCCCCTAATTAGAACACTATTCCCCGAATCAGTCTCAGCTGAAAAGGGTAACACAGACTCCAACACAAACGATTCGGAGGCACCTGTGTCTCTCAAGATCTTCACAGGCACCAATTCCTTACTCCCTAATACAGACACAAAACCTTCCGTAATGAAAGGTAAATAGCCTGGGTGAATATGGACTTTCACCTGCGCCTGGGCCTGAGACCATAAATCATGAGTGAACTGATGTGGAACAGGCGCAGCTAACGCCGTAGGCTTAGATTTAACGTAATCACGCGTACTGAATTTGTCCTTTTCCCTGAGAACCGGACATTCGTTTTTCCAATGACCTGAATCATGACAGTAATGACACTCTTGCCCAAAGTCAGCTTTTCCACGGGAGTCAGGCTCAACCCTAGTTGAATTGAACTCTGTCCGTGAACCAAAGTGTCTCGGTGAGCGAAGCCCAAATCTATCCGAACGCCCCCACTCATTCCGAATACGGGGCTCTGCAAAGACACTTTTGTGAGTCAACACATACTCATCCGCCAAAACCGCAGCTTCAGCGACATTCTTTACTTTTCGTTCGTTAATATATGTCGCAATACGATCAGGGATTGTGTCCTTAAATTGCTCTAACATAATCAGATCGCACATCCCTTGGAAAGTCACAACTTCAGAGGCGGAACACCAGCGATTAAACTGTAAAGATAATTGTCGCGCAAACTCAACATGAGTCTGTTTATCATCCTTTTTTAAAGTTCTAAATCGTTGGCGGTAAGCCTCAGGGACCAATTCATAAATTTGTAACACAGCCGTTTTAACCTTATCATAACTGGTACTGTCGTGTACACTAAGAGCTGAATATGCTTCCTGTGCTTTCCCAGTCAGCACACACTGCAACATTAAGGTGCGGTCAGAATCAGGCCAACTCCTAGCGTCAGCAACACGCTCAAACAACGAAAAGAATGTCTCAGGGTCCTTTTCATTAAACTGAGGTAATAACCGTAAGTTCCCAACAATATCAAATGTGTCCGGGGCACGACCAAAAGAGGAACGACCCCTGGGTAAATCTGGGTCACCTTCCCAGAACAAACTCTCCCCGGAAATCTTTCCTTCCCTAACCAACTCTATCCGTTCTTGTTGCAACTTGATTTTAGCATACTCAATATCTTGTTTAAATGCTAATTCCTTTTCATACTTTACACGATCATGCTGCTGCTGTAACAGAAGCAGTTCTTTCTGCTGTTCAAAAAGAAGACTACTAGGACTAACCAATGGAATGGCCATTGTAACGTTACGGGGAGATGACTCCTCAGCAGAGGCTGGCCCAGTGGTAACTTCAAGAATACCACTCTCCATCAAATTGGCCTTCAATATCAACCTAATAGAATTCTTTAGACGTTTATCACTAATTTCAACCTTGTAGTATTCGGCGATTTTCAACAGCTGTTCTTTAGTACCTAATTCTAACAATTCCTCTGATGGAAAGCGAATGAACTCATCTACAAAAGACGCCATAGTTACAAAGAAAATTCTCTCTTCCCCTCTGCTGAGCACACCAGACCACAACTCAAGAAATGACAATCACCCTGAGCACCACAGAAGAGAGATGAGATACGGAGCTTCCCCAAACCTACATTAACTCAACCCTAGTCTTCATGCGGATTTGCGGTGGGTATTTACGCACTGTAGCCCGCTGGCAAGGAAATAAACCCCCCAGCACGCTGGCAGATTCCACCAAGCCACGGATGTGCCCCCGAGACAACTGCTCAGTCCACAGACACCACACAAAAATAACAAACATTAACCATGCCCAACATATTCCAAAAATGAAACACGTCGCTAAACCTATCAGGGGTAAAAGGCTATAGCTCCGGGTAGTAAATAGTACTACCCTATCCAAATCTCCCACTGAGGTACACAGCCGATTACTCACCTCAGACCGATGTCCCAACAGAAAGTAGAACAAGAGTTTCCAGGCTGGGCAGGGCCTGGAAACTAACCAATGTACTCTCTCCAAAGCAGCACACAAACCAAACAACTAAGGCAACCAATACTGGGCCTATCAACTCAAACAAAATATTTAAACCAAACACGTACCTCCACGTTCTCCCAAACAAATACGTTCAATTAATCCCGGACGAGCCCCCACTTGTCACGAACCGGCTCAGAGCCCGTAACAAAAGGGAGACCACGTGGAGATAAGGAGTAACAAGATATATTTTATTAAATAACGAAACTAGGTATAATATACAATGGTGTGTGTAATCAGTAATCAGTAGTGTAAGTGAATGTTTTGCATGCATGAATGTGATAATGCAGGGTGTTGAAAGATGCTAAAACAAACAACCAAAAAGCACCATGAAACATAACCGAATCTATCAAGGTGTCTGCATGGAGAGAGTTCCCCTCCATGAATGGGGAAGTAGTGCATTTATCCTATGACAGTGGGCCCAGGTGTTTCCCATGTAGCTGACGACCCTTCCAACTCCGCCCACCGGCATCCTAATAAGGAAACAAGAACAAAGAGAGAATACGGCAGACAGAGTGGGAGGGTCGTCACAGTGTGTGTGTGTGCATGCGTCTGTGCCAATGTTTGTGTTGCTTCACAGGCCCCGCTGTTCCATAAGGTGTTTTTTAAATCTAATTTTACTGCTTGCGTCAGTTACTTGATGAGGAATAGATGGTAAGGGTAGGTAACAACATATCCGCCACGCTGATCCTCAACACAGGGGCCCCTCAGGGGTGCGTGCTCAGACCCCTCATGTACTCCCTGTTCACTCATGACTGCACAGCCAGGCACGACTCCAACACCATCATTAAGTTTGCCGATGACACAACAGTGGTAGCCCTGATCACCGACAACGACGAGACAGCCTATAGGGAGGAGGTCAGAGACCTAGCCGTGTGGTGCCAGGACAACAACCTCTCCCTCAACATGATCAAGACAAAGGAGATGATTGTGGACTACAGGAAAAAGAGGACCGAGCACGCCCCCCATTCTCATCGACGGGGCTACGGTGTAGCAGATTGAGGGCTTCAAGTTCCTTGGTGTCCACATCACCAACAAACTAACATGGTCCAAGCACACCAAGACAGTCATGAAGAGGGCATGACAAAACCTATTCCCCCTTAGGAAAAGATTTGGCATGGGTCCTCAGATCCTCAAAAGGTTCTACAGCTTCACCATCGAGAGCATCCTGACTGGTTGCATCACTGCCTGGTATGGCAACTGCTCGGCCTCCGACCGGAAGGCACTACAGAGGATAGTGCGAACGGCCCAGTACATCACTGGGGCCAAGCTCCCTGCCATCCAGGACCTCTATACCAGGCTGTGTCAGAGGAAGGCACTAAAAATTGTCAAAGACTCCAGCCACCCTAGTCATAAACTGTTCTCTCTGCTACCGCATGGCAAGTGGTACCGGAGCGCCAAGTCTAGGTCCAAGAGGCTTCTAAACAACTTCTACCCCCAAGCCATAAGACTCTAGAACACCTAATCAAAATGGTTACCCAGACTATTTGCAATGCCCCCCGCCCTTCCCCCTCTTTACACCGCTGCTACTCTCTGTTGTTATCATGTATGCAGTCACTTTAATAACTCTACCTACATGTACATATTATCTCAACTAACCGGTGCCCCCCCACATTGACTCTGTACTGGTACCCCCCTGTATATATAGTCTCGTAATTGTTATTTTACTGCTGCTCTTTAATTACTTGTTACTTTTATTTCTTATCCGTATTTTTTTAAACTGCATTGTTGGTTAGGGGCTCGTAAGTAAGCATTTCACTGTAAGGTCTTCACTGTGAGGTATTCGGCGCATGTGACAAATAAAATTAGATTTTATTTTATTTAAGTTATTTCACTACCAAGCATACCTCTTTGCAATTGTAGCCAGCATAATGGGAGAAATACCTCACACATGCTACAAAACTGAGTCTTGCACTTTTTTTTTACTAGCTAGAGCTATATCACTTAATTTAGGCTTTCCAGTCTCCTATGCTTTTTTGAGTCAGCTGCCCAAAACAATAGTAATACATTACTTAAATTAAAACCCATAAGCTACATCTTGTCTTTAGGGAGTATGGAGTTAGGAAAGCTATGTTGAAAGTGCCACTCGACTCAAATGAACGCATGGACAAATTATCATCATCGCCAGGGGTTAAACATTCTGGCCCACTCATGTGTATACACCATATGGTGAAATATAGTCCAGTGTGAGAACCAGAGCTTGGCGCATTGGACCCAGGGGTGAAACTCTATCTTCCCCCATCGGCTGCAGCCCTAGCCTGGCTCCCATCCCACTCAACACCCCCTGGGCTGGAGTCTGGTCTACAGACAGCCAAACGGTTCTTCTCAGCCTTGACATCCTGCCCTATTTTCTTCTTGGGGGGAAAAAAAGAGAAAGAAAGGATGGTGAAAGCTTCATCTTAAAGGTTGATGTTGTTCATGCTCGCAGGAGTCTTTGCTCCGACAAGTATAACTAGATCAATGAGTAAAAGGGAGAGCTGGAGTTGACATGGTCAGCAACCTAAGTCATGGCCTCCATTTCCTTACTAGAAAGTCCGTACTCTGAGAAGAATGTTGATTTTCAGCCACACACAATAACATAAGGAACCATGTACATTGCGTCATTCTAGTGAATTTGACATTTTATAAAAGCAACAAAAATGTGTTCTTGCTTGTTAAAGATGCACTCTCGAATCATTTCAGCCAGTAGTTTTGAAAAAGATGCTCACGAGCAAAAACGGTTCCCTGTTTTTTTGTGTACCACGTCATCCATTTCGTGTGATTCCTTATGGACTTTACAATTCGAATGATATCATACGAATTTTGCAAATCGGGTGATATGTTAAAGATGCACTCAGGGATCTGAAGCACAAGAAATTGTAACTTATTTCACAAATTGGATTTGTAACTTCCCTTCTACTATGTCACACAATATGATGTTATTGCCTTGTAACCTACCTTGACAATAATGCAGTATGTATGCTATAATAGGCCTAAGAGTACACAACCTATGTACAATTTTTTATTTTACCTTTATTTAACTAGGCAAGTCAGTTGAGGACAAATTCTTATTTTAAATGACGGCCTAGGAACAGTGGGTTAACTGCCTTGTTCAAGGGCAGAACGACAGATTATTATTTTTTCTTTATTTTTAAAACCTAGTCAGTTCAGGGATCCGATATCGCAACCTTTCGGTTACAAGTCCAACGCTCTAACCACTAGGCTACCTGCCGCCCTTATATGGGTTTTTACGATAGAAAAAGTGATACTACAATGAAAAAAGAAACGAGGGAAGAATGTGTTATTGTAATGGTGTGATTTATGGCATCACCCAAAACGGTTATAATGAAATACATTTTTTAAATTTCAATGGGAAATCTATCAAATGTCATAAAGCTGTTTTTCTTTTAAAATTGTGAAACATTTACGAGGCCCATAAAGCTTTTAGCCGTGTGCCATCCATGTCAAACAAGCCAAGAATTGACAACCCCCACCTTTTGGATGGAAAAACCAATGAACATGATTCCTTGCTAAAGCTTTCTTCTGGGACAGGAAGTGCAATATGTATCTTGCTGTGGTCTCGCCATCTCGTCTTCACTTCTCGAGATCCCCTTCCAGCACCACACAACAAGCAGATCTGTTCAAATAACATTAGTTGTCTTTCAAATACTTTAGCTGTGATTAATTGCCCTGCCTGTCGAAATTTAACCAATGGAATAGTCCCAAAAGTGCAAATCCCACCCTCCTGGCACAGTGGCACTCCAGGCAGGCTCAAGCAAATGTTTATAGTATTTGAAGGAAAATCAGGTCTGCACAGCAGTCCCTTCGTTCGCCCTAGAAGTTGTATAAGTAAATGGCAAAAGAGGGAGGAGAATGGAAGTCAATTGAAAACAAGAGAGTCATTTACAGTGTCTGAATTAAGCCTTTCATTCAAGTTTATAGCTTTTAAGTCCGTACATTTTTCAGTTGGGAGGGATAAAGAGGATGAATACGTTGGGAAAATGCTTAAAGTTTGGGACTTTTATTCTGTGGTAAAACAAGACAGAACTTCCATAATATAAACAACTTGGAGTGTTTGGCATGAGTAAACTGTCTTTCAGTCCAAATGAATAGCTGACTATTTACCCATTCCCTTAAATTAGGTGTTTTATTGTTCGCTAGCCATGATAAAATACTTCTAAAATTCTCCTGGAATGAGTCATCATAGAATCATGAGTAGATGGCATACCTTCTACTGAGTCACACATTTTATCTCTTTATAGAGAGGCTTGTATGGATTTGTTACGAATAATAGTACCTATTACGCCCACATTTCAGGACGGCAGATCACCTAGGAGCGCATTCAGAATGTATAAACATATGTATTTGCTGTCAAAGCAAGGCCCTTGTGTGTTGGGACAATGTGAAACTGACTACAGACACTTCCATTTGAACCATCCTCCAATAACATTTAGACTGCTGCTCGCCGAGTGTCAAGTGTGCACGTACCGGAGTGTAACTTATCTACAACTGCTTTTTATTAACATAGGGAAAATGTGCCCCCAGGTGGTCTAAGGATCAACTGAGTCCAGTGGTACGTTTGTGGTGCCCCCAGTGCCTTGGAGTCAAAGGTTTACCCTGCTTTTATGGGGCAACGCTTCTCCCTTCATCCTTGCTCCTCTTCGTAGTGTGCAAATTCCACAAACACTTATGCGAAGACAACCTTGAGGTCGTATTTACTCACTAAAGCCCCTATTAACCCGCTACTGGGCTCCCCTTGACCCTCGGGGTCCAGAGGCTAAGCCACGCAGCGAGCCCAGCTATTTAAACCCAAGGTTTGATAGTTCAAGTGACAATCCCTTCTGTTGGGCTACCGAGGTGATCTAAAGGCTACAAACGGGAGCACGGCTTATACTGGGGAGTCTTAACGTCTCGCTACACTAGGGCCTGTATTCACAAAGCGTCTCAGAGTAGGGGTGCTGACCTAGGATTAGGTCCCCCCCTGTCCATATAATCTTGCCCATTGTGATCTGAAAGGGAAAACTGATTCTAGATCAGTGTACTCCTACTCTAAGAAACTTTGTGAATACGGGCCCAGACAATGGTTGTGGACCCATTCAATGGGAAAGCTAAGGGGCGTAGAACATGTTGAGGTTTCATGGGGCATGGGTAAAATCACTGGGGAAGTCAAGCCAGAAAAGAAACCATATCACAACTTGTATGTGTTGTGGTAATTGCGTTGTTTTCTCTATAACCTATTAGGTCGTATGCCTTGCCACTGTGATATATAGGCCGAGACAATAAGAAGATACAGTGGCAGGATAAATTCAACCACACCTTTGTTTCATCACAAAACTGGAGAGCAGCATCTGTCCAGTGAAGTCTACAAAGCGTATTGCATGTAACAAACAGTTACATGACCTACAGCGTGGTCAAGCAAGTTAATGCTTTCGTCATTTTCATACTATTGATTTCGAACCACGGAGAGTTCCCGCAAGTCGCTAAGAAAACAGGAGCTGCCTCCTGCTAGTTAACATTAGCCTACTACATCTAGCTACATATTGAACTTCCATCCTCTCAGGCCAGGGGCACAATGTATGAATTTATGGTTGGTTGGATCAGAAACCCAGTTATATAATCACTGACCAGTACGGAGAACTAATTGAAAACAAATCGCTATCTCCATCCATGGCTAATTTAGGAAAGGGACAATTTTATCTAACTAGCTAGCCACCGGAGGGCAACCACACAATGAGATGCAATAATTCACGTTTTTTCTGTCAATGACAATTTGCTTTTGATGTGATTGGTGTGAAGCCAAATCCAAACTGTTTTCCCATGACACTTCCATTCACTGTTGAGCTCGTTCAGTTTAGCGCAACGCTGTTTGCCTATTATTATTTTTATTTTTTTAATATTATAAAGGGAGGCCAAATGCTCACTGGCTTCCCTTGCATTCAATGCTACAGGCAGCAACAATGTCATACTCTTTTTGATCAGACAGCATCAGATACAGTTGAAGTTGGAAGTTTACATACACCTTAGCCAAATACATTTAAACTAAGTTTTTCACAATTGCTGACATTTACTCCTGGTAAAAATTCCCTGTCATCGGTCAGTTAGGATCACCACTTTATTTTAAGAATGTGAAATGTCAGAATAATAGTAGAGAGAATGATTTCTTTCAGATTTTATTTATTTCATCATAATCCCAGTGGGTCAGAAGTTTACATACACTCAATTAGTATTTGGTAGCATTGCCTTTAAAATTGTTTAACTTGGGTCAAACGTTTTGGGTAGCCTTCCACAAGCTTCCCACAATAGGTTGGGTGCATTTTGGCCCATTCCTCCTGACAGAGATTGTGTAACTGAGTCAGGTTTGTAGGTCTCGTTGCTCGCACATGCTTTTTAAGTTCTGCCCACAAACTTTCTATAGGATTGAGGTCAGGGCTTTGTGATGGCCACTCCAATACCTTGACTTTGTTGTCCTTAAGCCATTTTGCCACAACTTTGGAAGTATGTTTGGGGTCATTGTCCATTTGGAAGACCCATTTGCGACCAAGCAAAAAACCCATTTGCGACCAATCCACATAATTTTCCTTCATGATGCCATCTATTTTGTGAAGTGCACCAGCCCATCCTGCAGCAAAGCATCCCCACAACATGATGCTGCCACCCCCGTGCTTCACGTTTGGGATGGTGTTCTTCGGCTTGCAAGCCTCCCCCTTTTTCCTCCAAACATAACGATGGTCATTATGGCCAAACAGTTCTATTTTTGTTTCATCAGACCAGAGGACATTTCTCCAAAAAGTACGATCTTTGTCCCCATGTGCAGTTGCAAACTGTAGTCTTTCTTTTTTATGGCGGTTTTGGAGCAGTGGCTTCTTCCTTGCTGAGCGGCCTTTCAGGTTATGTCGATATAGGACTCGTTTTACTGTGGATATAGATACTTTTGTACCCGTTTCCTCCAGCATCTTCACAAGGTCCTTTGCTGTTGTTCTGAGATTGATTTGCACTTTTCGCACACCAAAGTACGTGTATCTCTAGGAGACAGAACACGTCTCCTTCCTGAGCAGTCTGACGGCTGTGTGGTCCCATGGTGTTTATACTTGCACACTATTGTTTGTGCAGATGAACGTGGTACCTTCAGGCATTTGGAAATTGTTCCTAAGGATTAACCAGACTTGTGGAGGTCTACAATTTTTTTTCTGATGTCTTGGCTGATTTATTTTGATTTTCCCATGATGTCAAGCAACGAGGCACTGAGTTTGAAGATAGGCCTTGAAATACATCCACAGGTGCACCTCCAATTGACTCACATTATGTCAATTCGCCTATCAGAAGCTTCTAAAGCCATGACATCATTTTCTGGAATTTTCCAAGCTGTTTAAAGGCACAGTCAACTTAGTGTATGTAAACTTCTGACCCACTGGAATTGTGATACAGTGATTTATAAGTGAAATAAACAATTGTCTGTAAACAATTGTTGGGAAAATTACTTGTGTCATGCACAAAGTAGATGTCCTAACCGACTTGCCAAAACTATAGTTTGTCAACAAGAAATTTGTGGAGTGGTTGAAAAACGAGTTTTAATGACTCCAACCTAAGTGTATGTAAACTTCCGACTTCAACTGTAGATGGGCTAGACATACAGAGATATGCTGTTTCGCTCGCTCGGATGCTTTCTCCGGTGAGAGAATTCTCTTCGAATTGAAGGAAAATTATGAAACAAAGAGACACGAAACATACATTATTGTATATGTATTTGTCTTGGTAATTTTTTGGGGGAGGCCTGGCTTCCCTTGGCACCCATGAATACACTCCACTGTGCACAGAACACTGCACACTGCCTGTACATCATCTTAAGCCTCTTCAAAAGCACCAGAGACAAGCCCATGTCAGAGTGAAATAAACCAGGCGAAAGGAAAAGCACATTGTGGTTGGATTTGAATAATTTAGCCTAGCGGTTAAGAGTGTTGGTTCAGTAACCGAAATGTCACTGGTTCGAATCCCCGAGCCGACTAGGTGAAAAAACTGTGGCTGAGCAAACTTGAGCAAGACACTTAACCCTAACTGCTCCTGTAAGTTGCTCTGGATAAGAGCGTCTGCTAAATGACTCAAATGTAAAAAGCCTCAAGTTAAAGAGAGGTCATTTTCAAGAAAGCCTTTTAAAAATATTCTTACAGTGTAATCCCCACACCTCTAACCACAACTGTCGGGCTCCCCTGTGCCAAATAGAGTGTGTCACCAACACTGCAATGTTCCACAAAACCACATAATTGTTATTCGTACAACAAGGGTGATGTAAAGCGGTGTACCCTGCAAGCAAGATCCCCAAACAGCACAATCTGTGTTGGCCCATATTTGTCCTCCATAGCCAAGGGAGATGCTCCCTAACGAAGCATAGATCTCAGGTCAGTCTGGAGTTTGACATCTTTATGGTTCGAGGTTAGAGTCAGGAATCGGGAAGCTGATCATAGACCTGTGCTTAAAGGGGCCACCTCTCCCCAGGACAAGTACCAGCAGGTTCTCATTACAACTCTGTGTCAAAATGAGACGCAGCTTTGTTGGAGCGACTCGCTCATCTGTAGGCTGGTAACCCGTCCTTCCTCTGTTTTCCTCCCCCCGCCATCCCTCCCACCCTCTCATTTTACATGTTTTATTGAGAATCGCAGGCTGGACTACTGTCACAAGCCATTAGTGAAGGAATGTTTCCTCAGGTTCAGGAGAAACCCAAACCCCACTGGAAGCCTTTGAGGAATCAATTCATCGAGCGTCAATAAAGTCCCTTGCGGTGTGAAGGGGGCTTGGACCATCGGGCCCGCTCGAATGTAAAACAAGAATTCTCTTTCATGTTTTCACATCAAAGTCGCTATTCCTTGATCAGAAAGCAATTTTTTTCCCATCTGCACTTTACAACTATTTTTTTTAAACATTTGCTATTTGGGAAGGAGTTCGCTAGTCAGGTCTCTGAATATGTTTACTGTAATTTGGTTGTTAGCGACATATTTCGAATTATAGTAGCTGGGATTAGTGTCAGTGAAACAATGTAAGCCAAATCTTTCATCATTATGATACGACATTCTGTTCCAATCACGGTACCGGAAGAATTGTTGTTGGCTTTCGAGAAGGGCTTTTATGAAGGGTGGACGTTTTGACAAAGACTTAATGTTCAAAGATACCGGTTGAACAATGAGGTTTCGAAAGGCTGTGATATATTGTGAATGTGAATATATCACAACTAAGGGGTATTGTGAAGCCGATTTGACGTTTAAAATTCAGCAGTTACAAAAGCTTGTCATTAAAGTGATCCCGTGTGGCTCAGTTGGTAGAGCATGGCGCTTGCAACGCCAGGGTTGTGGGTTCGTTTCCCACGGGGGACCAGTACAAAATGACTGCTAAATGACTTAAATGTAATTAAAGGGGCAATCTGCAGTTCAAACAACAAGTAAGTAGTCACCACACCACTGTTTTGGTAAAGAGCTGAAGGATGTGGCTCGAGAAATGAAACCGCTCGCAGAGCTATGGATAAAAAGAATGACCATCCATGAAATCAAAATTATAGTTTAAACTATGTTTTGAGGTTATACAGTGTTTACAAACAATTGATGGAGTAAGTAAGACTGTTGAACTAAGCTCATGAGGCATTTCTTAAAATCAATGGGTACATATCATACATTTAAAAAGCAAAAGAAAATATCAACCCTTTAAGCACTTTCTAAGCTTCTCAGGCTGCGTTTAGACAGGGAGCCCAATTCTGATAATTTTTTTCACTAATTGGTCTTTTGACCAATCAGATCAGCTATGAAAAAGATCTGGTCTACAAGTGCCAATCTACCATAGATCTTAGATCTGCAGTGTATGAATCTATTATATATGATTCATGGTCTGAGTGACATTTAGACCGATGCTTTGTGAGATCAACAAGGCTGTTCCACTTCTACTCTGTACTTATCACGTAGGGCCCACCACGGGACCCCCAACAGAGAATCAACATATAGTCCAGGATATGTACTGAAGTCCACATGGACCACATGTACTAATGACCTTGTTAGCCGTAATCCCTCTGCATACATTGACATAAGAGGGGAAGGAATTCATCCGATCTAAAATGTATTAATCTCATTAAAGTTCCAGAGAGTCATATAGATAATGCTTGCTGAGTGTAATTGATGAAATGGCCCCCATTACGGAGGTAAAATTGTTTCAGTATGGAGGTTCAGGCAGCTGTGACACAATCAACTCTCATGCTAAGGGGGGGGGGGGGGGGGGGGGGGGGGTGATAAGAATCAGATGCACACTAGCCAAGAGCTGTGGCCCTGTCCAGCTTCTACTTCAACTAGATCTACACATCTGTACAATGCTCACATTCTATTTCAACTATATCTACATATATACACCAACCATTAGGAACACCTTCCTAATATTGAGTTCCACAGGGATGCTGGCCCATGTTGAATCCAATGCTTCCCACAGTCGTGTCAAGTTCGCTGGATGTCCTTTGGGTGGTGGACCATTCGTGATAATACACGGGAAACTGTTGAGCGTGAAAAACCCAGCAGCGTTGCAGTTCTTGACACAAACTGGTGAGCATGCCACCTACTACCATACCTCGTTCAAAGGCACTTGCATTTTGTGTCTTGCCCATTCACCCTCTGAATGGCACGCGCACAATCCATGTCTGAATTGTCTCAAGGCGTAAAATTCCTTCTTTAACCTGTCTCCTCCCCTCCATCTACACTGATTTGAAGTGGATTTAACAAGTGACATCAATAAGGGATCATAGCTTTCACCTGGATTCACCTGTCATGGAAATGTTTAAACATTATGTTAATGTTTTGTATACTGTGCGAGTCAAAGTCAACAGCATGGTACAAAAAAAGGCTTCTTCAGGCTCGTCTCTATAGAACAACCCATTATGATTCCTTTTTTAGAACCATTTTCCCCACAAAGAACCCTGTTAAAGACGTTTTTTCCCGATGGAGACTGTTTTGGAGTCTCACCATCCCGGATGAAAAGGGTTCCATTTTCACTACAGAAAAAAGACTTCCAAAATGGTTCTTTGTGGGTGAAAAGGTTTTACCTAGAACGGGTTCAACTACGGGTTCAACTAAAGGGTTCAACTACTACAGGGACATGGACTGAACAGACACAATGTCTATATGATTGACTGTTAGTACACATGAGGTCTTCCCCTTTCAGACAAGCTGGAAAAGTGTTTTTGGGTTGGGATCAAATAAACTTAGGGCGCTAGACATTTTTGGCAGATGAGTAACTCGCCAGCGAGGCACGTTGGGTCACACGGATAAAAGTCAACCATTATGACTACAAATGGTCATAAATGCTCTGCATTGGTAAATTTAACAAACACATTTTGTGGTTTCGAAATTCAAACCACGTGCTTTTGCTGACTAGCCTTACGGTCATGTGATGATTATATTTCTGGGAACGACCTTGGCACGCTTTAATGTTCGTCCGAAAGGGAGGGGTACATTTTTTAAATAAAAAAAGTCAACAGCTTGCCGTCTGAAAAGGTCAGAAAAGCGTCAGAACATAAAGTGCAGCACGTAAAACATTGGGCCGAGCAGTTTTACGCTATACAGGATGTCCGCGACCCACGACAAGCGGATGCTTCGGAATGGCCTTGCTCTTTGACCTCTGACCGACACTGGAGCTGGAAGTCTCACACTGAGGGGCTTAGAGGGACTTTTTTTTTACGACGCACACCAAAGCAACGAGCAGCCCTGAGGTTACTGCACTGTCTATGGATGACCCAGACCTGATCTCCATCTCATTTCGCTCACGTTTATGCCCTCGGAAACGTTCAGTTGATGTACATAGTTGTGAGTTAGCATAGGCCTATGCTGAATTTTTGAGAAAAATGGGTACGAGACTAGCTATAAGTTAGAGGCCAGTTGCTATATTTAAAGTTTGTGTACTGTATTTTGGACAACCTGTTGTCTTGATGAAGCCATGGAGTCTGTATAAGAGCTCCATAAGCAATAAGGGAGAGGGTCTAGGTTTAGCTCCATCTGTAAAATACTGGAACAAAAAGAAAGGTGGCTTAACAGGTTCATAAACCGATTGTATTTCGTATCTAATTAACTGACCCAAAAGTTTGAATCATGCACAGGTCGGCAAGGAGCGCCACATTTATCAAACTTCAACTTGAGCCCTTAAGACCTCAGGTACGGTCTTACGTGTACAGTGTACCTTTTTGATCTGAAGCTGTTCGACGCGATATCACTCTGTTTACTTAGTAGGACTTGTTTTAGAATGTCCAGTGCTGTTTTTCTGCTACATTGTATTGATATCAACGATTAAGCGTTACTTTATCTGGGCATTCTAGAGGAATGGGACTAAATCCAAAATGCCCCCCCACCCCCCGAAAAAATACTTCTTAGCTCATAAAACAAGTCAGGATGTTTTCCCAGATAACGTAAATATGGCCCATAAACTATTTATCTAAATACAAGTGCTACAAGACAAGCACCGGTAGTCTCAGTGACATGAACAAATGACTGCTCTTGCACCAGTCATGGATCATTTGACAGTGTGTGTTGTGAAATAGTCTCCACAAACCCTCATCACCCTCCTCTTCATTTTAACCAACATGACTGTGGGTGTGCTAAGTGACCCGGGGTGACCCCGGGAATACCAGACGCAGACTCATGTAGAAATAAAGCTCCGGCATTCCCACTCAAAGTCGCAGCCACTGCGACAAGGCCGTAATTTGTTTAAAGGGATCAGCTGAGGCCCATTAGGTTTCACTTGAGCAGAAACAGACGTGAGAGCAACCATCGCGGAACCTCTCCTTCATCGTATCACAAACAACCCCCGCCAGCCCGTAAATGTGAAACGTGAAATGTGACCTGGTGTCCGTCTCTGAAGTCACTATCAAAATATAATTATCCAAAAGGAACACTACAGTAGGCCTACAAAAACAAACATTTATTTTCGCTAGGTATTTTTTTTTATTGCAGATGTATTTTGCGATAAAGGTCTTGTTTCCATTTCTGCCTGTTTGAAATGGTTTTGGATTTTCCAGATTTTGTTGCATTAATCAATGTGATAACTACTTACAACTGGAATAATCTTAAGGTCATTTCTTTGAAATGCCATTGATTAATACGAAGCGGATTGTGTTGAGGTATGAGGTATGTAAACAGAGCATACAGTATAACACAGATTTCTTGGAAATGTGGAAATAGTATGAAAGCAAACCGCTCGATAATAATCAGAGAAACAAGCACCGGTAGTCTCAGTGTTTGCAGCAAATCAAATGAATAATTTCTGTATATCGACATCTAAAATGGATTTAGTTACATACAGGACGAGGGTATTGTTTTTTTTTTTAAACACACCAATCGCTTTTGCAAGATGAGCTTACAAAAGCTGCAGGCATATCAAAAAGTTGACAAGTTGAGAAGCCTTTTGCACTGTAGGAAGAGGACAAGCTACAGTAAAGATAAAATGAAACATTGCTGCGGGGCAGAGGACTTGGCATATGTTACAGTGTAAAAGTATTATATAAAAGACTGATTATGATTAGTGTCGTGCAAGGCATCTCTTTCTCAGCCAAGTATGGCACAGTTACATCATCATGTAATCAAAGGTTTCCCCTCTCACACAGCTGAAGGATGGACCAGTGCTCCAAACAACCTGCAGCAATGAGGGGTGGGGGGGTTTGACGTGAACCTGTGTTAGTGTGTGTGTGTGTGTGTGTATCCACGAATACTGTCACTACGTGTTCAAATAGTCACAACAAGAGATCAAGGTCTCTTGAAAAAAACAGGGCTCGGGTGGGGGCTTAAAAAAGGGAAGGGGTCGATTTCCATTTAGAATCTATGTTTCAAATGGGACAATTGGGTGTTGACATGACAAAGGTTGCACCAGAATGTCCATATGTCGAAATGTCCATAATGTTGAAACGTCCTTTAAATTGTACAAATGTCAGCTTCTAACCTTACTCTTATGCAACTGCATTTAGGGGAATTTAATTATGACAGTAATATCCACTTGTTGTTGCCCATTTGCTAACTGAACCACACTATGCAGTCAGTGTGCTTTCATCACCAGTAGCCCCATGCTTTGGCATGTTGACGTTTTTCGCCAAATAACTCCTACTGCATGTAGAAGCCAATGCGATAATTCCCTTGGCGAGTTGGATTCTCTCATTTGAGGAATGCCCTTTCCTCTTCCCTCACAGAGCTAGACAATTGTGACCACAAGAATGAATTAGCTAAACATTTCGGAAGGATGCATTTTCATGGGATTGCATGTACTGTATTAATATTAAAAATAACATTTTTTTTTTTTTAGCAAGAGGCATTGTTGCTGTAAAGGTTCGTCACATAGGCATTCCTAATGTCAGAATACAGTCTATATTGAAAGGGAGTTTTGCTTTATATTGAAGAGAACTGCTTGCGCAGGCTTTTTAACCATGGCAAAAAGTGTTTCCCCCTGCCATTTTTACTGTTTTTAAAATAATACACTGACAAACACTGTCATTATACCCCGATGAAGACAGCTTGTCTGTCTAAACGTTGGACATAAATATTTTCGCATCGGAGCTCCTGGAGCGGCTCACCTTTTATTTTATAATACACTTTACCATCCAAGTTTACACTTTTTTAACAGAGCCAGGCAAAATGATGTACCTTTATCCAAATAGAAATAGATTTAAAAGACCCTGTGTCTTCATGTCTGCAAGACTTACTTTTAATTATTTAGCACCTATGGACCAAAGCAAGGCACTACATTAAAGGATAAAGAAGGTCTTTGCCGCACCCGGCATGGGATACATTGACACCTGAAACATTGATATTGTTCCAAAGGAGATTACCTTCCTCCTGGTCCACAGTACAATAACAACGTTTGATATAGAGTTGTAGTATATAATTGACTACGTGAAGACAGTTTGGTACCTCTCAAAGTAAGTGGAGAACATCGTCTCCAGATAAACCACAAAAACGAATTCCACTTGCCTTCTTAGTGTAAAGATAGCATAGACCTTTTGGTGAATAGCCCAAATCCCTACCCTTTCTTAATACATCGCACAGTTTCTTTGCGTTGACTTCCAGCACAGAACATTTTCGCTTGACCTTCATTGCACCGTGGCCAAGAGGGTTTGCTAACTTGGAAGTGTGCTTTGAATGGAACAAGCCCAAGGCACTGCACATTATACCTGGAGAGTCCTGCTGGGCACAGCAGAAAGAGACCAGGCATTAGCCTTAACCTATTTGGGAGACACGCCGCTGCACACACACTTAAAAACCTCCTGCACGTTTACTAAATTGATGGCGCCCTGTAAACGCTGAAGGCATTTCCCGAAACCTCGACGAGACGACCTCCTTCAAAGTCCCTGCACGCTAATTATTTGACGTTTGGCCTCGTTTTAAAAAGGAGAGGTAGGATGGCAGCTAGGTTTCTCTAAATGGCAATTAAGTACTGTTTGCTTGCATTTACCACTTTCTTTTGGACAATAAATGAAATCCAAATGAAGTTGATTTTGTTTGTAGATTTTGTCGAATCACGTAGTCTGATCATCAACCCTGATTCTGTAGTTCTGCAGGCTTTTGTTCCAACCAAGCATGAACACACCTAAAACAGCACAGAACAAATCAAATAGCACAGAACAAGGTTAGTGTTAAGATCAAGGTTAGTGTTAGGCCCACAAAAAAGCCTGCACCAGGGTTGGTAACCGCTAGTCAAGGTAAGGAGCACCAATGTGATCAGTGTTCGCTAGGCTGTGGTAGACCCACTGCTCTCCAACTGGTCTTCAAACATACCTTATGACTACGATCAGAACATTGAACTTACATTCAGATCCAAGGAATTACTGTGCAATACATGACATCATAATAATGTTTAGATTACGATTGCCTCACCCAAACACTTTCCCTGACACTACCCTTCAGTAGACCTTAGTTGCCCTCTCAAGATGACGTTTTTACAAAATTCTCTGATGCATGTTGCTATCTTAATCCATTCCATGTTCACGACTGTCTGAATTTTAGGGCTGCTCAAAATTGAAAATAACAAGTGACAAACTTACTCAGTCTCAAGACAATGGGGCTTTCTTCCATTTGCCTTATTCTCAAAGGGAGAATTATGATCTGTTGCGCAAAGCATGCCTCAGGCGCTCTCCAATGGAAAGTATCGCTGTTTTAAAGAACGAGTGGACATAGTTCATTCAGCAGAAACCTGATCTCGCTGCTAGCGAGGCAGGAATCTTGAGAACACTTATGGTCCTTTACCTGATTCCAGACTCTCTCCTAATCTCATTGTCATCTCAACCACTCATTGTCAATTTAGTGGAAGTGATACAGTATTGTGAACATGTGAGAAAGGTGAGTAACAGCCTTATATGTGAACTCTCCAATGTCAGTACTGTACAAATCAATACTTTATAGGAGTAAGTTCACGTCAGGGGAAGTAGACGAGAGAATACTTTCCTCTGGTCCTTTGAAAACCTTTTGTTTACAGTCAACTTATTAGCAGCTACAATCCCTCTGTAGCGAACACTGAAATATTAGTAAAAAGACTCGGTTGTAAATCAAATGCTAATTACATAAGTTCTCTGTTTGTTACAGAGTCATTGTCACAAGAGGCATCCCAAACAGCTATCAAATAGCTGGTTCTATCAAATAACGATTAGCGCCCACAAACATTGTAGCTAGCTCTTGGTAACAATAGCGCATTCAGTAGCACACACTTTTCCACTCTTTAATAGCCTTATCTGAGGGCCAAACTGGGGCCTCAAAGAAAGGATATGCCACATTTGCATTGGTAATGCACCCAGGTCTTGTGCATTTGATGCCTGCAGTTATCTAAGAAAGAGAGAGAGAGAAAGAAATAGCGAAAGAGTAAAATGACTGCCACATGAAGCTAGAGCTAGCTACACTCTCAGGCGCATTATCGGCCAATCTTCAGGCCTGTGAAGCCCCAATGTCCTCTCCCTCTCGACCCACATCTGGGTTGGTGGCCCAAATTGTTTGATACCGCTCTCCCGCCAAACTCCCAGTGCAGCCAAAGCACTTCAAAGACTGCAGAGGCCTCAGAGTCTGGTTAGCATGGGCTAACCAATGGGACATTTCATTGGTCAGTGGTTCTGAACTCGTGCCGCCCACCACCTGTTTTTTTTCTCCCATTGCTGGCACGGGGGTGGGGTGTGTGTCAAGTAGGGGTGGTTCAGGAAAGGCAAGGCAAGCTGTCGAATGTATGAGAACGGTTCTGGGAATGGCCACTCACCATACAACTCCGCAAGGTTCCTATGCTCGTGTGTGTGTGTGTGTGTGTGTGTGTGTGTGTGTGTGTGTGTGTGTGTGTGTGTGTGTGTGTGTGTGTGTGTGTGTGTGTGTGTGTGTGTGTGTGTGTGTGTGTGTGTGTGTGTGTGTGGGGGGGGGGGGGGTTACGAAAGTCTATAGATAGGTCTCTTTATCCGTTGGCATGTACACATTGCATTCAGAAAGTACACACACCACTCAAATTTTTCCATATTTTGTGTTACAAATTGGGATTACAATGCATTTTATTCTAATTGTTAATGATCTACACAAAATACTATATAATGTCAAAGTGGAAGAAAATTTCTAACATTTTTATTTCATTCATGGAAAATAATACACTAATGTGTCTTGATTAGATAAGTATTCAACCCAATGAGTCAATAAATGTTAGAATAACCTTTGGCTGGTCTCCCGAGTGGCGCAGCGGTCTAAGGCACTGCATCACAGTGCTTGAGGCATCACTACAGACCCTGGTTTGATTCTGGGCTGTGTCGCAGCCGGCCGCGACCGAGAAACCCATGAGGCGGCGCACAATTGGCCCAGCATCGTCTGGGTTAGGGGAGGGTTTGGCCGGCCGGGATGTCCTCGTCCCATCGCGCTCTAGCAACTCCTGTGGCGTGGTGGGCTGTGTGCATGCACGCTGACACGGTCGCCAGTTGTACAGTGTTTCCTCCTACACATTGGTGCGGCTGGCTTCCAGGTTAAGCGAGCAGTGTGTCAAGAAGCAGTGCTTGGCGTGTTTCAGCAGTGCGTGTTTCAGAAGACGCATGGCTTTCGACCTTCGCCTCTCCCGAGTCCGTACGGGAGTTTTCAGCGATGGTACAAGACTGTAACTACCAACTGGATATCACAAAAATGTGGGGATTTTTTGTTGTTGAAAAGATTAACCTTTGGCAGCGATTACAGCTGTGAGTCTTTCTGGGTAAGTCTCTAAGAGCTGTGCACATCTCAATTGTACAATATTTGCCCATTATTCAATAAATTATTCAAGCTCTGTCAAGTTTTGGATCATTGCTAGACAGCCATTTTCAAGTATTGCCATAGATTTAAGTCAGTGTAAAACAGTGTCTGTTGAAAAGCAGTCTGAACCAAGTTTCCTCTAGGATTTTGCCTGTGCTTAGCTCTATTCCGTTTCTTTTTATCCTACACAACTCCCTAGTCCTTGCTGATGACAAGCATATCCATAACATGATGCAGCCACCACCATGCTTGAAAATATGAAGAGTGGTACTCAGCGATGCGTTGGATTTGCTCCAAACATTTTTTGTTGTTGTACACGCTTCCTTTTCAGTCTGTCATTTATGTTAGTATTGTGGAATAACTACAATGTTGTTGATCCATCCTCAGTTATCGCTCATCACCATTGGCCTCATGGTGAAATCCTTGAGCGGTTTCCGTCCTCTCTGGCAACTGAGTTAGGAAGGGCGCCTGTATCTTTGTAGTGACTGGGTGTATTGATACACCATCCAAAGTGTAATTAATAACTTCACCATGCTCAAAGAGATATTTGATGTCCTTCTTTTTTATACCCACCTACCAATAGGTGCCTTTTGTGAACCATTGGAAAACCTCCCTAGTCTTTGTGGTTGAATCTGTGCTTGAAATTCACTACTCGATTGAGTGACCTTACAAACCATTGTACTGCATGTGTGGGGTACAGAGATGAGGTAGTATCTAAAAATCATGTTAAATACTATTACACAAAGAGTGTCCATGCAACTTATTATGTGACTTATTAAGTACATTTTTACTCCTGAACTTATTTAGGCTTGCCATAACAAAAGGGTTGAATAATTTTTGACTCAAGACATTTCAGCTTTTCATTTTGAATTATTTTGTCAACTTTTCTAAAAAAAACATAATTCCACTTGGACATTATGGGGTATTGTGCGTAGATCAGTGGCACAAAATCTCAATTCAATCTATTTTAAATTCAGGCTGTAACAACAAAAGAGCACTTACCTTGTACTTTTGCTACGTACTGCACCGTCAGACCATTAAATCACCATTAAATCGACTCTCAACTAGACTGTCAACCATAATCAGAGAGCAGAGTAATTTAGCGACACTAGACATGTATAAACAGTGGTCTCTCTACTGTAGCTTGATAGATCGATAGCTCGTGTCTGTTGCGTCGTAGCAAAGAGTGGGGTTGGAAAAACCTGACCCCAAGATGTTTGATCTCCGTGGACCTCCAGATGCACCCAGAGACAATCATGGATGTCCTCTTTGTTCTTTTTTGGGGAGGTGGGAGAGAGCGAGCAAGAAAGACACAAGAGAACAGGCCCTATGGTTGGCCCGTAGGGCCTGGTTCGTCAGCGTCACCCTCCCTATGGTGACACAGACGGCCATTTGAACCTGAGGTTGGGGGCTTGGGGGTGTAAATCTCCCTCTAGGGCCAGCCTTGGCATTCTATTCCCAGATGAGGGCCTCTCCTAGTGGGTGATCCCCACCACATGGGAGTCAGGCATCCCCAGCCAGATCTATCCGTCACTGGGGGGAGCAGCTGTCAGAAGACACCCAGGATAGAACACCTGCCTCTGGGGACCTCACCTCTCAGCTAGCCCCCGCTCCTGGCCTCAGCCCCCTCTAGTAAAGCCTGGGAGTCAGGCAATTCAACGGTGGAGGTTGGGAGGCAAAGTCAGGCAAACTCGGCATGTCCAACGTCACGTCGTTAAGACACATTCACTTGGTGCTGTGTGGTTAATCCATTAGGCCGGCGTTACGAGACGGACCGAGGTTGTGGTATAATGTTACCGCAAAGCCACACATGCTGCAGACCAAAGGCAAAAGAGATCAATAGGAATCTTCAGATTTCACCTATTTTGATCTTGAAACGATCCAATATCATCAAAGACTTGGTCGGACTTAGAAGAGGGTAAATTATTGAAAAAGATTACCTCTATTCAACAGTGTGAAAAAAGTAAACCATGAGACCAGGGTATTCAATACATGTAACTACTTTGTGCTCTAAAAAGAGACTACATACTGAAGAACAGTACCCCCTCCTTCTAAACTCAGCAAAAAAAGAAACCTTTTTCAAACCCTTTTTCAGGACCCTGTCTTTCAAAGATACAGTTGAAGTCAAAAGTTTACATACGCTTAGGTTGGAGTCATTAAAACTCCACAAATTTCTTGTTAACAAATAAACTATAGTTTTGGCAAGTCGGTTAGGACATCTACTTCGTGCATGACACAAGTAATTTTTCCAAAGCTGTTTACAGACAGATTTTCAATTAAAATTCACTGTATCACAATTCCAGTGGGTCAGAAGTTTACATACACTAAGTTGACTATGCCTTTAAACAGCTTGGAAAATTCCAGAAAATTATGTCATGGCTTTAGAAGCTTCTGATAGGCGAATTGACATAATGTGAGTCAATTGGAGGTGTACCTGTGGATGTATTTCAAGGCCTACCTTCAAACTCAGTGCCTCTTTGCTTGACATCATGGTAAAATCAAAAGAAATCAGCCAATTTCCAAACGCCTGAAGGTACCACATTAATCTGTTCAAACAATAGTACGCAAGTATAAACACCATGGGACCACGCAGCCGTCATACCGCTCAGGAAGGAGACGCGTTCTGTCTCCTAGAGATGAAAGTACTTTGGTGCGAAAAGTGCAAATCAATCCCAGAACAACAGCAAAGGACCTTGTGAAGATGTTGGAGGAAACAGGTACAAAAGTATCTATATCCACAGTAAAACGAGTCCTATATCGATATAACCTGAAAGGCCGCTCAGCAAGGAAGAAGCCACTGCTCCAAAATCGTCATAAAATATCCAGACTACCATTTGCAACTGCACATGGGGACAAAGATCGTACTTTTTGGAGAAATGTCCTCTGGTCTGATGAAACAAAAATAGAACTGTTTGACCATAATGACCATCGTTATGTTTGGAGGAATAAGGGGGAGGCTTGCAAGCCGAAGAACCACATCCCAACCGGGGTGGCAGCATCATGTTGTGGGGGTGCTTTGCTGCAGGAGAGACTGGTGCACTTCACAAAATAGATGGCATCATGAGGTTGGAAAATTATGTGGATATATTGAAGCAACATCTCAAGACATCAGTCAGGAAGTTAAAGTTTGGTCACAAAGTCAAGGTATTGGAGTGGCCATCAGAAAGCCCTGACCTCAACCTACAGAAAATGTGTGGGCAGAACTGAAAAAGCGTGTGCAAGGAGGCCTACAAACCTGACTCAGTTACACCAGCTCTGTCAGGAGGAATGCGCCAAAATTCACCCAACTTATTGTGGGAAGCTTGTGGAAGGCTACCCGAAACGTTTGACCCAAGTTAAACAATTTAAAGGCAATGCTACCAAATACTAATTGAGTGTATGTAAACTTCTGACCCACTGGGAATGTGATGAAGGAAATAAAAGCTGAAATAAATCATTCTCTCTACTATTATTCTGACATTTCACATTCTTAAAATAAGGTGGTGATCCAAACTGACCTAAGACAGGGAATTTTTACTATGATTAAATGTCAGGAATTGTGAAAAACTGAGTTGAAAAATATTTGGCTGAGGTGTATGTAAACTTTCGACTTCAACTGTAATTCGTAAAAATCCAAATAACTTCACAGATCTTCATTGTAAAGGGTTTAAACACTGTTTCCCATGCTTGTTCAATGAACCATAAACAATTAATGAATATGCACCTGTGGAACGGTCGTTAAGACACTAACAGCTTACAGACGGTAGGCAATTAAGGTCACAATTATGAAAACTTAGGACACTAAAGAGGCCGTTCTACTGACTCTGAAAAACACAAAAAGAAAGATGCCCAGGGTCCCTGTCATCTGCGTGAATGTGCCTTAGGCATGCTGCAAGGAGGCATGAGGACTGCAAATGTGGCCAGGGCAATACATTATAATGTCCGTACTGTGAGACGTGTAAGACAGCGGTACAGGGAGACAGGACGGACAGCTGATCGTCCTCGCAGTGGCAGACCACGTGTAACAACATCTGCATAGGATCGGTACATCCAAACATCACACCTGTGGGACAGGTACTGGATGGCAACAACAACTGCCCGAGTTACACCAGGAACGCACAATCCCTCCATCAGTGCTCAGACTGTCCGCAATAGGCTGAGAGAGGCTGGACTGAGGGCTTGTAGGCCTGTTGTAAGGCAGGTCCTCACCAAACAACGTCGCCTATGGGCACAAACTCACCATCGCTGGACCAAACAGGACTGGCAAAAAGTGCTCTTCACTGACGAGTCGCGGTTTTGTGTCTCACCAGGGGTGATGGTCGGATTCACGTTTATAATCGAAGGAATGAGCGTTACACCAAGGCCTGTACCCTGGAGCGGGATCGATTTGGAGGTGGAGGTTCGACATGGTCTGGGGCGGTGTGTCACAGCATCATTGCACTGAGCTTGTTGTCATTGCAGGGAATCTCAACGCTGTGCGTTACAGGGAAGACATCCTCCTCCCTCATGTGGTACCCTTCCTGCAGGCTCATCCTGACATGACCCTCCAGCATGACAATGCCACCAGCCATACTGCTTGTTCTGTGTGTGATTTCCTGCAAGACAGGAATGTCAGTGATCTGCCATGGCCAGTGAAGAGCCCATATCTCAATCCCATTGAGCACGTCTGGGACCTGTTGGATCGGGCTAGGTCCATTCCCCCCAGAAATGTCCTGGAACTTGCAGGTGCCTTGGTGGAAGAGTGTGGTAACATCTCACAGCAAGAACTGGCAAATCTGGTGCAGTTCATGGGGAGGAGATGCACTGCAGTACTTAATGCAGCTGGTGGCCACACCAGATACTAACTTACTTTTGATTTTGACCCCCCCTTTGTTCAGGGACACATTATTCCATTTCTGTTAGTCACATGTCTGTGGAACTTGTTCAGTTTATGTCTCAGTTGTTGAGTCTTATGTTCATACAAATATTTACACATGTTAATTTTCCTGAAACTAAACACACTTGACAGTGAGACGACGTTTCTTTTTTTGCTGAATTTATTTATTCATCTGTTTTACATACGGTATCCAACAAAAACATCACTAGGGTGATTAGACTCAAATGTGATGCTTCGGGCTGCTTCACCCCCCCCCCCCCCCCCCACACCCACACCCACCCACCCCCACACACACACACACACACACACACACACACACACACACACACACACACACACACACACACACACACACACACACACACACACACACACACACACACACACACACACACACACACACACACACACACACACACACACGGTCTTGATCAAGAGTCCCCTTAGCAACATCTTCCATTCGGTCACAGCCGTATTTGCTGGCCTCATTGAACAAGTTGCCTCTGAGCATGTTTTTTTCAGTGACCCATACAACCTAATAAATGATTAGCATCATGGTAAACCAGCAAAACTGACCTCAGATCAGTGCTTAAGGGGTACACGTGTGGCGTGTACACGTGTGGCATATAGTAACAAACTATCTGGGCCCCCAGACAACATTAACATTCATGTTGGAATATCCATCTTGCTTTGGTCAGTAGATTTGAAAAAAAAAGCCATGACTGCCCTGTGAAACACAGTGAACTCCAACTCGTATCCTGTCTGTGTTCATTTTCCTCAAGACTTCCAGGTACGGGCACTGCCACGCACTCTGGCATCCATCTCCCCACACACTTGTCAAACATCTGAAAGCCATAGAGAGGATGCTCCACATGGTTTCGTTAAGCACTGAAGGTGAGCTATGGTCACCGAGTGATGCTCTCTCTACTGTTCTGAAGAGTTCTCCATGGAACTGTTACAGTACTGGAGCCCTTCCTGTACAGGTTTCCTGTAACCTGTTTTACTGATAACGAATACTGTGTGGTTCTCAAAGCTGGGAATGAGAGCACTTTTGGGGTCAGTACTTGTAGGTGAAATTAGAAACTGCGGGACGGTACATTTAAATCATGCACAACAATGAGATGTCATTCCAAGATACAACTTTCAAAAAGTCAGTGGTATGAGAGCACTACATCTTACTTCTACTCCACGCTCAGAGTAAACATTTTCTTCTCTTGTTGTTTGTCAACCTTGTTGCTTTTATTTGGTAGTTGGGGGAGGAGGGGAGAGAAAAAGACAAATGAAAGAAAACATTCAACCGCAGGAATGTGGCCAGCTCGCAAATGAAGCACAAAGCTAGCCCCGAATATCAGTATATTTATATACGTCTTCAGAGGGCGAAAGGGCTGAGGAAGGCCAACTTACAGATTTAAAAGCAACGAAACGATGTTGACTCTTTGCACATATGCTGAGTGTCTGGAGTTAAAAGGGCCTAAGCGGTGATTTATGGCCGAGCAGACATTTTCCTCGCTACAGTAGTGCTGAAAGACAGTAAACAGATTACAGGGTTCGCTGTAAATCTAGACTGTCATTTATCTGCGTTTAATGTGTTTTGCCATTCTATATTCAATCCACTGCAGATGTGTACACTTTCAACGGTTTACTCAGGTTGTATTTTCTTAAGTATATAACAAAAAAGCTGATTAAATTGCACAGGGAAGTATTTCTACAGTATGTTGAATGTCATGTCATGTCAATGTTTTCCCACAGGTAATGGAATTATTACATTTATAGAATTATGATTTAATACATATGACTAAAGTTGTGCATTTTAATAACTAAGGGGAAAAAGCTTGTTTCGAGTAATTAAATGCAAGAGCTGAGGTGGCCATTTTGAGTTACATTTTCTATGTCTATCCCCAAAAATTCACTCTAGTTGCCCGTGTTTGAAAACAAAGACATTAAGAGCCCTCAGTGTAATCGTATTTATTTTAGAATAACCAGTAAAGTTAGAGTCTGGGGATATTTAGTTTAGAAAATCGTGACATAAGAAATGTAGCCCTAGTCTACAATTGATCTCTTTATGAAGCTAGCCAGATGCTTAGATGGCTGCAAAATAAACAGAGCCAGACCCTGTTGAACTGGCAGTCTGGAATGTGTACTTTGGAGGCATGCAAGGTGATGTGCATTATGGAGCAAATTTGGATTCAAGTAGTATTTTGGGGTGGCCGGGGGGGGGGGGGGGGGGTTCAAGTAGTATTTGTAATCTTTCAAAAGCTGCCAATGCATTTTGTTTGAGCCTGTCTATAGTGCCAGATGGCTGTGGTTTACACATGGGACTATCCCATTGGTTCCATTGTGCCAGGCCAAATCGAGAGCACAGCTAAAGTATTTCAGTGATTTTAAATAGTATTTCAATCCAGGTCTGGTACAGAGTGTGGATGGCACAAAATAAAAATTATACAATTCCCACATGCATCTACAGTACATAATTCACCTTTTGGATGCGGCCCCACAGAACATTTTATTTTTGTGTTTCACATGTTGGAACATCTCTCTGCTCTTAAAGTCACACATTAAAGCCGGTTGGCTTCCAAAAATAGAATTACACATTTCTTTAAGTTGAGAGCAGTCAACCGTTACTTTAAAACATTGAAAATAGGCAAGAGTCTGCTCTGCCTGCTCAAATGTAGAGCTGTTTGAACATTCTATCAGATTTAGCGTTGGATTAAATCTTTTAGCACTGCCTTCTGATCGCGCTCCAGAAACCTAATAATTATAAAACAACTTGTCACCCAGACTTTACCCCCCCCTCAGTGAGTGTTGCTCGGCCAAGTCCCAACGCAATCTCGATTTTGCAGCGGATGACTCAGCCCCCCGGACCTTGAGATGTGTCAGAGCTCAGCCACTGAGAAAACAGACAACACTGCATGACTTGTTCAGAAGCCAATGCATATTTCAATATCAAGTGACGGGTGTAGTATGAAATCCAAGCCAGGTTAGAGTGCAGCTGTCTTGAAATTACCACCACGCCATCCCTGTCCAACTGAATATCGGACCCGCATAACCATGAGCATGAAGTGCCCGTCTGAGGCAAGGAGATTGTCTTACTGCTCCGAACGGAGCACATTGTCAGCTGACTGACAGACGTTGAAGAAGCGTTGATGGGACATCTCAGAGGAGCTCCATATCCCTGCCTGGGTCACCTGACTCTCCCAGCTACGTGCCGAGACATGCAGATGCTTGTTTTACCAGATCACATGACACAGGAGAGACCTCTCCATCGCCTGTGCTTCCCAAGGCCAAAGACAGAGCAGAGCTGTAGTCCAAACCAACCCGTCCAGAAGGAGTGACCCAGAACTGAGTCAATAAATAAGACGCTTATCAGGGCCTATACATAGAATGCATGAAGCCTGCACGGTTAACTGACTAGCCACTCAAATGTTTATTATCTTTAATTAAGATACCTGATAAGGGCTCCGAGTCTTAGACCTCTCCTGGCACATGTTCCTAAAGATAGCATTTGTTGGATTAGCACCAGACCAAGTGGAACCGTGTCAAATCGCCCTGCATTTTATTGCTTTTGGAGCAAAGGAACGAGTGGGCGTTCAGATGGCCCATTATGGACAGTAAAGGGACGCTTGGGTGGGTGCAAGGGAAAAAAATGGCTGAAAGTCAGAGTTTATTGGACTTGGATGTCAGGGCCTATTACTTCTCCGTGAGTCTTTCACCAGCAGTTTCGGAGGCCATTTTATAGTCTCGACGTGCAGACTCATTTGAGTTGAAAATGAGTAAAAAGACACATTGACGAGGCTAATTCCAATACCTTACACTTTTTGAAAATAGACCACCTCCCAAAATGGGTTTCGCAGCCAAAGGCCATTCCATATTTTCGCATCACGGTGGCCAAATGTATGGATGGTATGTCCATCTGTTAATCGTGAGACAGAGGCTCTGAAGAAGTGTTTGGATGCTTCAAGGACCTCTGTGCGTCGTAAGAGAATTGTGACTCCTCATTGCCACACTAGCTTTCACACCAGACCAAAGGTCTTTACAATAGATTCTTGCTCTCCAACCAAGAACAATCGATGTATCATCTCCGTCGCGGTGACCCGAACGTAAGGAAACAGGTCATCAATATTAATGGATGCTCTCAAGCCAAGCAGAGGAGTATTCGGTCCCCCGAGCTCAGACACGCTGCCACGGCCTAAACTCTTAGAGAGAGAGAAGTATCTTCATCTGGCACTTTCCTTATAGCTGTGAGATGGAAAATGAACAAAGACCTCAAAGACAGTGTGAGGAATGAGATGAAGTGTCATGGCAAACATGTTCTACTGTATAACCTCAGAGCAACAATACCAGCCTCTGACGCTTGGGATTCTCACCTTGGCCCTTAGAGAGCCACAAGCGAAACTCGTTTTTATTCCACCCTTTAAAACACAACTATTCTATTAGCCAGGGAATGGTTACACTCTTTTATTCGGTCTGGATTCCATTAGAAACGGATTCAAACAATTGTTTCCCGTCAGGCCTCCTTCAACACTGGGTTAACTCAGTGTGGCCATGTGGAATAATGTTGGATGGAATCAAAATGCTATTTGATCATGATTCCAAGACACATTTCTTAAGAGTGGGACTTTCAGTTTCTTAACAAGCATGTTCCACAATGGGAAGAACAACAAAAGGCTTATGTTTTTTTGTTGTTCTCTATGTGGTATCAATACGTTTCTGAAATGTGATAGTTTAGTCTAATTTAGAATTTCTTAATTGCAGAGGGAGTCTGGAAACATTATTGCTCCGTAAGCAACACACATTTTCCATTGGAATTGTTTAATTTATGAACCTCATTACCAATCAGTTCAACGATGAAAAGGAATGGAGAGACAGAGTCACAAACCATTGTGGAATTGAATCGTACACTAATTGTTGTTCAAGTCAGTTAGAAGTGCCCTACTCCCCCCCATATCAGAGCTAAAAGATAGCCGGACATCGTTTAACATACTTAATCTGACCTTTGTTTATATGCATATTATGATTGAGCAATAACATAAAATAAATTATTTTACACACTGTACAATAAAGTGCTTTTAGTATCTATAGTATACAAATCAGCGCACACAGCAATATCAAAAGACACCAACTGCCCTGGCTCTTTCTACAGCTGTTAATGACATTTCAAACACTGTAGGTATTTGAAATGTAGTAGTCTACAGAATATGGGCTCGTGGTACTCTGACATAATACAACTACAGAACAACAAGAATAGTTGCCAAGTCAAAAAGCTATAGCCAACTGAAATGACAATGCGTTTCATTTTCTTTAGCGTGCAAACGTGTTTACGACCACACATTTGTTCATTAATTGTGGATTCAAACATCCACTCGTGTACAGAGTGCTGCGTTGTGCTATTGCAACGCAAACCAGAGTACAGGCTTTTGCATATATAATTTTTTTTTATTACAAAAGCAAGTTATGAAAATATTAAATGCACCACAATGCAAATCATTCATTGTACAAATACATTTAATACATTTCTGATTTCACCCATGCATCTGCTTTGTATAATGTCCTTACCAATAGATGTGCCAGATGACAGGATATTGTTCAACATGAGCCAATATTGATTTATAGATCCTTTATGTTGAGAAAATAATTGAATAGTGATGTGATGTTAAAATCAGATTTAAAATAAGCTTGGCAAGCTGCCGCGGTCACCCCCTCTTCAAAGGGGGAGACACTCTAGACCCAAACTGCTACAGACCTATATCTATCCTACCCTGTCTTTCTAAGGTCTTCGAAAGCCAAGTTAACAAACAGATTACCGACCATTTCGAATCCCACCGTACCTTCTCCGCTATGCAATTTGGTTTCAGAGCTGGTCATGGGTGCACCTCAGCCACGCTCAAGGTCCTAAACGACATCATAACCGCCATCGATAAGAGACATTACTGCGCAGCCGTATTCATCGACCTGGCCAAGGCTTTCAACTCTGTCAATCACCACATTCTTATTGGCAGACTCAACAGCCTTGGTTTCTCAAATGATTGCCTCGCCTGGTTTACCAACTACTTCTCTGATAGAGTTCAGTGTGTCAAATCGGAGGGCCTGTTGTCCGGACCTCTGGCAGTCTCTATGAAGGGTGCCACAGGGTTCAATCCTCGGGCCGACTCTCTTCTCTGTATACATCAATGATGTTGCTCTTGCTGTTGGTGATTCTCTGATACACCTCTACGCAGACGACACCATTCTGTATACTTCTGGCCTCTCTTTGGACACTGTGTTAACTAACCTCCAGACAAGCTTCAATGCCATACAACTCTCCTTCCGTGGCCTCCAACTGCTCTTAAACGCAAGTAAAACTAAATGCATGCTATTCAACCGATCACTTCCCGCACCTGCTCGCCCGTCCAGCATCACTACTCTGGACGGCTCTGACTTAGAATACGTGGACAACTACAAATACCTAGGTGTCTGGATAGACTGTAAACTCTCCTTCCAGACTCACATTAAGCATCTCCAATCCAAAATTAAATCTAGAATCGGCTTCCTATATCGCAACAAAGCATCCTTCACTCATGCTGCCAAACATACCCTCATAAAACTGACCATCCTACCGATCCTCGACTTCGGTGATGTCATCTATAAAATAGCCTCCAACACTCTACTCAACAAACTGGATGCAGTATATCACAGTGCCATCCGTTTTGTCACCAAAGCCCCATACACTACCCACCATTGCGACCTGTACGCTCTCGTTGGTTGGCCCTCGCTTCATACTCGTCGCCAAACCCACTGGCTACAGGTTATCTACAAGTCTCTGCTAGGTAAAGCCCCGCCTTATCTCAGTTCACTGGTCACCATAGCAGCACCCACTCGTAGCACGCGCTCCAGCAGGTATATCTCTCTGGTCACCCCCAAAGCCAATTCCTCATGTGGCCGCTTCTCCTTCCAGTTCTCTGCTGCCAATGACTGGAACGAACTGCAAAAATCTCTGAAGCTGGAAACACTTCTGGAAACACTTCTCCCTCACTAACTTTAAGCACCAGCTGTCAGAGCAGCTCACATATTACTGCACATGTACATAGCCTATCTATAATTCAGCCCAAACAACTACAGTACCTCTTCCCCTACTGTATTTATTTATTTATTTTGCTCCTTTGCGCTCCATTATTTCTATTTCTACTTTGCACATTCTTCCACTGCAAATCAACCATTCCAATGTTTTACTTGCTATATTGTATTTACCTCGCCACCATGGCCTTTTTTTTGCCTTTACCTCCCTTATCTCACATCATTTGCTCACATTGTATATAGACTTATTTTTCTACTGTATTATTGACTGTATGTTTTGTTTATTCCATGTGTAACTCTGTGTTGTTGTATGTGTCGAATTGCTATGCTTTATCTTGGCCAGGTCGCAGTTGCAAATGAGAACTTGTTCTCAACTAGCCTACCTGGTTAAATAAAGGTTAAATAAAAAAATTATAGATAAAAGCTTGAGAACCGAATGACTTAATATTAGTATTTGGCGTCTATCACACAATACAGTATTTTTCAAAGTCAATATAAAAAGGTCTGCAAGTTTACACCTGTATTTCTCCCTCCTGGAGGCTGCCGGCGTCTAGCCTGAAGACCCCCATTCCAGTCTTTGAGACCATCGGGGAGGCGTTGGGGGCCGCAGTGTAAGAACCGACAGCAAGGGAGAGAAACTGGGCATCATGGCAAACGGGGTGAGCACCATGTTCCTGGCCAGGGGCGCGTAAGAGTATTTTGCGTAGGAGGGCCTCCGGGTCGGAGCTGCTCCTCCAGACAACAGTGAGCTGAAGGAGCCGTCCACAGAGGGACGTAGCCCCTCATGCTCTCCTCCATGTCTCTCACCCTGACCCGCGGCAGTATCCCCCCCTCCTCTTTGAAGGTGTGGAGGCTCTCAGAGCTCTGCATCCCTGTGGCCAGACATGTGTTGGAGACCGTGGTTACGACCGTCCCTGGGTTTCCATCCTCTGAATGGCAGGAAAGCTGGTCCGAGTCCCTGGGCACGCCAGAGTCGGCGACCCTCTCGCTCTGAGCAGAGTCGGCCCTCTTGCGGCACGGGTACTCGTTGATCATCTTGCCTTCTGCCGAGCCACGACCGCTTGAGTCAGAGTTCCGTATAGGGGGGGATATCTCCCTCTTCACTCGGATGGTGATGGGCACCCTCAGCTCTCGCAAGCCGATGCCGATGCTGTTGGCCACCGCCAGTCCTGCCGAACGTGCCGGTGTTGAGGTTGGCTGCGAGGGCAGCGGCCTTCTTGATGGCGGCCTCTTTGGTCTTGTATCTCAGGACAAGGGACACGAAGTTGACGAGTAGAAGAAGGAAGATGGCCAGCGACACGCACAGAGTGACTGTCTGGACACCGAGGGCCACCCCAACCAGAGCTTCAGCCGAGCTGGAGATATTGACTGGTGCCAGGCTGGTGGTGGATCTGGAATTCATTCTGGGACTGCCGGCCGTCACCAAGAGCTCCACCACGTCTTCGTTGGAGAAACCTCCTCTCTTGCGGTACATTGGGCCCGAGACGAACACTGCGCCTGTTGTTTTGTTGATGGAGAACAACTGAGGGGTTGACAAGGGAGTACTCCACCACGCCATCCAGGCCTCCGTCATGATCCATGGCCTTAACATGGCCGACCGTCTGCCCCGCCTTGGCGTTCTCCGGGAGGATGAAACGGTACTGCCTCTGGGTGAAGACGGGACTGAATTCGTCCGCCCCTTCGATGGCCACCTGGACCCGCACGGTGGCCGCCTGTTCGCCTTTGTCCCTGGCCTCCACCATGAAGCAGTAGTCGCTCTCCCACTCGAAGTCAAAGGTCTGTCGGGTGTGGATGTCCCCAGGCTGTTGATGGCAAAGGCCTCCTTCCTGTCAGGGCTGCCACTGCCATAGTCCATGAAGCAGGAGGACAGGATGGAGTAGGTGAGCTGGCCATAGGGCCCGGCGTCTTAGTCGACGGCATGGATTGAACAGGTGGGGGTGGAAGGTTCTCCGGCACCGAGCAGTTGACTACGGGGAAGATGAAGTAGGGCGAGTTGTCATTCTCGTCCAACACCATGTCGAAGACCACTGTGAAAGCTACTTTACGGTTTCCAGGTTCGCCCCCATCGGAAGCCTGGATGGTCAGTGTGTACTTGGAGTCTTCCTCGTAGTCGAGACTGTGGTTGACCTCAAGGGCGCCGGTGTGATGGTCTAGCCTGACGTGACCCTTGCTGTTGCCGGAGATGTCATACTGGACCAGACCATTGGTTCCGCGGTCAGGGTCCTGGGCAGTCACCTGAACCAACCTGCACGGAGGTGACCGTAGAGCGGACTGGGTCGCCCCAGTCTCTGGCCTCAACCAGGAGCTGGATCACGTTACCATTGGTGACGTACTTCAGGGGCTTGTTGGTGAACACCGACCCTACAAATGGGTTTGGAGTTAGCCATAGTCTCCGATTTGTAGCCATAGTCTCCGATTTGAAAACAGTGAAAAACATCTTACTAGTGTTTTTAATCAGCTGAAAGTGCTGCAAGTCTTTTAGATATTGCTTTATCATATACATAATTTAAAAGCGCTTAAAAATAAAAAATGTTATCGTCATTATTAGACAAACACTCAAAATTATATATTTTAGCATTGTCTAATGTAGGGGCGTGTTTCAGGTGTCCACTCAGTCTACAGCTGCTGAGGGAGGCTTTACCATGCTGACTGTCAACACAACTCACAACTCTCTAGCTGTTATTGTGGTAAAGAACAGCCTATCAAAGAGCGACATTGGTGGAATGCCCCTTTAACCAGGAAAGTCCCTAGAGATTAAAACTTTTTTTTACAAAGAAGACCTGGCAACCGCAAAACCTGTAGAATAAGATCACTCACTACCTCATGGGTTTCATCCATAGCTCAGTCTATGAATCTGAGAGTGATTACATTTCTCCAGCCCCATTCCTTAGCTTTATAGCAAACAGTGGTGGGGCTGCCTTTTGACTGAAACCCAAATTCAGGATTGTGGCTTTAATGCTCTCTATAGAAATGCATTGTGTGGGCTTTTGGCTGAAGTTTCTTTTGAGAATGTTGAACTATCGAATGAGTTTACTGATGTGAGCACAGAAAATGTAGACTGAAAACCCAAGCAAGATTTTTCAATACATATGGAATTGACTACTATTGTATAGCCAAATCAATTTGGGATATTACCCAGCCTCCTATAATATTGCAACTCATCTTAAAACACATTCACATAAGTTAAAACATATTTCAGTGTTGGAAATATGAGGAAACAAAGGAAGAAGCCAGTATCTAGTTTCTGGTTCGAGTTAGGATTAAGACACGGTTCCGAGTGGCTCAATTCTAATATTGACGCCAATCCAAATTTAATTTCCCATTAGTTACTCGCGCCACAAAACATGGAGAACACTTTTCTCAGATGTTACTTTCGAGGGCCAGCGACTTTAATAAGGAGGCAGCGATGACTTAACTGGGCTTCTGGAGACGGGAGATAACAGACCCGGCTCTTAAGCAGACCTGTATATCAGTGACCTCTCATCAGCAATCTCTCCCACTCACCCTTTCTTTTTTCCTCTCTCTCTCCTCCACTGCACTCGTTCACACATCCAAGCCCGTAAAAAGAGAAAGGATGGAGAAACGGAGGCTACTGACAGTGTGAATACTCTGGATAACCCTTGATGTGTAGAACTGGGCATATACTTACTGTTGGCACAAACCCCCATTTCTTGGCACCGAGTGAAAATAAGCTCGCCGCGCTAGGAAAAATGAGATTTTAAACAAAGGGAATATAAAAGATGAATATGAAAACCGGGCTGCCAGACAGCCTTAAGGCGTGAACCTTGGAAAGCATGTGACGGTAACTTTTCTTTTACTGCTACATTTTGACAGGCTGAATCGTAGGAATTAAGAGAAGCACATTTTGTAGCATCGCGGGAGGATTAGGCCTATTTCTTCAAGACCTAGCGGCAGCTATATAGATGCAGCCTTGGAATTTCTGACTGACTCATCCTTTCGACTCTGGGTATGTTTGGGAGAATGGTCCCGGTCCATTAAAAACATTTTCACGTGGGCTCTGCTAAGAGTTCGCACTTTACAGACTTCTTGCCTAAATAAGTTCCATTGAAACCCTTAAATTTGACTAAAATTGATTTAGAATGGACTGGATGGGACAGCAGTTAGGGCTGTAGCCTTTGGTGCACATATGTGCACTTCGGCATAGGGTGGTATCCGGCCTACACATTTTTCACAGTGACACATTCTCTCTCTATCCCTCCAATCTCTTCAATTAAAATAACACTAAATACTAAAGTATAAATATTTTATCATTAGAACAGGCGAGTTGACTATCTGATCAGGCTAATTCTGTTGAAAGCTATTCATGTAGCGTTTTACGTCATTTAACTTGGATCTAATTGGTAAATCTAATAGTGCTTACCGTTGTCTGGGTGTATGTAGAAGCCGTATAGAGGAGACAAGAGGAGTTTGTAGCCGGGTTTGCTGTTAAGCCCAGAGTCTCGGTCCATTGCAGCCACAGTCAGGATCAACATGTTGGCAGGAGATCGTTCTGGCAACTTCCCCTGGGGGTGCAAACAAACACACATCTTATGTCAACTCCCAGGAAAAAAGACATACATTTATAAACATCTCTGAAGATTGAGGGAGTACAATGGTGTCACGTGGATAGATCAGACATTGTCCAACTTGACATACAAATCCTCTCACCACAAGGTAGATGTGTGTGTATGGTGAGGGATTCGTGTTCCATAACTATAACTGTCTTGTAATCCATCATTAAAAGACAGATTGTAGCTCTAGCTACCTGGTAGGAGTCCTGGGAGGAGACGGGCACGTTGTCGTTGACATCCAGCACTTGAACCTGGACCTCGGCTGTGGTCAGGTGGAGGGAGTCAGAGGCCGAGGTCCAGGTTCAAGTGCTGGATGTCAACGACAACGTGCCCGTCTTCTCCCAGGACTCCTACCAGGTGCTCAGGTGGAGGGAGTCCGAGGCCCACACCGCCAGCCTGTGCGCCGCCTGCTCCTCATGGTCCAGCATCTGCGTCAGGGTCACCACGCCCGTGTAGCGGTTGATGGCGAAGCTCCCAGCGGCATTGGCATTGTCCAAAAAACTGTAGGTCATAGTTGAGCTGGCACTCACCATGTAGACCGCTGGGAGGTCTAGTGACCAACAAGATAACAGTGTAAGCGGTATTTAATACCAAATAGTCTATATAGTTAAATGCACACCACTTGATAGGGGGTACTGGCCTTAACCGAAGAGCAGTTTTGTGTACGGGTCCTACTTAATCTCTACAGGTATTTAGTACTACAAATTAAACTGAAACATTCTCTAAAGTTAACAATTCTCTTGGATATCCCCCTCAATCAATAAAAATGGCTTTTGTCCCAGACTTCTGCTATAACACCTGATTCAACTAATCATACAAACCTTGGTTTGTTGAATCAGTGTGTCAGTGCTGGGCTGGTAACTGCCCTATGAGCAAAATACATTGGAAAGACATTGAAAATATGTATTTTTGATTGGAAATACCAATTTCAACACATTTTGCTCACTGGGTGGGCTTGTCTCCCAAGAAATTTGTCTGAGGAAGTGATCTTCACTCCTTCAGAACGGTGGCATAAGGACAGAGCTTTGCCTCAGGCACAACAGCCCGCGGGACTGTTACAGAGGGACTTTATCCTTTCACCAGCTCCCAAATCTTGGCCTACTGTGAAGATGCTTTACACACACACACACACACACACACACACACACACACACACACACACACACACACACACACACACACACACACACACACACACACACACACACACACACTATGTGATTAGAAAATATAAGCCCTGGTCGAAAGTAGCGCACCGTAACAGGAAAGGGGTACCATTTGAGAGGGGTGGTGTCTTACTCTCTGCTATGACCACAGGCTCCATGGGGGGAATAGCGGGGTTGTTGTCGTTGATGTCCACCACCACCTGGACCCGGACGGTGGCGGTGCTGCTAGGAGAGGGCTAACCCTGTCTGACGCCTGCAGTACCAACCTGGGAACACAACACCATTACATTACTATGAGTAGCCAGCGGGACCGTCAAAGGAAACACACAGCATGACATTACGAGGAATATAAATCAACTCTGCATTATTTATAGAATCTGGAATCAACATTTTTATCATGAAATGTGCATCTCTCGATTGTAGGTAGAAGACGTAGAGATCGATAGACATATACTGTAAATACACTGAAGAAAAACATAAAAAACCGCAACATGCAATGTGTTGGTCCCATGTTTCATGAGCTGAAATAAAATCCCAGAAGTTTTCCATTCGCACAAAAGGCTTATTTCTCTACAATTTTGTGCACAAATATGTTTACTTCTCAGTGAGCATTTCTCCTTTACCAAGATAATCCATCCACTTGACAGGTGGGGCATATTAAGAAGCTGATTAAACAGCATAATCATTACACGTGTACGTTGTGCTGGGGATAAAAGGCCACTAAAATGTGCAGTTTTGTCACACAACGATGCCACAGTTTGTCTCAAGTTGAGGGAGCGTGCAATTGGCATGCTGACTGCAGGAAATTCCACCAGATCTGTTGCCAGATAATTGAATGCTCATTTCTCTACCATAAGCCGCCTCCAAAGTTGTTTGAGAGAATATGGCAGTACATCCAACCAACCTCACAACCGCAGACCACATGTAACCACGCCAACCCAGGACCTCCACATCCGGTTTCTTCACCCGCGGAATCGTCTGAGACCAGCCACCCGGACAGCTGATGAATCTGAGGAGTATATCTGTTTGTAATAAAGCCCTTTTCTGGGGAAAAACTCATTCTGATTGGTTGGGCCTGGCTCCCCAGTGGGTGCGCCCCTGCCCAGTTGTGAAATCTACAGATTAGGCTCTAATGCATTTTTTTCTATTGACTGATTCCCTTATATGAACTGTAACTCAGTAAAATTGTTGAAATTTTTGTTCAGTATAGATAGACACATACCAAACATTTTGAACACCTTCCTAATATTGAGTTGCAGCCACAACCTCAATTCTTCAGGGCATGGACTCTACAAGGTGTCGAAAGCGTTCCACAGGGAGGCTGGCCCTTGTTGACCCCAATGCTTCCACAGTTATGTCAAGTTCCCTGGATGTCCTTTGGGTGGTGGAATATTCCTGATACACACAAAAAACTGTTGAGCGTGACAAACCCAGCAGCGTTGCAGTTCTTGACACAACAATGAAATAACTATGAAATAACACACAGGCAACTAATGAAAGGCTCCTAGCTGGCTTATGCCAACCAGCACACTGGAGCTTAAGCAATGTCTTTGATTCCAGCTTCAGAGAAGTATTTTGGAGAGGAGAACAAGTTCTTTTGGGGTTTTAATGTACTTATTGAAGATTAGGACAGTGAAGAGGAGACAGAAAAAGTGGGAGAGATTGTGAATCAAAAAGGTACTGAGCTGGATTTAAACACATGCTTACTCTGGTACACATGTGTACCGGGGATGGTGACACTAACCACTGGACCACACAATCAATATCGTTTTTTAGTATTGGAAAGGTTCAGTTCATGCCTGTGTGTCGGTTGATGGTGAAGGTGCTGTTCTCGTTGCCGTTGAAAATGCTGTACTCGATTCGCCGTCCATCGTCGGTTCGGTCGTGGGCCACCGCGTTTCCCATCCACAAGCCTGGAGGGGAAAGGAGAAGAGATGGAAGATAAGTCTCAATGGCTTTTAGCCCTCACCTGAACTCAAAGGGTTTGAGACCCTCGTAATAGAGTGACGCCAGTAAAGAGTTTGGATAAAGTATTGAACATACACAGCAGACTTAAGTGTTTGATTGAGCCTGACTGGAGCGCCAGATGGGCTGGGTTGACACTTTTAGGATTATTCTATTGGTTCCATTGAAGCAGCCAAGTTCAATCAAGGACGTTTTTGATAGAAAACAAATACTAGTTGAAACCAGGTCTGGTACATATCAATGCACTTGTCTTGAATAGTTGTTAATATACTGATGTTCTTCCGTACCAGTTTTGCTGTTTTCCACCACGACTGCTTTGCAGAGCGTCTCAGTGAAATGCAGTGGCTCGTCCTCTCCCTTCAAGTGAATAAGGACCAGGCAGGTAGAGGTGAGAGCTGGCTTCCCCAGGTCTGCAGCCAGCACCTGCAGCTTAGCACCCAAGAAACTCTGATGAATGGACGGGTTGTTTTCCACCAAGCTAAACGTCACAGTCCCGCTCTCACCACTGTCGCCATCCACTGCAGTCACTGTGGCAACAATCTTGTTTGGGATCATCTCCATGGCGACCCAGCCGACAACGTGGTTCTCCACGCAGACAGGCACGTCGGTGTCCTCCACATGCACAGTAACCACGGTGGCGGACCTCCGTGGACCTCTGCCGCAGCCGTCGGTAGCCACGGCCCTGAAAGTATACTGAGCATAGTATATATACTCTCTCTGTGATTCGGCCGGGTGGTCCAAATCACGCCCGTGGCGGGCTCTACCAAGAAGGCCCCCAGGGTGTCCTCGGCCAGAGAGAATGTCACTTCGCAGTTGGGGCCCTGGTCCGGGTCACAGGCCTCCAGACGCAGCACCTCCTCAGCCAAGGAAGCGCGGTAACTCTTGTGGTGAAACGAGGGACTGTGGTCGTTCCGGTCCAGCAGGAGCACCAGGAGCAGGGTGAAGGAGTTGACGGGGGAGGGTTGGCCGCCATCGCTGGCCTGGATGCAGAGGGTGTAGCTGGGCCGCTCCTCTTGGTGGAGGGCCCGCGTGGTGCTGACAGCTCCCGTGGTGGCATGGATGGTGAAACGCCCGCCATAGTCCTCGCCTGGAGGAATAAGTCAATACACTCTGGTTAAACTTAACGGAATAGACTGTCCTTTGAAAGTCATAACTGAAGACATACTTCTTTCACAGCTTCTCTACATTGTACCAACATCTTATACTGCCCCCATCCCCTCCCCCAAATATGATACGAAACAGATTTTTTTTCTGGGTTCATTTCCCCCCTTGTTTTCATCTGACCGTACCAGTGGAAAATTGGCCCGACGTCCCTTGGCATTTCACAATCACCGGGTCGATTCTGGCACAGCTTCAAGACATCGCGGCTTTCCTGTGATTACATTTCCTTAGTAGATTTAAATTGTTTAAACTCAGTCCCGACTGACTTCTGCTGATGTAAAATGGGCTTCATAAATACATTTGATAGATTGAAATATCGTCATGTGCACATCTGAAAGCAGATTAAATCACAAAATATTATTGCATATTTTTGATGTAATTGTATTCGCATGAGGCGGGGGAGAAAGCACACGAAAAAGACCCTAGGCCAAGAAAGCAAAACAGTCCGTGGAACATGCGTCTACCCACAAAGCTGAGACCGAGTCGGAAATGGCACCCTATTCCCTATAAGCAGTGCACTATGTAGGGAATCAGGTGCCATATTGGACGTACCCTTGTTACGTCCAGCCTTGCCTCTACATTAATCAAATCTGGTGAATAATGTTGCTTTCATAAAGTGGGTAGACCGAGTTCTTTTATGACTCTGGCTGTGAACCACACAACAAGAAAGAGAGAGATTGAAAGAGGGAGAGAGAGCGGTGGTGAGAGAGAGCGGAGGAGAGAGTGAGGAAGAGGGACAGCGTGAGAGGGAGACAGAGGGAGCGACGAAGGAGTGAGCACAAGACAGAGGGAGAATGAGAGAGAGGGAGCGATAGAGAAAGCGAGAGAACTCAACAAAGAGAGGGAGAGAGAAGGAGCAAGAGAAGGAGTGTTGAAAATATTCAAGATATTTTATTAAGCCCGAGGGTGTAAACAGATGTGACAAGCCAAGAGGCCTAAATTACCTAAATGAGAGAGGACTGCCATACAGGATAACTTCTTTGGGCTGCAGGGGCAGTATTGAGTAGCCTGGATAAAAGGTGCCCATTTCAAACGGCCTCGTACTCAATTCTTGCTCGTACAATATGCATATTATTATTACTATTGGATAGAAAACACTCTCTAGTTTCTAAAACCGTTTGAATTATATCTGTGAGTAAAAAATAACTCATTTTGCAGCAAACTTCCTGATAGGAAGTGGAAAATCTGAAATCGATGCTCTGTTCTAGGGCCTGCCTATAAATGTGCTTGATATGTATTAGTATACATGCACTTCATACGCCTTCCACTAGATGTCAATAGGGAGTGAGAGAAGAAATGGAGTGTATAACTTGATCTGAGGTCGAATAAAAGCTCTTGGCATGACGTGACACCAATTTCCTGTTTTCTGGAAGGCGCGTGAAGGGACCTGGTATTGCCTTCTGAAAAGCTGTCGTTATAGACGACTAATATCTCCGGCTTTGATTTTATTTGATAAATGTGACAATATCATCGTAAAGTATGTTTTTTCAATATAGTTTTATTAGATTATTGAAATTTTTTCGGGACGTTAGGCGTGTTGCGTTGTCTGCGTTTGTTGACGATGGAGAGCTTCGCGCCACTTCGCTAGTGTGCTTGCTAATTCAAGAGGGAAAAATGCCATTCTAAAACCAAACAACGATTGTTCCCGACAAAGGACCCCTTGTACAACATTCTGATGGAAGATCATCAAAAGTAGGACCCATTTTATGATGTTATTTCATATATCTGTCGTACATGTGTACTATTAGTTTGCGCCCAGATTTTGGGCACTCTCTCGCCATAACGTAAGCTGGATGTCGTAATGAAGTTATTTTTAGAATTCTAACACGGCGATTGCATTAAGAACTAGTGTATCTATCATTTCCTATACAACATGTATTTTTTAGTAACGTTTATGAATAGTTATTTGGTCAGAATAGGTGAGTGTCATAAAAATACCCGGACTTTCTGGGAAAAAGATGCTACGTTAGCACAATGTATAACCACTGATTTCAGCTCTAAATATGCACATTTTCGAACAAAACATAAGTGTATGTATAACCTGATGTTATAGGACTGTCATCTGATGAAGCTTATCAAGGTTAGTCAAAAATTATATATCTTTTGCTGGTTTGTTACGATCGCTAACTTTTGCTGCTGGTAAATGGCTTGTGTTTCTGGCTATTGTGGTAAGCTAATATAATGCTATATTGTGTTTTCGCTGTAAAACACTTAAGAAATCGGAAATATTGGCTGGATTCACAAGATGCTTGTCTTTCATTTGCTGTACACCATGTATTTTTCAGAAATGTTTTATGATGAGTATTTAGGTATTTCACGTTGGTGTCTGTAATTACTCTGGCTGCTTCGGTGCTATTTGTGACGGTAGCTGTGATGGTAGCTGCAATGTAAAACTGATTTATACCTCAAATATGCACATTTTTCGAACAAAACATAGATTTATTGTATAACATGTTATAAGACTGTCATCTGATGAAGTTGTTTCTTGGTTAGTTTGGTTGGTTCTTGGTTAGTTAGGTTGGTTTTGTGCATGCTACCTGTGCTGTGAAAAAGGTCTATCCTTTTTTGTATTTGGTGGTGAGCTAACATAAATATACGTGGTGTTTTCGCTGTAAAACATTTAAAAAATCGGACATGTTGGCTGGATTCACAAGATGTTTATCTTTCATTTGCTGTATTGGACTTGTTAATGTGTGAAAGTTAAATATTTCTAAAAAATATATTTTGAATTTCGCGCCCTGCACTTAAAGTGGCTGTTGTCATATTGTGCCCGGCTTCGGGCTTGCAGCCCAAAGAAGATAACTGTCTCCACGTATCACATGATGGGGCTTTTAAATGGGGCTACAATTCCACTTTGGCTGATATCCCCAGATATGTCCACCCCTAACACTGGCCATCGCTGAACTGCAATCCACCCTTATACAGTCTTTTGATGGAACTTTCTCACTGCAGAGAAACAATAAGGTAAATATCCACCAACTAAAGTAAGTGTGGCTAATTATTTATGTCACTTATACAGTCGTGGCCAAAAGTTTTGAGAATGACACAAATATACATTTTCACAAAGTCTGCTGCCTCAGTTTGTATGATGGCAATTTGCATATACTCCAGAACGTTATGAAGAGTGATCAGATGAATTGCAATTAATTGCAAAGTCCCTCTTTGCCATGCAAATTAACTGAATCCCCCCAAAAGCATTTCCACTGCATTTCAGCCCTGCCACAAAAGGACCAGCTGACATCATGTCAGTGATTCTATTGTTAACACAGGTGTGAGTGTTGACGAGGACAAGGCTGGAGATCACTCTGTCATGCTGATTGAGTTTGAATAACAGACTGGAAGCTTCAAAAGGAGGGTGGTGCTTGGAATCATTGTTCTTCCTCTGTCAATCATGGTTACCTGCAAGGAAAGACGGGCCGTCATTGCTTTGCACAAAAAGGGCTTCACAGGCAAGGATATTGCTGCCAGTAAGATTGCACCTAAATCAACCATTTATCGGATCATCAAGAACTTCAAGGAGAGCGGTTCAATTGTTGTGAAGAAGGCTTCAGGGCGCCCAAGAATGTCCAGCAAGCGCCAGGACCGTCTCCTAAAGTTGATTCAGCTGCGGGATCGGGGCACCACCAGTACAGAGCTTGCTCAGGAATGGCAGCAGGCAGGTGTGAGTGCATCTGCACGCACAGTGAGGCGAAGACTTTTGGAGGATGGCCTGGTGTCAAGAAGGGCAGAAAAGAAGCCACTTCTCTCCAGGAAAAACATCAGGGACAGACTGATATTCTGCAAAAGGTACAGGGATTGGACTGCTGAGAACTGGGGTAAAGTCATTTTCTCTGATGAATCCCCTTTCCGATTGTTTGGGTCATCCGGAAAAAAGCTTGTCCGGAGAAGACAAAGTGAGCACTACCATCAGTCCTGTGTCATGCCAACAGTAAAGCATCCTGAGACCATTCATGTGTGGGGTTGCTTCTCAGCCAAGTGAGTGGGCTCACTCACAATTTTGCCTAAGAACACATCCATGAATAAAGAATGGTACCAACACATCCTCCGTGAGCAACTTCTCACAACCATCCAGGAACAGTTTGGTGACGAACAATGCCTTTTCCAGCATGATGGAGCGCCTTGCCATAAGGCAAAAGTGATAACTAAGTGGCCCGGGAAACAAAACATCGATATTTTGGGTTCATGGCCAGGAAACTCCCCAGACCTTAATCCCATTGAGAACTTGTGGTCAATCCTCAAGAGGCGGGTGGACAAACAAAACCCCACAAATTCTGACAAACTCCAAGCATTGATTATGCAAGAATGGGCTGCCATCAGTCAGGATGTGGCCCAGAAGTTAATTGACAGCATGCCAGGGCGGATTGCAGAGGTCTTGAAAAAGAAGGGTCAACACTGCAAATATTGACTCTTTGCATCAACTTCATGTAATTGTCAATAAAAGCCTTTGACACTTATGAAATTCTTGTAATTATACTTTAATATTCCGTCTAAAGACACTGAAGCAGCAAACTTTGTGGAAATTAATATTTGTGTCATTCTCAAAACTTTTGGCCACGACTGTACACTGAGTGTGTGTGTGTGTGTGTGTGTGTGTGTGTGTGTGTGTAATTGAGGTGAGCATTGGTTGACTTACAAAATGCACCATGACTGTTAGTTACAGTATTTCTGTGGTTCTTTCATGGTAATTCAACGGTTATCGAAAGGTGCAGTGCAACTTGAATTTTCCCTGAGACTCAAGGAACCAACACACATATAAACAAAAAAAAAACACAATCATATTCTCAAGATTGACTCAACACCTCCATTTACAAACAAGTACAGAGGACATCACAGCACCCTGAAATGACTGCACTGCAACCTGAAACCTGAAATGACTGCACCTTTGACGGTAATGAGTTGCTGTGTGTAATGTGTATAACCTCAGAGGGTGAAGTGCTGGTACAGCTCCCCGTCCAGTTGGGAGAGGGTGCAGATCTCTCCAGAGTGGAGGTCGATGGAGAGAAAGTCGTAGCCTGGGCCGGGTAACAGGCTGTACCATACCGCATCATTCTCATGTGGTAGGGAGATAGAGGAACAGTTAGTTCCAGTACTGTTCACATCCAGCCGATATCAGATGCATGGTACACAAAATAACAGACAATTCTTTCAACTACTTTAAGTGTTTGCTTTAGCCTGCCAGATAGACAGGGTTTGGAAATATGTTTTGGTTCCATTGTGCCACGCAAGCTCATTCAAGCAGAAATGAAGTATTTTAGAAAACAATATTATTTGAACTCTGGTCCAACACAGACACACGGAAACAGTATGAAGGTTGCGGGCACGTAGCCATGGCACCTTCAGTCCAGCTCATGAAGCAAAGGCATTCAAAACAAGGACCATGTAATAAATAGGACATTGTTCAATAAATGGCAGGCATGCACATGAAAACGATCCATTTCGATATTAACAACCCTTGCTACGGCTAGTCTACCGCTCCAGCATTTCCCACCAAAACTCACTCACGCTTTCCATTAAAACCAATTAACTGCTTTTTTCTTCTCGCAATATGATTGATAACCCAGCAAATTCCACAAGGCTCCTTTTAGACATATTGGGCTGTGTCCAAAATGGCATCCTATTCTCTTTATAGTGCACTACTTTTGACCAGACCAAAATAAGTGCATTATACAAAAAAAAATTGGGAACAGGGTGCCATTTCAGGTCAAATGAAGGGCACTACACCATAGGGAATAGGATGCCATTTGGAGGACACACGCTTGAAGTTTAGGGGCACATTAATAACAATTCCCGCTCTGACGTCGCCGTTTAGCATGTCTTTAGGTCAGCCCACCTACATGTCTCAAATGACAGGGAATAAGGTGCCATTTGAGACACAGACCATTTTTAGGGGCCTGTCTGGAGAGAAAGAGTCGTTTGGGACAGGGGCCTTTTCTGATTCCCAGATTGAAACCAGTGCTAAAGGGGTAAATCACCTCAAGATATGATCTGTCACTTCAATAAAGGAAAGAAAGAAAAAGGAAAATATTTGGCTAAGCTCTACATGAGCCCCACCAAGTGATGCAGTCTGATTCAATGCTAGTGGATCACCCATGTACGCATGCGCACACACACACACACACACACACACACACACACACACACACACACACACACACACACACACACACACACACACACACACACACACACACACACACACACACACACACACACACACACACACACACACACACACACACACAACCACCTTGAAACCCCCCCCACCCCCGCCTAGCCCAATGCTCGTCTCAGGCACAAAACAGATGAAAATGCTCCGAAACTGAGTGAAACGGATAGCTATCTGAACGTGTCCAATAGGAGACACTTGTTAACCGTTGGGAAACGTTTTTGCTACGGTGTGTCCCTAACGAAACACTACCCAGGTTGGTGGTTTGGAGGAAGAACAGGGAGAGGCGACAGTAGGGAAAGTGCCACGAGTACTAGAGACACACAGATTGATGTCCCTGACCTAGTCATAGCCCCCCCCCCCCAGCCCTTTCACCCCCAGCCCTACCCGACAGGCAGGTCAAGTGGTAGAGCAGCCCTCATCAGGCAGCAGCCAGCGCAGATCTCCGCATGTGGTTGACATTAACACACACTTTCACGGGAGAAATGTAACTCCACCACTAATTGTCAGGGGTGAAGGTGGGGTGTATTCTCTTCCCTGTCTAGTGGCTATGGTGACTATAGTGGCTGGTGTTGTACTGTTTTTATAAAAAAATAAAAAAGGTACATTTAATTTAGCAGAACCTCCATATAATTTGATTCATTGTGATCTAAAAGGCAAAGTTAATCCTATATCAGCACTCGTACTCTGATCATCTTTGTAAATACAGGCATTGAACCATTAGGACAATAAATACAAAATCTGACCCTGGACCTGTGGTTCAGGGTAACTTCGAGAGGGGGATATGTGGGTGACATCCAAGGTCAGCGGTCAAGTGAGATAAACAATCACCATGGCAATCATTACACAGCAATGGGACAGTCAGAGGCTGTGCACGTTGGGTCGTAGAACAAAAATCCCAATGGGTCCAACCGCAAACATTCGTTTTTTTATTAAGGATATGACTGGAACTACATGTACGGCAGTGTACATAAGCAACTCGAAACACAAATGTCTGATGCACACTATAGGGCCAATCTGAACAGTAGTGTGCTCTCTCTGCTATTTTATTTTCTCATAGTTCCAGCAACTATGGTGAATACGTAACCAGGCCAGCTCCAGACAGTTTGGCTCAGTATTGTGAAAAGGGTATGAATGATCTAGTATGCTGGACATAGTTGGCATGGAACTTGTCAAAAACACGAGCTGGACAGAACAATTCACAAACACGTCAATGACCCACTATGAATTAAAGCTCTACTATGACTAATTCCTTTATTTTTGTATAAAATAATATTTTTCCTTGTGGGAACACATATTGAAAAACACCCCCCTTCCCCAAAAATCCTAACTATAAAGTGAAGGGTATTATGGGATATATATATTTGTTTACAATTACTGTCAAACAAAATGTCAGCGGAAGACAGACAACTCGGGGAGAGGGAAGAAAAAAGGAAATGTGAAACACACTACCGGTCAAAGGTTTTAGAACACCTACTCATTCAAGGGTTTTTCTTTATTTTTTACTATTTTCTACATTGTAGAATAATAGTGAAGACATCAAAACTATTAAATAACACACATGGAATCATGTGGTTACCAAAAATGTGTTAAACAAATCAAAATATGTTTAATATTTGAGATTCTTCAAATAGCCACTCTTTACCTTCATGACAGATTTGCACACACTAGGCATTCTCGCAACCAGCTTCATGAGGTAGTCACCTGGAATGCATTTAAATTAACTGGTGTGCCTTCTTAAAAAAGTTCATTTGTGGAATTTCTTTCCTTCTTAATGCGTTTGAGCCAATCAGTTGTGTTGTGACAAGGTAGGGGTATACAGAAGATAGCCCTATTTGGTAAAAGACCAAGTCCATATTATGGCAAGAACAGCTCAAATAGGCAAAGAGAAACGACAGTCCGTCATTACATTAAGACATGAAGGTCAGTCAATACGGAAAATGTCAAGAACTGTGAAAGTTTCTTCAAGTGCAGTCGCAAAAATCATCAAGCACTATGATGAAACTGGCTCTCATGAGAGTTACCTCTGTTGCAGAGGATAAGTTCATTAGAGTTACCAGTCTCAGAAATTGCAGCCCAAATAAATGCTTCACAGAGTTCAAGTAACAGACACATCTCACCATCAACTGTTCAGAGGAGACTGCGTGAATCGGGCCTTCATGGTCGAATTGCTGCAAAGAAACCACTACTAAAGCACACCAATAAGAAGAAGAGGGCCAAGAAACACGAGCGATGGACATTAGACCGGTGGAAATTTGTCCTTTGGTCTGGAGTCCAAATTGGAGATTTTTGGTTCCGACCGCCGTGTCTTTGTGAAACACGGTGTGGGTGAACGGATGACCTCTGCATTTGTATTTCCCACCGTAAACCATAGAGGAGGAGGTGTTATGGGGGTGCTTTGCTGGTGACACTGTCTGTGATTTATTTAGAATTCAAGGCATACTTAACCGCATGGCTACCACAGCATTCTGCAGCGATACGCCATCCCATCTGGTTTGGGCTTAGTGGGACTATCATTTGTTTTTCAACAGGACAATGACCCAACACAATTCCAGGCGGTGTAAGGGCTATTTAACTAAGAAGGAGAGTGATGGAGTGCTGCATCAGATGACCTGGCCTCCACAATCCCCCGACCTCAAACAAACAGAGATGGTTGGGATGAGTTGAACCGCAGAGTGAGGGAAAAGCAGCCAACAAGTGCTCAGCATATTTGGGAACTCCTTCAAGACTGTTGTAAAAGCATTCCAGGTGAAGCCGGTTGAGAGAATGCCAGGAGTGTTCAAAGCTGTCATCAAGGCAAAGGGTGGCTATTTGAAGAATCTCAAATATAAAATATATATTTTTTGTTTAACATTTTTTTGGTTACTACATGATTCCATGTGTTATTTCATAGTTTTGATGTCTTCACTATTATTCTACAATGTAGAAAATAGTAAAAATAAAAACCCTTGAATGAGTAGGTGTTCGAAAACTTTGACCGGTAGTGTATGTAAACATGCATTTAGTATTTTCCACAAATACATTTTTTGTTTGTTTTTATTACCCAAAAAATGTAAGCTGGACACATCCCTGAAGCAAGGTTTGGAGCCAAGTACTGAGCAACCAGTCTCTCCTCAAGATTTCTCCACACCGAAGCGGGAGACAAAAATCAACCACCGGCGCAAAAAAAAAAAAAAACTTCTTCAACTTTCCACCTGGTGTCAGTCAAATAATAATTTGCTAATGATAATCAAATAAATGATTGTGGGAGAGATGGAGAGAGAGTGGCCATCAAGGCACGCCACAGAGTCTGGCCACTCCAGAGACAGGTGATTTGAGGATGAAAACATGAGGCCTATTAGCACAGATGGTTGAGATTATGGACTCATCAGTGGAACCTTTCACATCTCCTGGAGGAGCGAGGGCTTTCGGTCTGCTTGTTGTTCTTGGACACTGTTCTCACCCCCAAGAATGTCTCACGCACACATACACCCATATGGACGCGCACGGAGACACACGCTGAGACAGACATACACTCACACACACACACACCTCCTTGGTGTTTAAAAATAAACACCCCCTCCCTCGCGCGACCTTCTTCCTCAACTTTCCATATTTGGGTGAGAAATTAAGAAACTTGATTACGGCGCCGGCGGGCTACGGTGGGGCAAAGTGTTACAATAAACAGGGCCAACGTGTGGATGTGCGAACACGATTCATTTGGGGCGTGAGTGTAACGTGTGCTTGAACTAGCCTGCGTAGAGAAAACAAACAGTACAAGAGGAGATCAGGGAGAGCCGCCTCCCTTTCAATCCAACCCAAAGGTTGCGGCATCCCAAATAAGCACCATGCTCCCTATATAGTGCACTACTTTTGACCAGAGCCCATTGGAACTATATGTAGGGAATAGGGTCCCATGGGCTCATAGGGCTCTGGGCAAAATTAGTGCACTATGTAGAGAATAGAGTGTCATATGGGACAAATGGAGAAGTAGAAATTCTTGACCTGTCAGGCCTCTAGGGCTCTACTGAAAACTCACGGATTGAGCTGGATTGTCGGTTAATGGTGCCCCCCCGTCAGTGTGAAATTCTGGTGATTGACATGAACCACATATGGATAGGGGGGTGGGGGGGAGGAAAAATGGGGGGAATGATAGACCTGTGTGTGGCTTTTCAGGACACAAGGTTACCGAAATAGTTGCACTTTCTAAATACTTATTTGCGATAGCAGAAAAGACACAGGAATCACAAAATGTTTCCATAAGCTATAGATATTCCATATAAAAAAGGTATTTCCCTTAATATTCTACCATTGGACAGTGAACAGTTTGAGAGAGCAACATACGGATCAAATGTAAGTCTAAAAAAAGTGTCCCAAACCACAATCCAAACCATAGCCAACTTGGTTATTTTACCAAATGCAATTTTATGGTCAGGATATTGGGTTAGAAGGGATAACCAACAGTGTTTGATGACCACTATATCATGGGACAGATCAGACTCAGCTCAACCACAGTAAAATAGGCTACCTCAAAAGCATAATTCATATACCTGATGCTGCCACCTAGAGGATAGACTGATCTACTGTATTGTGACCACTGTGTGTGTACATCTAAACTGTGCATGGGTTTTTCTACAACGAGTGATGTGGGCTCTAGGTTATCTAGAGTATTATTCTGCCCATGGTTCTCTTTGTCCTGATCCCTGAGGTTGGGGGTTTGATCACCGGTCGATTCATAAAAACTCCAAATGAGACCTGATGCATCTCTGCTCAACACTCCGCATTGAGGAGATGTATTGTGGGTAAGGAGATAGCTTGGGGGTAAGGGGGTAAGACCCTGTGATCTCCAGGGAGTGTACTTTTACAAACTGCCTTATGCTACAGAAACAGGAGAGGCTCTTTCCCTATGGACCATTTTGGCTAGGACAAGGCTTACTTCGAGATGAGGTGCAAGCTAGCGCTGCGGCGCAGAACAATATCTCCAATAAATAGTTGAAGCACTGCAAATGGAGAGGAAACTGCGACTTAAGAAAAACAGCATCCGAACTGAACAATGAAACAATTTGAAAAAATAACAGTGTCCAGAGTGGTACGTACCGGAGTCCTTATCTGTGGAGGACACAGTGACCACGCTCTCCCCAGGCACTCTGTTCTCGGCAACGCTGGCTGTGTAGACGTCCTGCTGGAACAGGGGAGGCTGGTTGTTCACGTCCCCCACCTCCAGCCTCAGGGTCTGGGTAGAAGAAAGAGGGGAGCCCCTGGTCTGAGACCTGGATGGTCAGGGAGTGGGAGGACTGGAGCTCGTAGTCCAGAGGAGATGCTAGGTACAGCAGACCTACGGGGGGAGAAGAGGAGAGTTGAGACTGATGTACTGTGGCAGTGTTTCCCTGCCATTGTATTGACAGAGTGGGCCCCTAACTTGCTCTGTTACCCCCCACCTAAAGAGACTCAGTTTGTCTGAAGGGATCAGTTTGAGCAAGGCAAGGCACGGAATCGCTAATCATGATCACATAATGAGTAGTTATTTGGGATGCAAAGTGATTCGTAGATCAGTGATTCATTTGACAATTTTGATGCCAGAGGATTTGGATGTTTGCCTGGCTACCCAGACTCCTTGCTCCGGCCAAACACTCTGCCACGCCCAAAGACTTTCGTTTTATTGATCGGAGTACCTTCAAGATCCTTCACCGAATGCAAACACATTCAGGGCCGTCTGATTGGTCCAGACACCAATTGGGTTGGTTGGGCCAGAACACACGTGGGTAAAGCAGCGGTTTGAAAACTCATCATTGGCTTTGATACTTTAAATTGGTTAGAGACAATCCAATCGCTGAGGACTTTTTGTGCAACACCCCTTGTCACCACAAACAACTTCATTGATGGCAGTCTCAGACTAAAGTATGTAGCGAACGACAGAGCAGCGGAGGAATTTAGTGTGATTCATCAGGCTACCTGGATGCTTTGCTTTGGGGGCCTTTGTGCTTCGCCTGGAAATTAAACTATGGAAAGACTATTGAGGTAAATGATTCCTCATACATTTTCCAGAATCATATTTCTGTCATTCATTAAAATACTATCAAGAGCATACCGGTTTTCTCCGCCAAAGTAAAGAACCCTTCCTTGTTCCCAGAGAAAAGACAACAGGTGACCTGGCGGCTTTCACCCATGTCATCATCCACGCCCACCACACGATGCACCAGGCTCCCCACCTCCGCGTCCTCCATCACGAGGACAGTTGTCATTCACGTCCAGCAGGAACACCTGAGCAGCCACAGTCACGAAATTGTGGTCAGCCGCCCTCGCTGCCGGGTCGGTGGCGGTGACCATGAACGTGAAGCTCACAGTCCTCTCGCGGTCCAGGGGAGCGGTAGTGGTGAAGGTGCCGGGTGGATACGGAAGCGGGTGGGGAGCGGGTGGATACGGAAAGCAAATGATGTTGAGGACGACAACGATGACCCTCCTGACCTACCCAGCTCAGGGTCAAAGGTCAATGAGTAACGCAGGCCAGTGTTGGCCAGGCTCCCGTCGCCATCTTTGGCGTTGAAGGTGAACACACGCGTTCCAACTTCTACGTCCTCCAGAAACCCCAACGTGATCACCTCGCAGGGGAACCAGGGTACGTGGTCCTTCACGTCCTCCACCTCTACGCTCACAAATTCCGTTACGTTCGTCCCGGGTCCCGTGGCGTCCTCACCATGTACAACCAGAAAGTAGCATGATGTAGACTCATAGTCCAGCAGCTGGTTGAGGTACAGGTCGCCGGACGAGCTGTCCAGGCCTAAGTAAAGGACCCCGTCGTCCTCGGCGATGGAGTAACGCAGCCTGCCATTGGTTGTTAGGGATGGGGAGAGGTGGACGGAGCCGAGACAGTGCCGGGTTAGGTGTCCTCCCTCACGGAGAAGACTCGCAAGCTTTGGGGGTGGGTGCCACCGTTCTGTTTCTCTGCAGCCTGAACATGGGTTGAATTCAACTTCAATTCAAACCATTACATTTCTAATTGCCAAGCAGACTTAAGTAGTGCAAATCACTACTAATTATTGTAATTACACTAGAATTCCAAACCATCCACAGTAATCATCAGTTTTCTCTATTACATATTATGAGATAATGTATCTTCATTGCATGATACCCTGGATAAGAGCATCTGGTAAAGGTAAATGACAAACATGTACAGGCATGTCATAGTAGTACTCAGTGAGAACTGGGCCAATATCAATCCCATTATGCAAAAGAAGTCAGGGCACCTAGAGGTGAATGACGGCTGTCTCCTCTAGGGGGTCAGCTCCATTGTCGGTGGCAACCACTGTCAGGGTGTATTATGTCTTGGCGTTCTGGGTGAATAGCTCCGTATGTCTCTGCTCTGACTGTCTATCTCAAAGTGGCCCTGTTCCTCATCAGTGAGTGAGTGACAGAGAGAGACAAGAAAACTACATGAAGCGAGAACGACACGTCATACAGACATAGATAAAGATGATATGGTGCTCATCTTCATTATTTTGGATTGATGGGTATAGCTGGATGGGATTCCAATGGCCTGGAATGAGGGCAACATAAGACCAACTTTGAGCTCTAAAAACATTAACCTTAAAGACAAGGATCTGAACTAACCTAAATCTTAACTTTGATTTTGTGATGCACTGTCCCTTTAAGTCAAATGGTATCCGAATAAGACAAATTGATAAACAATTCGGTGTTTAGATTTGAAATCATTACCTGTAGTCAGAGAGAACCTGACTGTTGCGTTTTCTCCTGCATCGAGGTCTTTGGCAAACATCATGGTCACCAATGAGCCTCTGGGAACCCTTATATATTTCTGGCTCAGATGACAGCCTCATTTACACTGCCGTCAGAAAGTGTTCACACCCCTTGAATATTTCCACATTTTGTTGTGTTACAGCCCGAATTTAAAATGGATTACATTTACATTTGTCAGCCCTGCCTACACACAATATCCCATAATTTCAAATTAGATTTTTTTTTGCCACATTTGAGCAAATTAATAAAAAATGTAAAGCTGAAATGTCTTGAATAAATAAGTATTCAACATCTTATGGCAAGCCTAAAGTTCAGGAGTAAAAATGTGCTTAACAAGTGACATAAGTTGCATGGACTCACTCTGTGTACAATAGTGTTTAACGTGATTTCTGGACGACTACCTCATCTCTGTACCCCACACATACAGATAATTGTAAGGTCCCGCAGTCTACCAGTGAATTTCAAACACAGATTCAACCACAAAGACCAGGGAGCTTTTCCAATGCCTCGCAATGAAGGTCACCTATTGGTAGATGGGTTAAAAAATATAAAAACAACGGACATTAATTACACTTTGAATAGTGTACCAATTCACCTTCCTGACGGAGAGGAAGGAAACCGCTCAGGGATTTCACCACGAGGCCAATGGTGACTTTAAAACAGTTACTAATCTAATTGACAGAGTGAAAAGAAAGAAGCATGTACAGAATGAAAATATTCCAAAACATGCATACTGTTTGCAACAAGGAACTAAAGTAATACTGCAAAAAAATGTGGCAAAGCAATTCACTTTTTGTCCTGAATACAAATTGTTATGTTTGAGACAAATCCAACACATTACTGAGTACCACTCAATATTTCCAAGTATAGTGGTGGCTGCATCATGCTATGGGTATGCTTGGACTGGGGAGTTTTTCAGGATAAAAAAAAAAACTAAAAATGGAGCTAAGCACAGGCAAAATCCTAGAGGAAAACCTGGTTCAATGTGCTTTCCACCAGACACTGGACACATAAAAACAAGGCTAAATCTACACTGGAGTTGCTTACCAAGAAGACAGTGAATGTTCCTGAGTGGATGAGTTACAGTTGACTTAAATCTGCTTGAAAATCTATGGTAAGAATGGTTGTCTAGAAAAGATCAACAACCAATTTGACAGAGCTTGAACAATTTTGAAAAGAATAATGGGCAAATGCTGCACAATCCAGGTGGCGAAAGCTCATAGAGACACACCCAGAAATACTCAACAGTAATCACTGCCAAAGGTGACTCTAGCATGTATTGACTCAGTGGGTTGAATACTAATCAAGATAGTTTTACTTAATGAATTTTTTACAAAGGTTGGAATTTTTCTTCCACTTTGATAGAGTATTTTGTGTACACTACCGGTCAAAAGCTTTCGAACACCTACTCATTCAAGGGGTATTCTTTATTTTTACTAGTTTCTACATTCTAGAATAATAGTGAAGACATCAAACTATTAAATAACACATATGAAATAATTTAGTAACCAAAAAAAGTGTTAAACAAATCAAAATATATTTTATATTTGAGATTCTTTAAAAGTAGCCACCCTTTGCCTTGATGACAGCTTTGCACAGTCATGGCACTCTCAACCAGCTCCACCTGGAATGCTTTTTCAACAATCTTGAAGGAGTTCCCACATATGCTGAGCACTTGTTGGCTGCTTTTCCTTCACTCTGTGGTCTAACTCATCCCAAACCATCTCAATTGGGTTGAGGTCGGGGGATTGTGGAGGCGAGGTCATCTGATGCAGCACTCCATCACTCTCCTTCTTGGTAAAATAGCCCTTACACTTCCTGGAGGTGTGCTGGGTCACTGTCCTGTTGAAAAACAAATGACAGTTCCACTAAGCCCAAACCAGATGGGATGTCGTATCGCTGCAGAATGCTGTGGTAGCCATGCTGGTTATGTGTGACTTGAATTCTAAATAAATCAAACAGTGTCACCAGCAAAGCACCCTCACACCATAACACCTCCTCCTCCATGCTTTACGGTGGGAAATACACATGTGGAGATCATCCGTTCAACAGAACTTATCCTCTGCAGCAGAGGTAACTCTAGGTCTTCCATTCCTGTGGCGGTCCTCATGAGAGCCAGTTTCATCATAGCGCTTGATACAACTGCACTTGAAGAAACTTTCAAAGTTCTTAATTTTCTGTATTGACTGACCTTCATGTCTTAAAGTAATGATGGACTGTCGTTTCTCATTCCTTATTTGAGCTGTTCTTGCCATAATATGGACTTAGCCCTATTTGGTAAAAAAACATCTTCTGTATACCACCCCTACCTTGTCACAACACAACTGATTGGCTCAAAAGCATTAAGAAGGAAAGAAATTCCACAAATTAACATTTAAGAAAGCACACCTGTTAATTGAAATGCATTCCAGGTGACTACCTCATGAAGCTTGAATGAAAGTCTTATTATTGGTTAAAACAAAAGGCTATTTATTACTCAAAGTATTAAATTGTATTGCTGACATTTTTTCTGGTTGAAGGGTTTTCAGCTTTTGGGAAATCTGATTCTAGAAACCTGATGGAATAGATTTATTACACTCTCCCGAGAGATTATTTGACTTTTTAAAAGATAATTTAACCACTAGAGTGCACCAGAGGCCATAAAACTAGCACTTTCATACTGGTCTTTTTTTCAACGTTTGGACCCCTTGTGTAATACACAAATTGACCATGAGGAAAGCATGAGATGAATTGGCAAACTGCCAGTCGGAACGAAATACTGCCCAAGCTTGACTATTGTGCTGTAGTTAACCCTCAAACTTCCGACTGGGGTCATTATGACCCCAGATAAATATTTTTTAGCATAGCCCAAAATTAGTTGATTAAATTCTTCAAATGTTTCATGAATTTGTCAATCAATGTTTTCTTAATACATCTGTCATTGGTTAGTGTTTCTGTATCAATATGGACTTTTAGCCAAAAACAACTAATTCCAACTATAGTAATTTAATTAATAGGCCCTTGTTTGGAATCTAGGTTTATCCGTAGATATAAGTTATCAATAACACAGAGGGTGGAGGGGAACCAGTATCAGTGATGGTTTTGAACAGATAGACACAATCTGCAGAGATATAGCTCCCCATGTACTCACCTAAGAATGTACTTTTCTATACCACATATCGTACGACTGTGTATAAAACCAAGATTATCGTATTTTTGTGCATATAAAAACTGACAATGGTCTTCCAATGGTATATATTATTGATAGAACTGCAATACACAACTAGAATACGCTCTGAATCTACACAGAGAGCTGTATTGATGTGTATTCTCTGAAAACAAGTTATTCTAGGGCAAATCTAAAAAAGGTATTTATTTGAATTCAGGCTTCTTTGGAGACATACTATTAAGGTATACATATCCTCAGAGGGCAGAGGGGGATCTGTTGGAGTGATCTCGACCTGATAGACAGATCACCTGCACAGATGGAGCATCTTATGTACTCACCTTTGGTTATAACTAAGTGTGATCGTGTACAAAATCCATTACCTTAGATATATGCTTAGTTGCAGTCAAAACAGCTCATAAAGGTCTGTCAATGGCATAAATACTTGGTAGAACTGTGATAGAATAACCAACAACCCTCTGAATGTACACGTAGTGCTGTATTGGTGTATATTCATAAAATAAATACCAAAATTCCTATAATACCCTTCAATATTCTATATGTGCAACTTGTTATGGTATTTGTGTTATAACATTTGGTTTAAAGTGACTGAGGATTTGGGCATGCTTTTTGAAGCATCCTGGCATAGACCATACTACTCCCATAGTTTTAATAGCAGGAAATAAAGAAAACCAAGACATATTTTTGGTCAATGTCTTGAGGGAGCAATACAATTAAGTGGATTTAAAATGTTGGTGTACCGCCCCTTTAAATGGAAGTTGTTTTTACCACACAAATATGACAACATTTGTATTGGCAACATTCTAAAAACTAAATGGTATAACAATCAAATTATGTTAAATCTTGTTTTTAGTACTTATGTGGTGTAACGGCTGTCATATTCTTCCTCCTCCTCGGACGAGGAGAGGCGAGAAGGATCGGACCAATATGCGGAGTGGTTAGTGTTCATGATGAATGATTTATTATAACGGAAAAACTGAACACTGAAAATACAAAACAAATAAACGAAGTGCAGAAAACCGATACAGTACCGTGTGGTGAAAACACTAACACGGAAACAAACACCCACAAAACACACGTGAAACCCAGGCTGCCTAAGTATGATTCTCAATCAGGGACAACGAATGACAGCTGCCTCTGATTGAGAATCATACCAGGCCGAACACAAAATCCCAACATAGAAAATCCCACATAGACAAACCCACCCAACTCTCGCCCTGACCAACTAAATAAATACAAGACAAAGGAAAACAGGTCAGGAACGTGACATGTGGATTGTACTTTGGAAAAAAGCTGCACATTATAGAAGGAAAAAATATATTTCGTTTGACAGAATTTTGCTAAAATAACGATTTTGATAAATGTTTATTTTAGATGACATTATTTACATGTCTAATGATGTTTTGATAAGAATTAAGTTGATACTTTTGCTATTGTTGCTTTTTCCAGTATTTTCATCTTGGGGTCAAAATGACCCCAGTTGGTATTCCATGTTTGTAAAATATGTTGGTAGTATGTTAGTTAAAGTCTGGAGCTTACATCAGTAGCCTATTATGTTCAATATTTCAGAATGCAGCCTGAATATCCCGAATATTCACTCTAAACTGCTCGAATTTGAACCATATACACTAATTTTATCAGTCTCACAACGCTCTCCTCTTTCTATTACACAAAAATTATATTTTCATTATGATTTTCAACCAATCTCAACCCCTCCCAATGGTTTCCTCTTATAATTGTGAACTGGGCAGATGTTATTGCATTTAATATACAGTGCCTTCAGAAAGTATTCAGACCCCTTGACTTTATCCACATTTTGTTACGTTACAGCCTTATTCTAAAATTGATCAAATATTTTTTTCCCACCTCAATCTACACACACAAAAAAATAATGACAAAGGAAAAATAGTTTTTTTGACATTTTGGCTTATTTATTACAAAACCCCCCAGAAATATCACATTTACATACGCATTCAGACCCTTTACTCAGTCCTTTATTGAAGTGCCATTGCCAGCGATTACAGCATGAAGTCTTCTTGGGTGTGACGCTACAAGCTTGGCACACCTGAGTTGGGGAGTTTCTCCCATTCTTCTCTGCAGATCCTCTCAGGCTCTGTTAGGTTGGATGGGGAACGTTGCTGTGCAGCTATTTTCAGGTCTCTCCAGAGATGTTTGATCGGGTTCAAGTTCAGGCTTTGGCTGGGCCACTTAAGGACATTCAGAGACTTGTCCTGAAGCCACTCCTGCATTGTCTTGGCTGTGTGCTTAGGGTCGTTGTCCTGTTAGAAGGTGAACCTTTGCCCCAGTCTGAGTGCTCTGGAGCAGGTTTTCATCAAAGATCTAACTGTACTTTGCTCCGTTCATCTGTGCCTCGATCCTGACTAGTCTCCCAGTCCCTGCCGCTGAAAAACATCCAAACAGCTACCACCACCATGCTTCACCGTAGGGATGGTGCCAGGTTTCCTCCAGACGTGACACTTGGCATTTAGGCCAAAGAGTTGGTGTCATCAGACCAGAGAATCTTGTTTCTCATGGTCTGAGAGTCTCTAGGTGCCTTTTGGCAAACTCCAAGCGGGCTGTCATGTGGCTTTTACTGAGGAGTTGCTGCCGTCTGGCCACTCTACCATAAAGGCCTGATTGGTGGAGTGTTGCAGAGATGGTTACCGTTCTGGAAGTTTCTCCCACCTCCACAGAGGAACTCTAGAGCTCTGTCAGAGTGACCATCGGGTTCTTGGTCACCTTCCTGACCAAGGCCCTTCTCCCCCAATTGCTCAGTTTGGCTGGGCAGACAGCTCTAGGAAGAGCCTTGGTGGTTCCAAACTTCTTCCATTTAAGAATGATGGAGGCCACTGTGTTCTTGGAGACCTTCAATGTTGCAGAAATGTTTTGTACCCTTCCCCAGATCTGTGCCTCGACACAATCCTGTCTCGGAGCTCTACGGACAATTCCTTCGACCTCATGGCGTGGTTTTTGCTTTGCCATGCACTGTCATCTGTGGGACCTTATAGACAGGTGTGTGCCTTTCCAAATCATGTCCATGTCACACCCTGATCGGTTTCACCTGTCTTTGTGCTTGTCTCCACCCCCCTCCACGTGTTACCCATCTTCCCCAGTATCCCCTGTGCATTTATACCGGTGTTCTCTGTTTGTCTGTTGCCAGTTCGTCTTGTCTTGTCAGGTCTTACCAGCGTTCTTTCCCGTCTTCCTGCTTTCTCAAGTTTCTGTTTCCTAGTTTCCCGAGTTCTGATCATTCTGCCTGCCCTGACCCTGAGCCTACCTGCCGTTCTGTACCTTTCTGACTCTGCCCTGGATTACGGACCTCTGCCTGCCCTTGACCTGTCTTTTGCCTGCCCCCTGTTTGGGTCAATAAACATCTGTGATTCTAGCTGTCTGCATCTGGGTCTTATCCTGAGTTCTGATAGTCCAATCAATTCAATTAACCACAGGTGGAATTCAATCAAGTTGTAGAAACATCTCAAGGATGATCAATGGAAACAGGATGCACCTGTGTTCAATTTCGAGGCTCATAGCAACGGGTCTGAACACTTATGTAAATAAGGAATTTCTGTTTATTATTTTTAATACATTTGGTAACATTTCAAAAAAAGTTTTCACCTTGTCATTATGGGGTATTTTGTGTAGATTGCAGAGGATTTTATTTAATCCATTTTAGAATAAGGCTGTAATGTAACCAAATGTGAAAAAAGTCAAGGGGTGTCACGCCCTGACCTTAGAGAGCCGTTTTATTTCTCTATTTGGTTAGGTCAGGGTGTGATGTGGGGTGGGCATTCTATGTTTTGTGTTGCTATGTTTTGGCCGGGTATGGTTCTCAATCAGGGCCAGCTGTCTATCGTTGTCTCTGATTGGGAATCATACTTAGGCAGCCTGTTTTGCCACCTTAGGTTGTGGTATGTTGGTTTTTGTTAGCTCTGTGAAGCCTACGGAACGTGACGTTTGTTATTCTTTTGTTATTTTGTTTGGTGTTCTGAGTCAATAAAGAATCATGAACACGTACCACGCTGCACCTTGGTCCACTTCTTCCGACGAGCGTTACAAGGGGTCTGAATACTTTCCGAAGGCACTGTATATGCTGCTCAAATGGCCTCCAATTGTTCTAGCCAAGATATAACAGAGCGTTACTTTAAATCACATCGTATAATGACCTCTACCTTATGGTACTGCTTCCTGGTAATGCTTCCATTTTTAGTGTAACTATGTTCAGCTCCCCTCCCTTCTACTGTCATGCTGTATTTGGCCAATAACTTTAATGTGTTTAGAGGCAAGAACTGACAGGTGGGAGAGAAGAGAGAAGAAATACTAAAAAAAATTACCCATGACGACAGACGTGACACAGGGCATTAGGTCATGTCTCACATCTCATGGGAATGAATCTCATTAATTAATCTATATTCTTCCTCAATTGCCTTGTCATTATTCATAGAAACCAGAGAAAGCCCTTTGGTTCAATATATTGTCTTGTTAAAGTGTACATAGTCATGAAGAAAGTCAAAAGACTGGTGTGTGTGTCTGTATGTGTATATTATTTTGCACTTCACATGAATGTTTACAAAAAAAAATCCCCAGCAAAAAAAACATGTACAAGTACATTGCTTTACATGGTGACACCCTGGCTGCATTCTTTCCTGTTTAAGGAAACATTTGATTGTTTATTCTAGCCTGGTGGTAGGCCAAATGTGTGTGTGTATTTTATTTCGGTGTCACGGCCGTTAACAGAAGAGGACCAAGGTGCAGAGTGGTGAGCGTACATTTTCTCTTTATTTGAAAAAGACGCCGGACAAAACAATAAACACTACAAAACAAACCGTGAAGCTACAGGCTATGTGCCCTAAACAAAAGTCAACTTCCCACAAAGACAGGTGGAAAAAAGGGATACCTAAGTATGGTTCTCAATCAGAGACAACGATAGACAGCTGCCTCTGATTGAGAACCACACCCGGCCAAACACAAATAAATAGAAAACATAGAAATAAAGAAACTAGAATGCCCACCCTAGTCACACCCTGGCCTAACCAAAATAGAGAATAAAAGCCTCTCTATGGCCAGGGCGTGACATTCGGTGTGTGTGTGTGTGTGTGTGTGTGTGTGTGTGTGTGTGTGTGTGTGTGTGTGTGTGTGTGTGTGTGTGCAGATGTGGGCAGGTGTGTCCATTGCTTTTGTCATTAGACAAGTGTAGGAAAATACATTTTAAACACTGAGTGTGTTACAGACATGTGTAGGCAACTTTAGGACAAAGACTATGAAAGAAAACAGCAAGAAAGAGTGATTACCTCTCCCACCACCACTGAAATAAAACGCAATTCATCAGTGATGGTATCGCAACTCTGCTGCACTGCCAGGGGGTCCACACCATGGGACCAAAAAAAACTAATGGCGACAAAACTGATAGCCAGGTTCTTACTTTCAGATCTACACTAAACAAAAATATAAACGCAACATGTAAGGTGTTGGTCCCATGTTTCATGAGCTGAAATAAAAGATACCAACAATTATCCATACACACAAAAAGCTTATTTCTCAAAAATGTTGTGCACGGATTTGTTTACATTTTAGTGAGAATATCTCCTTTGCCAAGATAATCCATCCACCTGACAGGTGTGGCATATCAAGAAGCTGATTAATTTAAAACGGCATGATCATTACACAGGTGCACCTTGTGCTGGGGACAATAAAAGGTCACTCTAAAATGTGCAGTTTTGTCACAAAACATAATGCCAGAGTTTTAAGTTTTGAGAAAGCGTGCATGCTGACTGCGGGAATGTCCACCAGAGCTGTTGCCAGAGAATTGAATGTTAATTTCTCTACCATAAGCTGCCTCCAATGTCGTTTTAGAGAATTTGGCAGTACGTCCAACTGGCCTCACAACTGCAGACCATGTGTATGGTGTCGTGTGGGCGAGCGGTTTGCTGATGTCAACGTTGTGCCCCATGGTGATGGTGCTGTTATGGTATGAGCAGGCATAAGCTACGGAGAACGAACACAATTGAATTTTATCTATGGTAATTTGAATGCACAAAGAAACCGTGACGAGATCCTGAGGCCTATTGTCATGCCATTCATCCACCGCCATCATCTCATGTTTCAGCATGATAATGCATGTTGCAAGGATCTGTACACAATTCCTGGGAGCTGAAAATGTCCCAGTTCTTCCATGGTCTGCATACTCATCGGACATGTCACCATATTTGGGATGCTCTGGATCGAAGTGTACAACAGCGTGTTCCAGTTCCTGCCAATATCCAGCATAGCCAACATAGCCATTGAAGATGAGTGGGACAACATTCCGCAGGCCACAATCAACAGGCTGATCAACTCTTTGCGAACGAGATGTGTCGCGCTGCATGAGGCAAATAGTGGTCACACCAGATACGGACTGGTTTTCTGATGCCCTACATTTTTTTATCTGTGAAAACCATAGATTAGGGCCTAATTAATGTATTTAAATTGACTGATTTCCTTGTATGAACTGTAACTCAGTAAAATCGTTGAAATTGTTGCATGTTGCGTTCATAATTTTGTTCAGTATAGATAACGGTAGCCTACGTGAGTGCAGCCGAGCATCGACTATGAGGGAAAGAATGCCTATTCCATTTAACAGCCTATTTGGACAGTCATCCCTGATTTCTCGGCAGCTCGAAGTGAGACTCCACCAACAGAGTCCCTCTTCATCAATCAGACTGGTGATAGCAGCGCCAAACAGATATTAGCTCTTGCCAAGAAATATCTCATACCCTGTAATGACACAGACAGGAGACGGACTCTAAGGGAGCATACACAATTTCCACTCACCAATGTAGCATTTTAGCTTCCTAACTGAGCCACAATAGGCCTAATAACTAACCACAACGGCACATAATGAGAAGTAGGCTAGCCTAGACTAAAGGTAAGATAATGAAACAGACAGGCGAAGGAGCACAGAGAGGGACACTCATATCATTCCACAAATGTATCGTTTTGGGGTCGTTTGAGACACAGTAATAACCACAGCAGCACAACATGAAAAGCAGCCTAGAAGGGAGTCTTAAGATCAGTAGCAGATTTCAGTTGGGGCCAAGGGCGGTTCATATAGTTCTCCGCGGTGCCCTACCCATGTGGATTACAGTAGCTTGTCATTTGTATTAACTGTATTTCGAAAGAAGAGTTGTTATCTCGGACCAGGCTAATTTGTATTAACTGTATTTCGAAAGAAGAGTTGTTATCTCGGACCAGGCTAATACTTCATCTGTCTTTTCTTTTGTGTCCATATTACATTTTTGTTAACAAGAAAATACATTTGAACAACGCTTCAACCTTATCTGCGTAGATTGGATGCCTGTGTCGTTATCCTTCATTATTTTTAAGCTCAATGCTGCATTAAGACCTGACCTGGTTGACGTACGCATTATGCAGACCTTTGTCTTTGCCCCTTTCAAGCTCAACATTAACATTCATATGATCCCTTGAAAAAGAGTTCATCTAGAGGCCACCCTTAGATTGAGTGTATGTGGTTCCTGGAAAGACCCATATGCCTCCACTGGAAAAAATGGTGGTGTTCAGTAATGCATACCGTAGTAAAACCTTTTAAGGACAATAACGATTTCTTAGTCCAGGTAGTCCCTCTCTATTTCAGTCCGCTTTCTTCTGTTTGATGCCTGATGAACACAACCCTTATGCTTGACTACCTCTTTAATAAGACCAAGGCTATCATAGATACTGTATGTAGGCCTACAACTGAGCTATACAGTATACATGCCCACATACAGTACACACAATATAGAAAGAGGTAATTAGTTGTCTCTGTTCTAGCCTATTTTTCTGCCCTTATTCTCATCACACTAAACTACTTTTTCCCCCATCCATATAATCCTGCCTTGATGCAAAGGACTCAAACCATTTAAATCATTTTGTGTGTTGGTTAGTTAGCTAACAATGTTTCATTCGCACACTCCTTGTGGAAAGGAACAGTAGCCTTTGTGCTGTTAATAGAGAAATGCCCCTGTAGACCAGAATCGATTTAAACCATGGTGATGGCTTCTCTAGAGTGTGGATAGGATAAAATGGTATATACAAGGTGATTTCCCAAAGGAGACCTAATTGCATTCTCCTACAGTACGGATATGATTGGCTTTTGAGAGGGTGTTGGGTCTAAAGAAGTACCACACTATTGGCAATTTTCATTGTGGTAATACAGTATTTAACACCATGCATCCAATATCCATTGAGGAATATCTGTGAGAAAACCATAGTTAACACACACCGCTGCACAATATGGCCTTGGGATTGTCATCGGTCTTAAATGTATTGAATGAATATAACATGACCGTAGCATTTTGAAAGTGAACTGAAAATCTGATCTTTGTAGTGGGGTGCAAGACCTGTAGTTTTGATGGCATCTCAAGACCAGTTAAGCCTTGTTCACACTGCAGGCCTTAATGCTCAAATCAGTTTTGTTTTTCAAAACGGTTTTGGAATACTGACTGTCCAAACAGCAAGTTACAAGTGACCAAATCGGATTTGTGTGTTCAGACAGCAGTCATTTGTTGACATGGCTAAACTAGTTGTCATAGTAACAACGGGTGTGTGCAGTGGTGTAGGCTGATTGGTGGTGGTACTCACGCTTCCTATCATACAGAAGTTAGGTGACAACAATGCCTGCCATGGACGTTTCCCAGTAGCTTTGTATGTTCAAAATCCTAGTGTAAAAACAATTTTAATAAAGCCTCAAAGGATAAGATGATCCAACTTTTTTTTTAAAGTCATTTTTGGCTAGCCACAGCAGTCAACTAGCTATCTAGGTAGCTGTTTCGCTTTCTAGCACATTCACTTATTTGTTTGTAAACAATTAACAAGCTAGGTTAGCCACCATATGTTCTTGTCAAAACTGTCAACAGAGTAAATAGGAAACAACCAGACATGCAAAAACCACTTGAGAGCAAATAAATCAGATTTGACTGTTCAGACAAGTCACATGGCCAGGAATCAGATTTGTATCTGATTTCAAACCACATACGAAGGTGGTTTGAAATGTGGCTTGAAATATCTGATTCCATGTGCTTTTTGGCTGTTCAGATTGCAGAAAAAATAACAGATTCTTATCAGATTATTTTATTGTCCCTGCTATATGCAAGTACAGCATGGTATCTTCCAAGCGACCTGGTCCTTTATGGACTACACGTTGACTGTGAAGGTATGCGTTTAAACCCGACTGCGCCACTGCAGCAAAAATAAGTGGATATTAGATCAGGGGGTTTTAAAGCAATTATCCCCTCCACTTTGGCGATATCCATTTTTGGGTAGTCAGTGCGTAACGAACGAGACAGGGAGGGAGAAAACTCTTGGCCTCATCAGAACCCCAAGTGACAGCCATGAAATCTCTGCCAGTGCTGCTGTCACTTGCATTTACCACAGCGTTTCTGAAAGGAGGGGAAACTCCCGCCGCGCGCTGCTCGGCATAAAGCCCTTGCTCACAGGTCGTCATGGCAATAAACCTTCCACCCAACGAGTCACGGGCCAGCGCAGGTGCGCTGCTTTACTAAAGTGCTTGATAATTGCTATTCCTCTTACAAATCGTGTAACTGATGGTTCAAATCATTACCATCGAACTGTTCCCCAGCAATTACTTTGGATACTGTTCGAAAAGACATTTGAGCCAGTGAAACATTGATCCCTCTTGTGTAATCATTCAATTAATGTGAGCAGCACTCCTGTTTTACTGAATGTGCGATTGTAATTAGGGTAGGCTACTCAGTAATTGTATTTGAAAACAGCTGATGCATTTTTTTATGAATTCATTAAGTCCGAGTTATGTGAAGTGAGTAGACCTTATTCTGTTCATCAATTTATTTGTTCTGACCTGTTGCATCCTCTATTACCACTGCGATTATTATTTGACCCTGCTGGTCATCAATGAATGTGTTGAACATCTAGAAGAGAGATCTACCCTTAATGACCATGTAGTCTTAGAATCTCCAACAGGCACAGTCAGAAGAGGATTGGCCACCCCTCAGAGCCTGGTTCTTCTCTAGGTTTCTTCCTAGGTTCCAGCCTTTCTAGGGAGTTTTTCCTAACCCCCAGAGCTTCAACATCTGCATTGCTTGCTCTCTAGGGTTTTAGGCTTGGTTTCTGTGTAAGCACTTTGTGACAACTCCTGAAGTAAAAAGGCCTTATAAATACATTTGATTGACTGATTGGTGGGGAGAGAGAAGGAGGGAAGAAGAGATGGAAGTAACGGAAAACATAATAGGCTTGACTTCAGATACAGAGATTGTGATGTGTAGGCTATATGATATGCCCTCCAGGCTACAATATAATGTCAATACTTGCATAAACCTACCACATAGAATGCAGGGTCCAATACATTGCTTCCCTCTTAGGCAGTGCTATTCAAAGTTGGGGTCGCGGGGGAACAGCAGTGAGGTTGCCAATATAAAAAATATATACAATTTTATTGATTAAATGTATTTATTGGTCTCTTTTCATTTTGATAAGAGATGAAAGTGCCGTGACAGCATGGGCAGCGCCATTGAGGCTATTTTAAAGTATTCCATTTTCTTCTTCTTCATTGGCTGATTGCTCCCAACTGATAGGAATCCCCACCCAGTTGACTACTTTAAAATGGTGAAAGCCCTCAATGGCAAAGTCCATGCTAAAAATGTGTGTGCCTGTTGTCAAAAAGATCGATAAGTTATATGCCTGATGAGTTCTCTATAACAACAGGCCCAACCCCAATATTTACATTTTTACATTTTAAGTCATTTAGCAGACGCTCTTATCCAGAGCGACTTACAAATTGGAAAGTTCATACATATTCATCTTCATTCAAAAATATGTCATTTTTTTTCAAAGTTGCCGAAATGCCACGTGTGTCCACTTATATCGGTGCATTCCTAACAACCGAACCATTACCAAACTTCTATTCGTTCAAATTAGCCTCGCGTCGCAAATGAGCAATTACGTTTTTTGTCGACCAAATTCGACACTCTAGCATTGATCTCCATACAAAAAAATGACTAAATTCGTGGGGTTATTTTGGTGGACAGATTTTGGGCGGAGTAAAACCTCTCAACCTCTCAGTAAAACCTCTCAAAACCTTTTTATTTCACCTTTATTTAACCAGGTAGGCAAGTTGAGAACAAGTTCTCATTTACAATTGCGACCTGGCCAAGATAAAGCAAAGCAGTTCGACACATACAACAACACAGAGTTACACATGGAGTAAAACAAACATACAGTCAATAATACAGTAGAAAAATAAGTCTATATACAATGTGAGCAAATGAGGTGAGATAAGGGAGGTAAAGGCAACAAAAAAAAGGCCATGGTGGCGAAGTAAATACAATATAGCAAGTAAAACACTGGAATGGTATATTTGCAGTGGAAGAATGTGCAAAGTAGAGATAGAAATAATGGGGTGCAAAGGAGCAAAATAAATAAATACAGTAGGGGGAGAAGTAGTTGTTTGGGCTAAATTATAGATGGGCTATGTACAGGTGCATTAATCTGTGAGCTGCTCTGACAGCTGGTGCTTAAAGCTAGTGAGGGAGATAAGTGTTTCCAGTTTCAGAGATTTTTGTAGTTCGTTCCAGTCATTGGCAACTATATGCCTGTAGTGTGTGCATAACCGGTTTATGTTTTGATTAGACAGCCCCTACCACTGATAATGGAGCACCAAAAGGTGTTATTGTCTCTCATCCTATGCTTCTTCTTCTTCTTAGCTCAGCAACTTTTTTCTAATTTCCAATCGTCTTTTTGGTAACACTTTACTTGACACCCAGCGTCATAACACGGTCATAACCATGTCATAACAACTGATATAGCTTGTCATAACCTGTTATATGGTCATAACACTGTCATGACACATATATTTAGCCCTGTTGTGACATATTGCGTTATTTTATGGCTGGTTATGACACCTACATAAGAGTGTAAATCCAACAAAACCTACAATGGTAGGTATTTTATACGGCTGGTTATGACACCTACATAAGAGTGTCAAAACCCACAAAACCTACCACACAAGGCAAAACATTCCATTACATTATAGCCTACTTGTCAACAGTATGTTTATGTTATATACAATTTTCTGAAATTGACCATATTAAAACATTGTAATTGCGCACACATTGAAGGAATTCTGGATTAGGACCTCTTCTGTAGTGAGAAAGCCATTTGAGTAAGTACGCTGGTACTTTAATTTTTTATTTTATTGTTCTTAGGCTACTAGGGTATACTCCTTAATGTCACAGTGGTTATTGTAATATACTTTATTGTCTATAGGAACAGATAATTCATTTGGTGGAGAAGCGCCTATACTGTGTCTGGACTGGTGTACATGTGATGGAATTCTACAGTACAAATGCATTATCTGTTTTCAGATGGAACAATTATGTAATAAGTTAACTGCACCAGTTAATTGCAGTAATTGCATAGGCCCACAGGTTTTTGGGACACTAATGTGAAATGTGACTGATATCCACAATAAAAGAAGATTCTGCTCTTTCAAAACCAGATTACAGAAACTTCACATGCACACTCGCATGCACATGCACGCTCGCATGCACGTATGCACACACATTTTCCTCACCTGGCATAGATGTACTACTCTTCAAAGGATTACTCTTGGGTGAGTTTGTGTTCAGTATTCACACACCATCAAACGTTATTTTGGGTTTCGTTATCAGGCAATTTAACAGCAAAACCCCATTGATTCAGTACATCATGAGGAAATCTTCTGGCATCAACTATTACTATGTCTGTCTAAACCTGGGTTCAGATAGTTCTTGTTTTCTTTCAAACACTTTATCTGTGCTTGATTGCGCTTGCCTGGTGCAATAGAACCAATGCAATCATCCCAAAAGTGCAAACCGGTACCGCATGCCATGCGGTAGCAGAGAGAACAGTCTTTGACTAGGGTGGCTGGAGTCTTTGACAATTTTGAGGGCCTTCCTCTGACACCGCCTGGTATAGAGGTCCTGGATGGCAGGAAGCTTTGCCCCAGTGATGTACTGCGCCGTACGCACTACCCTCTGTCGTGCCTTGCGGTCGGAGGCCGAGCAGTTGCCATACCAGGCAGTGGTGCAACCCGTCAGGATGCTCTCGATGGTGCAGCTGTAGAACATTTTGAGGATCTGAGGACCCATGCTATATCTTTTCAGTCTCCTAAGGGGGAATAGGCTTTGTCGTGCCCTCTTCACGACTGTCTTGGTGTGTTTAAACCATGTTAGTTTGTTGGTGATGTGGACGCCAAGGAACATGAAGCTGTCAACATGCTCCACTACAGCCCAGGCGATGAGAATGGGGGTGTGCTCGGTCCTAGTTTTCCTGTAGTCCACAATCATCTCCTTTATCTTGATCACGTTGAGGGAGCGGTTGTTGTCCATGCACCACACAGTCAGGTCTCTGACCTCCTCCCTATAGGCTGTCTGATCGTTGTCGGTGATCAGGCCTACCACTGTTGTGTCATCGGAAAACGTAATGATGGTGTTGGAGTCGTGCCTGGCCGTGCAGTCATGAGTGAACAGGGAGTACTGAGCACGCACCCCTGAGGGGCCCCTGTGTTGAGGATCAGCGTGGCGGATGTGTTGTTACTTACCCTTACCACCTGGGGGCGGCCAGTCAGGAAGTACATGATCCAGTTGCAGAGGGAGGTGTTAGGTCCCAGGGTCCTTAGCTTAGAAATGAACTTTGATGGCACTATGGTGTTGAACGCTGACCTGAAGTCAATGAATAGCATTCTCACGTATGTGTTCCTTTTGTCCAGGTGGGAAAGGTAAGTATGGAGTGCAATAAAGATTGCATCATCTGTGGATCTGTTGGGGCGGTATGCAAATTGGAGGGGTCTAGGGTTTCTGGGATAATGGTGTTGATGTGAACCATGACCAGCCTTTCAAAGCACTTCATGGCTACAGACGTGAGTGCTACGGGTCGCTAGTCATTTAGGCAGGTTACCTTAGTGTTCTTGGGCACAGGGACTATGGTGGTCTGCTTGAAACATGTTGGTATTACAGACTCGGACAGGGAGAGGTTGAAAATGTCAGTGTAGACACTTGCCAGTTGGTCAGCGCATGCTCGGAGTACACATCCTGGTAATCCGTCTGGCCCTATGGCCTTGTGAATGATGACCTGTTTAAAAGGTCTTACTCACATTGGCTGCTGAGAGTGTGATCACACAGTCGTCCGAAACAGCTGATGCTCTCATGTATGTTTCAGTGTTACTTGCCTCGAAGCGAGCATAGAAGATATTTAGCTCGTCTGGTAAGCTCGTGTCACTGGGCAGCTCTCGACTGTGCTTCCCTTTGCATTCTGTAATAGTTTGCAAGCCCTGCCACATCCGTCGAGCATCAGAGCCGGTCTAGTATGATTCGATCTTAGTCCTGTATTGACGCTATGCCTGTTTGATGGTTCGTCTGAGGGCGTAGGGGAATTTCTTATAAGCTTCCGGATTAGAGTCCCACTCCTTGAAAGCGGCAGCTCTACCCTTTAGCTCAGTGCGGATGTTGCTTCTGGTTGGGGTATGTATGTACAGTCACTTTGGGATGATGTCATTGATGCACTTAATGATGAAGCCAGTAACTGATGTGGTGTACTCCTCAATGCCATCGGAAGAATCCTGGAACATATTCCAGTCTGTGCTAGCAAAACAGTCCTGTAGCTTAGCATCTGCTTCATCTGACCACTTAGTTATTTACCGAATCACTGGTGCTTCTGCTTAAATTTTTGCTTGTAAGAAGGAATCAGGAGGATATAATTATAGTCAGATTTGCCAAATGGAGGGCGAGGGAGAGCTTTGTACGCATCTCTGTGTGTGGAGTAAAGGTGGTCTAGAGTTTTTCCCCCTCTGGTTGCACATTTAACATGCTGATAGAAATTAGGCAAAACTGATTTAAGTTTCCCTGCATTAAAACTTCTTATGGATAGGGGGCAGTATTTTCACGTTTGGATGAAAAGCGTGCCCAGAGTAAACTGCCTCCTACTCAGTCCCAGATGCTAATATATGCATATTATTAGTAGTATTGGATAGAAAAACACTCTGACGTTTCTAAAACTGTTTGAATGATGTCTGTGAGTATAACAGAACTCATATGGCAGGCAAAAACCTGAGAACAAATCCAACCAGGAAGTGGGAAATCTGAGGTTTGTAGTTTTTCAACTCAGCACCTATTGAAGATACAGTGGGATATGGGTCATCTTGCACTTCCTAATGCTTCCACTAGATGTCAACAGTCTTTAGAACGTTGTTTGAGGTTTCTACTGTGAAGGGGGGCTGAATGAGAGGGGAATGAGTCAGAGGTCTGCCAGCAGCCACGGGATTGTGATGCGCGGTCATAAGAAAGTTACCTCTCGTTCCATTGCTTTTCTACAGACAAATCAATTCTCCGGTTGGGACATTATTGAACATTTATGATAAAAACATCCTAAAGATTGATTCTATACATCGTTTGATATGTTTCTACGACCAGTAATATAACTTTTGGGAATTTTCGTCCGACATTTCCACTGGACTTGCCCGCGCCTCGTGAGTTTCGATTTGTTTACTAAACGCCCTAACAAAAGGAGGTGTTTGGACATAAATTATGAACTTTATCGAACAAATCAAACATTTATTGTGGACCTGGGATTCCTGGGAGTGCATTCTGATGAAGATCATCAAAGGTAAGTGAATATTTATAATGCTATTTCTGACTAATGTTGACTGCACAATATGGCGGATATTTCTTTGGCTGTTTTGGGCTCTGAGCGCCGTACTCAGATTATGCTTTTTCCGTAAAGTTTTTTTGAAGTCTTACACAGCGGTTGCATTAAGGAGAAGTTTATCTAAAGTTCCATATATAATAGTTGTATCTTTTATCAATGTTTATTATGAGTATTTCTGTGAATTGATGTGGCTCTCTGCAAAATCACTGCATGTTTTGGAACTACTGAACATAACACGCCGATGTAAAATGAGATTTTTGGATATAAATATTCACTTTATCGAACAAAACATACATGTATTGTGTAACATGAAGTCCTATGAGTGTCATCTGATGAAGATCATCAAAGGTTAGTGATTAATTTTATCTATATTTCTGCTCTTTGTGACAACTCTTTTTGTCTGGAAAAATTGCTGTGTTTTTCTGTGACTTGGTGGTGACCTAACATAATCGTTTGTGGAGCTTTCGCTGTAAAGCCTTTTTGAAATCAGACACTTTGGCTGGATTAACGAGCATTTTATCTTTAAAATGGTGCCTAATACTTGTATGTTTGAGAAATTTGATTTATAATATTTGTGTTGATTGAATTTGGCGCCCTGCGATTTCATTGGCTGTTGGCGAGGGGTTCCGCCGTTCCCAGACAGGTTAAAGTCCCCGGCCACTAGGAGCTCTGCCTCTGGATGAGCGTTTTCCTGTTTGCTTATGTCGGTATACAGCTCATTGAGTGCGGTCTTAGTGCCAGCATCCATCTGTGGTGGTATGTAGACAGCTATAAAAAATACAGATAAACTCTCTTGGTAGATAATGTGGTCTACAGTCATGAAATACTCTACCTCAGGCGAGCAAAACCTCGAGACTTCCTTAGATATCGTGCGCCAGCTGTTGTTTACAAATATACATAGACAGCCTCCCCTTGTCTTACCAGAGGCTGCTGTTCTATCCTACCGATAGAGTGTATAACCAAGCCAGCTGTATGTTATTAATTTCGTCGTTCAGCCACGACTCTGTTTTTAGTCTCCCGTTAGTAAGATATACGCGCTTTTAGTTCGACCTATTTTTTAGTTCGACCCATTTATTTTCCAGCGATCTGTTGGCTAACAGTACGGATGGCAGATTAGCCACTTGTCGCCTGATCCTCACAAGGCACCCCGATCTCCTTCCGCGAAATCTCTGTCTCTTTCTCCTGTGCATGATGGGGATGAGGGCCTGTTTGGGTGTCTGGAGTAAATCCCTCTCGTCCGACTCATTAAATATTATTTTTTTGTCCAATTGAAGGTGAGTAATCGCTGTTCTAATGTCCAGAAGCTCTTTTCGGTCATAAGAGAGATGGTAGCAGCAACATTATGAATAAAATAAGTTACAAACAATACGAAAAAAACAAACAAAGTAGCTTGGTTGGTTAATAAAACAACAGCCATCCTTTCCGGCGCCATTATAAATCTGTTTGATCCATGTGTTTTTTATTGAGCTGCCTTCTTGGCCAGGTCTCTCTCTTGGCCAGGTATTTGCCCCTTTACACTTAATAACTGGTTGAAATTGGTTGGTTTTTAACCATTTTCATGTAGACTTGATTGTGTGTTTTGAGTCATTGTCTTGCTGCATGACCCAGCTGCGCTTCAGCTTCAGCTCACTGAAATTCTCCTGTCGAATTCTCTGATACAGAGCAGATTTCATGGTTCCTTCTATTAAGGAAAGTTGTCCAGGTCATGAGGTAGTAAAGCATCCCCAAACTATCACACTACCACCACCATGCTTGACCATTGGTATGAGGTTCTTACTCTGGAATGCACTGTTTGATTTTGCCAGGCATAATGGGACCCATTTCGTCCAAAAAGTTGACTCAAGTTTTACAAAAAGCACCTAGAGGATCATCAAGACTCTTGGAAGAGTGTTTTATGGACAGATGAGTAAAAAGTATAACTTTTTGGACGTCATGGGTCCCATTATGCCTGGCGAAAACCAAACACTGCATTCCACAGTAAGAATCCTATACAAGGCCTCCCGAGTGGCGCAGCGGTCTAAGGCACAGCATCGCAGTGCAAGAGGCGTCACTACAGATCCGGGTTTCGATCCTGGGCTGTGTCGCAGCTGGCCGCGACCAGGAGACCCATGAGGCGGCGCACAATTGGTCCAGCTTCGTCCGTATTAGGTGAGGGTTTGGCCGGCTGGGATGTCCTTGTCCCATCGTGCTCTAGCGACTCCTTGTGGAGGCCGGGCGCATGCACGCTGTCTTCGCTTGCCAGCTGTACCGTGTTTCCTCTGACACATTGGTGCGGCTGGCTTCAGGGTTAAGCAAGCAGTGTGGCTTGGCGGGGTTGTGTTTCGGAGGACGCATGGCTCTCAACCTTCACCTCTCCCGAGTCCGTACGGGAGTGGCAGCGATGGGACAAGACCATAACTACCAATTGGGGAGAAAAAGGGGATGCCTGCACTTGTCCTTGATTTCGCATCCTCTGTCTTGCAAACACATGTGACTGCCCGCTTCACAACGTCTTAACCACTAGCCAGCTGCGCCACCAAAAAATGAACAATTCCATAGCACATGTGGAGTCATTTCAAGCTGGGGAGCAAGGTTACAAATCCTGACTACTAAACATTCTCTGTTCCAATGGTAAAAAATGATTGGTAGTACTTTACCAGATACTGTACATGAGACTTTGTGAGTCCATAATATTCAAACCTACCTGGAATTCAGGCCTGAGTAACACATTTAAAAACTTAAAATCACAGCCCTAATCATTGCCTTGATTATAATATTCATAATAATCTCCCCTATTATTTCCATTATTTTAATCATTCTAATCATACCTTTCTCAAACCATTGTGACAACCTGAACCAAACTGTTGTCACGTTCCTGACCTGTTTTTCCTTTTTCTTGTATTTATTTATTTGGTCAGGGCGTGAGTTGGGGTGGGTTGTCGATGTGTTATTTTCTATGTTGGGATGTTGTGTTCGGCCGGGTATGATTCTCAATCAGAGACAGCTGTCAATCGTTGTCCCTGATTGAGAATCATACTTAGGCAGCCTGGGATTCACGTGTGTTTTGTGGGTGTTTGTATCTCGTGTCAGTGTTCGTACCACACGGGACTGTTTTCGGTTTTGTCACGTTTGTTGTTTTTGTATGTGTAAATGTTCAGTCTACGTTCATTAAAATAGGACCACTTTCCACTCTGCGTGTTGGTCCGATCCATGCTCCTCCTCGTCTGAGGAGGAGAACGACTTCGACAGCCGTTACAACTGTGCTGGCTTGGGTCATTTCTTTCCACAGTATCCTTTTGCTGTATGTTGTGTTGTGTTCGTAATAGTGTATGTCATACAGCAAGACAAGCTGCAGCATATGAGCGAATCCTAATTAAATCAGCTAATTGAAGCACCTGTTGTTCACTAGTAAATGTGCTGTTTTTTACCAAACTACTACTGAACCTACACACTGAAGAAGACTTGTTAGCCGAAACGTCTGTGTATGCTATCCCCCTGCAGTAAAACATTATTTTACAAGTTGAAAAGGAACAGAGAGCTTTGTAAATCTAAACTCACTGGTTCTACTAACCCTTTGGGAGATTGTGACGGTTTACTTTTGGTTATAGGCTACATAATGTTTTTCAGCAGTTTCAGCAACTATGGTGGATGCGTATCCAGACCAGCTCATAAGCCAATTATTACCTTACTTGTACAGTGGTGTGCCGAGTAGTCGGACAAAATGAGTATCTTAACGGATGTGGGCAATTTTCAGGATATGATTATGATCTGTGTATTTTTTGTAATTATCCATGATGGGGAAAAACATTTATTTCCGGGTGCCAGCACGCATCTTTCTCATGTCAGTCAGTCATGTGCGAGGTTCTACGTGGTCTAAATAACTAAACTGGCTAGTGTGCCTGTCTGTAAAGAGAAGGGCTGGCTGTACATAGATCCTGCTGCTCTGATTGAAAAGGAAAGGAAAGGGAAAGGGGGATAGCTTTTTTGCAGTGAGAACATGCAGGGAGGTATTTTGCCCAAATCTATTCAGGCATATTAAAACACTTTCGCTTTTTCTGATCCCGTGTATCATCAGATCCTATCCGATTATCAACTGTGGGCTTTACGTATACGATTACGAATATGAGTATGGCCATGTCGGCACACTACGATAGTTGGAGCTGTCAGAATTCTTACTCTCTCGGGGAGGTGCAGTACGATAGCCTGGCTTCCGTCCTGAATATCGCCGCTCTGTTTCACCAATTGATTTGTCATTCACTGATTCAGTCTGGAGTCAGGTTGTAGAGGGTAAAGCTGGCAAGAGATGGAGGAGGATGCTTACTCTCTCTGAGAGTTGCAATACTATAGACTTGTTTCCACCCTGAATATTGCGCTGTTTCACTATTGTTTTACGTCCATTCATTGACTCAGTCTGAAGTCATTTAAGCTCGCCCAGGTCACTTCACAGAATCAATGAAATGTTCTGAAATGTGCAAACTCCGCTCATCCAGTGGGCCTGTTTCAGTAGAGAGGGACTTGGGACTGATTAGAAAAATAACTACCAAACCAGCTTCCTTTTGAAAACTAGTGGCTGGTTTAGGTATATGACAGCTCCAGGCTGAATCAGTGAATGAATGGAAACTTCAGGGTGGATTCCAGGCTAGTGCTACCGCAGTGCAATTTCTGTTGCATAAGGTTAGAGAAGAGGGTTCATTAACAAAAACAACATATGAAATGGCTGTTTTCACATGTTGAGCTTAAATTTCACATGAAACCATATTTTTCACATGTATTACATTTAGAATTCACATGAATTCACATGTGAAATTGCGAGTTCAACAACACAATCAATCACGTGAAAATCACATTTGCAGTTTCACATGTAAGACAACTCCACATGTGAAAAACTCACTTTCATAATGTACATAGAAAAGCAAGTTCACATTTGAAAAACATTCACATGTGAAAATCACATTTGCAGTTTTACATGTAAGAAAACTCCACATGTAAAAATATCTCTTCCACATGTCATCCTTATTTTTTATCCTGTTTTCTGGTTTGTGCGCATGGTTACATTAAAAAAAGTCTAGAGATAGCATGTTTTTATTTATTTAACCTTTATTTAACCAGGTAGGCAAGTTGAGAACAAGTTCTCATTTACAACTGCGACCTGGCCAAGATAAAGCAAAGCAGTTCGACACATACAACAACACAGAGTTACACATGGAGTAAAACAAACATACAGTCAAGTTGAACTAAAACTGTGTTGAGTTTCCTGGTCATTTTGATGTATACATTTTTTTTCTGATCATCCCATTTACAGTCCATTCAGAAATTATTCAGACCCCTTAACTTTCCACATTTTGTTAAAGTCTTATTCTAAAATGAATTAAATGTTCTTTTTACCTCATCAATCTACACAGAATAACCCATAATGACAAAGCTATTTTTTTTATTTTTTTTATGTTTGCAAATGTATTAAAAATGTAAAACTGAAATATCATATTTACATAAGTATTCAGACCCCTTACTCAGTACTTTGTTGACGCAACTGTGGTAGTGATTACAGCCTCGGGTCATATTGGGTATGACGCTACAAGCTTGGCACACCTGTATTTGGGGAGTTTCTCCCATTCTTCTCTGCAGATCCTCTCAAGCTCTGTCAGGTTGGATGGGGAGTGTTGCTGAACAGCTATGTCAGGTCTCTCCAGAAATGTTTAATCAAGTTCAAGTCCGGGCTCTGGCTAAGCCACTCAAGGACATTGAGAGTCTTGTCCCAAAGCCACTCCTGCGTTGTCTTGGCTGTGTGCTTAGATTTGTTGTCCTGGGGCAGATTTTCATCAAGGATCTCTCTGTACTTTGCTCTGTTAATCTTTCCCTCGATCCTGACTAGTCCCCTAGTCCCTGCCGCTGAAAAACATCCCCATGATGTTACCACCACCATACTTCATCGTAGAGATGATGCCAGGTTTCCTCCAGATGTGACGCTTGGCATTCAGGCCAAAGAGTTCAATCTTGGTTTCACCAGACCAGATAATCTTGTTAATCATGATCTTTCCTTTAGGTGCCTCTTGGCAAACTCCAAGTGGGCTGTCATGTCTCTTTTACTGAGAAGTGGCTTCTGTCTGGCCACTCTACCATAAAGGCCTGGTTGGTGGAGTGCTGCAGAGATGGTTGTCCTTCTGGGAGGTTCTCCATTCTCCACAGATGAACTCCAGAGCTCTGTCAGAGTGACCATCGGCTTCTTGGTCACCTCCTTGACCAAGGCCCTTCTCCCACGAATGCTCTGTTTGGCCGGGCGGCCAGCTCTAGGAGGGGTCTTGGTGGTTCCAAAGTTCTTCCATTTAAGAATGATGAAGGCCACTGTGTTCTTGGGGACCTTCAATGATGCAGACATTATTTGCTACCCTTCCTCAGATCTGTGCCGACACAATCCTGTCTCGGAGCTCAACAAACAATTCCTTCGAACTCATGGCTTGGTTTTTGCTCTGATATGTACTGTCAACTGTTGGACCTTATATAAACAGGTGTGTGCCTTTCCATGTCCTGTCCAATCAATTGAATTTACCACATGTGGACTCCAATCAAGTTGTAGAAACATCAAGGATGATCAATGGAAACAGGATGCACCTAAGCCAATTTCAAGTCTCATAGCAAAGGGTCTGAATACATAAAACTCAGCAAAAAAATAAACGTCCTCTCAACTGCGTTTATTTTCAGCAAACTTAACATGTGTAAATATTTGTATGAACATAACAAGATTCAACAACAAGAGCCGGGCTCTTCACTGGCCATGGCAGAACACTGACATTCCTGTCATGCGGGAAATCACGCACAGAACGAGCAGTATGGCTGGTGGCATTGTCATGCTGGAGAGTCATGTCAGGATGAGCCTGCAGGAAGGGTACCACATGAGGGAGGAGGGTGTCTTCCCTGTAACGCACAGAGTTGAGATTGCCTGCAATGACAACAAGCTCAGTCTGATGATGCTGTGACACACCACCCCAGACCATGACGGACCCTCCACCTCCAAATCGATCCCATTCCAGAGAACAGGCCTCGGTGTAACGCTGATTCCTTCTATGATAAACGCGAATCCGACCATCACCCCTGGTGAGACAAAACCGTGACTTGTCAGTGAAGAGCACTTTTTGCCAGTCCTGTCTGGTCCAGCAATGGTGGGTTTGTGCCCATAGGCGACGTTGTTGCCGGTGATGTCTGGTGAGGACCTGCCTTACGACAGGCCTACAAGCCCTCAGTCCAGCCTCTCTCAGCCAATTGCGGACAGTCTGAGCACTGATGGAGGGATTGTGCGTTCCTGGTGTAACTCAGGCAGTTGTTGTTGCCATCCTGTGCCTGTCCCGCAGGTGTGATGTTCGGATGCACCGATCCTGTGCAGGTGTTGTTACACGTGGTCTGCCATTGCGAGGACGATCAGCTGTCCGTCCTTTCTCCCTGTAGCGCTGTCTTATGCGTCTCACAGTAAGAACATTGCAATTTATTGCCCTGGCCACATCTGCAGTCCTCATGCCTCCTTGCAGCATGCCTAAGGCACGTTCATGCAGATGAGCAGGCATCTTTCTTTTGGTGTTTTTCAGAGTCAGTAGAAATTCCTCATAGTGTCCTAAGTTTTCATAACTGTGACCTTAATTGACTACCGTCTGTAAGCTGTTAGTGTCTTAACGACCGTTCCACAGGTGCATGTTCATTAATTGTTTATGGTTCATTGAACAAGCATGGGAAACAGTGTTTAAACCCTTTACAATGAAGATCTGTGAATTTATTTGGATTTTTACGAATTTTCTTTGTAAGACAGGGTCCTGAAAAAGGGACGTTCCTTTCTTTGCTGAGTTTATATAAATAAGTTATTCTAAAAACCTGTTTTCACTTTGTCGTTATGGGGTATTGTGTGTCGATTGATGAGGGGAAAAAATGATTTAATCAATTTTAGAATAAGGCTGTAAAGTAACTAAATGTGGAAAAAGTCAAGGGGTCTGAACACCTTCCAAATGCACTGTACTTCAGTGTAGCTAAGCTAAGTAGCTAGCTCACTTTTGTATGAGTGTATTTACATGTGCACATATGAACCATGCTAATTATATGTATTTTAGAAGGTTACTTTAAGAAATGTGTATCTAATGGTCGCATGCTAACTGCTAACTGATAGCTAGCTTACTGATAGGTGTTGGCTAGTTTTCCATTTCATCCAAACTAGCTATCTTTAGCTTTTGTTATTGTTAGCTTTGCATTGGTTTTTGTTATATTTAATACTCAGGCTTAAAATTGATTTTAATGTATTTGAAAATGTGTGGATGTGTTTGCTACTGGAATTAATGTGAACAAATACTTTTCTACAAATAAATAATTTTGATTTCTGGCTGTCAGAGTTAATAAGTTAATTCAAGTTAACTTTTTAGAATTTTAGTTAGTGCTAAGCTATTAGTGCTATTTGAGGTCGGTTCGGTTTCGGCTCAAAAAAAAATAAACACGGTATTTGCAACAACAAAAAAATTGACATTAAATGCATTATGCATTATGTGGGTTGAATGCTGCAACATCACAGAATAAAACAATTAATAAAAGTCCCATGATGGTAGTGACTACCCATTGCCGTCTGCTTTTCAACCATAATTTATTCAGATTACTTTACTTTAATACCAAAATGTCAGTATATTCCATCTGTTTTTGGCCTATTTAATTACTTTATTATTTCATTCCAAGTCATCATCTCATCTCTATAGATCTGCTGCCTATGCTCCTATTTTAGTAGTTATTTAAAGTAAATAAGGCATACTTTTATGACTGCTGAATACCAACTATCAATTTTAGGTCATGTAATTTCAGATCGAGATATCTCACGAAGCAACTATTCTATCCCCCTCGATTGAGCATTCTTCGGCTTCTCCTCTCTGTGTCAGACTAGACAAGTAGGGGCGCAAGGGATTATGGTCATTGTAATTAATTACCATGTTTTCTGCACTAAACTATGTAGAATATTGGCCTGTTGGAAACTACAACTCCCTACTACATTGCACTCAATTTTTGTGCACTCTTTTTTAAATTGTGATCAATCGCATGGTCTGAAAGCATTCGAAATACACTGAAAACATCGAAAATACATCATCTATCCAACAACAAAACAACAATGCAATGAGAAAAAAACATGACATTAAGGTTAAAGAAAGTGTGCTTCATCAATTTACCAGATTTTGCTAACTGATACTTTAAACAAAGTCAAGACATCAATATTCTTGTAATGCTTTTTATATTTAAAAAAATCTTAAATTACAGCTCAATTCGAGCAAATTCAGAATTTGCAATTAACTCCACTTAAATATACATTGGAAGAGAACCACATTGTTGGCCCTCTTGGTCTAATGGTCAAGACATTGGCTTCTCCAGTGGGAGACATGGGTGCTAATCCCACCATTTACAAAAGCACACATATCAAATTTAGGCTTGCAGTCCAAACACTTGAAAGACACAGCCTATCCCTCAAGTTAAGTGGACACTTCTGATGACGTTTCATGATGTCTGACGAGTAAACACTTGCTGCAGGGCGAGGGAAGAAGGAATTATTTTTAAATGTACCAGCCTTGGCCGGAAATTCATCACTCCTTCATCCTGCGATGATTGTGTTTTCAGCCACCGGTAGCTTGTGGGTGCTTATATGCGCTAGAGTCAATTGTGAGTGCATGTCTACTAATATACACCTACTGTATGATAACTAGCAAATTAATTAGCTAACTAAAGTTAGGCTGCCTAGCTGGAACTTCTGAAGAAAGAAAATGTTTTATTTCTACAATTTCCCAAAAATAACCAAACAAAAACATATTTACTTTGTACGAGAGGTGTTTGTGCATTAGTAGCACATTTTCGAAATGATTTGCATTCGTTTTTACTTACACTTGTATGTTGACTTCTCCATTGATGTTTTTAAGTTTTCGCATATTTTTCTTAGCGGATGTACAATCGTCGCGAATTGAATTATGGGGAGTTTCAGGCCCAGAGTAAACATAATGGTACACTCGCAAAGCCGACTAAAAACGAGGGCTGAGGGGGTTACTTGCAAACTTCCCTTGCTTGGCTTATCATTTGGACCGGCCTCCAACATGGCGAGGGTGTCTTAAGTGTTTGGCCCTGAATCATATGCATTTATTTTCACGTGATTTTGTTGACGTTTATTTTTTGTAAGAGCTGCATCACCCTAACAGGAGATTCATGCCATGGTGGAAACATTTAAGGTATATAACAGGCTACTGTCTGCACTTAGATTAGAACTGTTAAACATCCATATCTCTCCAAAGTAAATATTTGCAACGATACCAGTAACATCGAAGACCTAATTTTTTTGACATAATTAATCAAATGTAGTAAGAAGATAAAACATTTTTAAATATGGATTTGCTGTCTGATATTTTAATGATTGTGGAGTAATTCCCAAACATCATGTTGTCACTCGGGGTTGTGTTTTTTAGGTTCACTGAGCGTAGGCAGACGCCTGATCCGACCTATTTGTCCCTCACCGAGTTTAAAACCAGCAGTGCCAGAATCAATCGAGCTTTCTAGTCTATTTGTGCCAGCTGAAACTGGTGGTACGTCATTATGTGCGGGCACAGTTTATACTGCAGAGGCTTGGGGGCTCCGCCGTGCCACCGCGCTCACATTCAACAGGATGCGAATTGAAACTATACTTCGCACCTTGCCATCTTTACCGAAATAGTGGCGTGCACTCAAAACTAACATTCTAAATGGGATGCGCTCAGGCAACTGCGGTGGAGTCGAAGTTGACAGGTCGTCTTCTTCAAAGTTGAGAGTATTTTTACTGGCGTTTTGTGGAGAGGTGCGTTGCGCGCAGTGGTGCAGCTATCTACTCTGTTTCTCCAAACATTTCAAGGACACAGCCTGAAAAAACGACTTGTTCCACAGTAGGAAGTGAACATAGAAGTCAGAATGGCAGTTGTGGCACTCAATGGATCGAACATAACTACGGGGAACTTTACGAATCAGTTTGTTCAGCCGCCTTGGCGCATTGCCCTGTGGTCGGTCGCCTACAGCTCCGTTTTGGCGGTGGCTGTGTTCGGAAACCTCATTGTCATATGGATAATTCTCGCCCACAAACGAATGCGGACAGTCACCAACTACTTCCTTTTGAACTTGGCATTTTCGGACGCATCTATGGCCGCCTTCAACACTTTAATTAATTTCATATACGCTGCCCACGGAGACTGGTACTTCGGAGAGGCTTATTGCAGGTTTCAAAACTTTTTCCCCGTCACCTCCGTGTTCGCAAGCATCTATTCGATGACTGCAATTGCCGTTGATAGGTAGGCAACTGATGCTGATCATGCCTACTTTTTAAATCACTAACGGTATTTATTTATTATGATTAATTATGATGATGATCTATAAACGTTATTATTCAACACTTCTCATGATTCTTTACAAGCATTTTCTACCAGTAAAAGAAAACACAGGATTCACTCTACATGGTGATGCTGATGAGGTTGTAGGGAATTGGTATCCCTTAAATTGTTATTGAATTGAGATCACACACCATGGTTACATTTTTTCCTGTTTAAGGAAATGTGCATTTCATTGTTTATTCTATCCAGGCAGTAGTGTGTGTGTCTGCTGGGGAAGGCAGTATATTGCATCTGTAATCATGAATTTGTGTATGTGGATGCCTGCGTACATGCATGTGCGTACATTTATACCTTTTTGTGTGTGTGTGAAGCAGATGAGTCAGTGGAGAGGTTCAAAGCAGCACCGACCACAGAAGATAATGAAAAGATTAAAACTATTAGTAACCGTGAACTTAGTAATGCTTTTCATCTTATTCATGGGAGTCGGGGGAGGTGAAAAATATTATATTCCATCTTAACTTACCTTGGCAGTCATATCAAGAGATGGAATATCCAGACTGACGACATCAATGCAGAGCACAGCTATATTACAGGTTGTGTGTTGGAAATGTCCTTGTGATTCAAACTGTAAATCTAGACGAAGCTGATGTCAGGCTTCTGTAGCATGTTCTGGCATATCAGTAATTGTAGGTTTGTCATCATTATGGCCCTGCTACACTATAGCCATCTGGTATCTGGCGTTGCCGTCAGCCATTGAGGGAATGATTCCTTTGAAATCAATGAAAGCTGCTATATTGTCCATGTTGTGCTCACGTTGCGTCACTTCCACATACTAAGATGTATGAAGCCAAGGAAATACTAGTGAGAAGAAACTCTAGCTATCTAGCTACATGGATTATTTTCACATTGTATACACAATCTTGTGTAATTAGAGAATCATTTAGTACAACCACTAGCAACAAGTTAATGAGTACTTGCGAAAAACTGGACTAAAGCTATTGCACTTACGCATAATCAATGAATAAGGTACAGTAGGGGAAAATGACGCTCTTCCCTTCTGCTCCTCCACTCTCAAAACAACACGCTCTGTGTAGCAAGTAGAACGTCACATTGACATGACACTGATGGCCTGCTTGCATGTGGGGTGGCAGAGTATTTTGTGTGCGTGCGTGCGTGCATGCGTGCACGTGCGAGCATATGCTTGCATCTGTGTAGGGGGTGGCAGTGTGTGTACACATGCTTGTGAGTGCGCGTGTGTGTAGGTATACACTCATACGACCAAAAAGGAAAAATACATTTATCAACACAAACATCAGCATCCATTTTACTTTACTTATACTCAAGGAAACCAAAACCTACATTTGGAAAACGCACCGCCAAGACAGCTTGGAAATAACAAATCAGTCCTTTGACAAATAGGCGCAAGCCCGCACTATTATTGCTCATTTTCAGACGCTAATAACTTATTCATGGCGTCTTCAGGGGTGTTTACTGGGGAAGCCTACACCTACCCATTCCAGTAATGGAGGTTCCTCGGGGGGTTGTGTTATTGTGCCTCCACTTCACAAACGTTGACCATGCAGAGAAACACCACCCCTTAGATAATTGTGTGTAGTTAAATATTTATAGTATGCTTGGATCTGTGCTGTCTTGTCAATTCCTATGGTCATTGTTATGCCTTTGTAACCGGTGTGAAATGGCTAGCTAGTAAGCGGGGTGCGCGCTAACAGCGTTTCAATCCGTGACACCACTCGTCCTGAGACATTGAAGTGACTTTCTCTGCAAGGGAAGGCTTTTGTGGAGCAATGGGTAACGGTGCTTCGAAGTCTCAGAGCGAGTGACGTTACCGATTTGAAACGCTATTAGCGCGCACCCCGCTAACTAGCCATTTCACACCGGTTACACTCACCCTCCTTTTCCGCAGCAACCAGTGATTCTGGTCACAGCACCAATGTAACAGTTTTGCTTCCTTCCCTCTCCTCGCCTCGAACCAGGGACCCTCTGCACACATCAACAACTGCCTCCTATGAAGCATCGTTACCCATCGCTCCACAAAAGCCGTGGCCCTTGCAGAGAAAGGGAAACAACTACTTCAAGGTCTCAGAGCGAGTGATGTCACCAATTTGAAACGCTATTTGCACGCACCCCGCTAACTAACTAGCTAGCCATTTCACACCGGTTACACCTTGTCATGTCAAACATGGCTTGATTATGATCATAGGAACTGGCTGTAGCACAAATGGATCTGGTGTTTGGAGTATGAAGTGCATTGATATGCAGCGTATGCATTGTATACACAGAGTCATCTCGGCTCTGCTCTTATTTCTGTAAGTGGTTGATTGGTTGCAGTGAATTTAAATGAGTCACTCATTTGACAGCAGATTGATTAGAATTGCCATTTTAACTGAATAGTATTCACTCAATGGGGTGTCAGTCAAACACTATGAGTTGCTGTCCTTCTGTTGACACCATTCTCCGATGGTCTGCTAAAGAGATGAGACAGACAAGACAGGAATTGTTTCCCAACTCCACAAGCCTAAAGGGTTGTTTATACCCTAGCCAAAGCCAGATGCCAGACTTGGCTTGTAAAAATAAAAGAACACACACGCTTGCACTGACTACACACACATATACGCACGCACACACCCTTGCATCAAACACAAGTAGCTTGGCACACACAAAACACACACATCCCTCAATGACTCTTCCTCTTCTGTGGTGTCACTTAATGATATTATCATATCAAATGGGACTCTGGCTGATTCGATATTGATGAATATCCCCATGTTTCATCATACTATAGAGCTATGGTGTGATAATGGAGAAGTAGTGAGTGTGAGGCACTGGTATCTCCTGCAGCTCTGCGACAACACAAAAGGCACACCCCTTAGGCTCTGCTCTCAATGACCTTCCTGCAGCCGAGGTAGACAAATTCCATCTTTTTAAGTGTCCCTTCGATTTCATCACCCAATGCCAGAGATAAAGAGAACAAGGGAACATAGATTTGACCCAGATTGAAACACATAACCTCCAGTCCTAATTGTTTCATGGCTGAACTGATGCGCAGCGCAATCCAGACAGACTGTCGCCTTGGAAATGGCACCGGGTTGCAATTTGGGGGCCAACCGTACATGTGCCCCCCTTCCACCCCTCCATCCCTATTTCCTGTGGAAGTGAAACGCATTTGCTGTGTGAACAGCACTTCAGATAAGACTCCTACACACACCTTTGATTAAAAACGGCAAGACATCCTCCCACACACACACTCGTTTGGAGGGAAGAGTGTGACGAGGTGCCAGTCTGTCAGCGAGTGTATTTTTTGAGATGGGACTGATTCAGATTTACCATTGTTGGTAGTTGACACTCTTCAAGCAAGTCTCCCACTTCATTGTTCTTCGTTATTCTTAGATGGTCATGTTAGGCGCAGTAGCCTCTAACTGATGTTAACGGCTGAGACTATGCAAGTTACAACTCTGAAAATCATTAAAGATCCAATGCCGATGTTTTTATCTCAATATCAAATACATTTCTGGGTAACAATTAAGTACCTTATTACAATTTAAAATGGTAAAAAAGAAACAAGAATAGCTTCTTAATAAAGAGCAATTGATCAAGTAAATTAGCTGTTATTGGCAGAGAGGTGGTGTCACCAGGCAGGCCAAAACTCCATCCTGCCAAACAAGCTGATTTCAGGCGGTCTTTTCAAACAGCTCTTACACTTAAAGGTCATTATCATAGTTTTCACAGTATTATTCCAACCTCATAGTGTGGAAATATATATAATATACGTTAATTGCTAATTTTGTGATGCAAAGGGAGAGGAACACATTTTGGAAGACTGATGTGTAGGCTAGTGCAGTATTTTCACCCTCTACCCTTTTCATGCATTATTTCCACCTTTTACCCCTTTTATGCCTAAAGAAATGACTAAATGCCTTTTTGCAAGTACCTATTTTGGTCTTGGCTGCCCTTGGGTATTGCTTTGTGGTACTTTGTACCTCACTTATTAACCCCTCAGGAAAACACCATAATGAGATTTCTGTGATGAAATACAACGAAGCCCTGAAAGAGCAGCCCCCTGCGTGGCACTGCACTGCACACACACTGCTACTGAAGTCTAATTGATTAATTCTGAATTCCTCTCATCTCAATACCAGGACCCAAGTGCCACTCAGACTAAATACCAAGTGATTACAGACGAGTTGAGGGACTGCTCTCTGGCACTTTGGAAGTTTTCCATCCGTCATTGAGATGGCAGCCAGGGCTCTGAAAATGATCAGAAACAGAGTCCGAGGCGCTTCATTCAAGGAAAGGAGACGCTAATTAGCATTAGCATCAACACGCCGTGGCTCGCAGTAATGGACAGTCATAAAGTGAGGCAAACAAGAGGACGCAGCAGCATAATAAAGTGTGTCCCCAGGCTTACAGCGTGTTCAGAGTAATCTCCTACTAATTTGGACGATCCATTGTTTCAGCATTGTCCGTGGCTTTGCCCCAAAGCCTCTTGTTTGATATGAATGAATCGACGTGGTCTGGCAGTTTCTATTGTAACAAGTGGATTTCTGAACGTCTTTGTGTTTTGGAAACACAGGAGACAGACAGGAGCAAGGATGCAGTCAATTCCTTATCAATTCAGTACAGGAATTGAATTAAATAATTCAAATTGCATGTCAAAGATGTAAAAGAACATTCACACATTCATTTATGTAATTTGCCACTACAAAAACTAAATTCATGAATGGGACTTCCAAGACTCCACACACCCTGAAAGAGAGGACTTCCTCTGATTCAGAGGGGTTGGATTAAATGCGGAAGACACATTTCAGTTGAATGCATTCAGTTGTACAACTGACTACGTATCCCCCTTTCCCTTACCTTATGTTTGACCTTTGACCCAATTTCAACGTCTTGACCCCTGCAGGTACATGGCCATCATCCACCCTCTGAAGCCCCGGTTGTCGGCTACAGCCACCAAGGTGGTGATCATGTGTATCTGGGCGCTGGCCGTGGTGCTGGCCTTCCCACTCTGCTTCTACTCCACCATCCGCATCCTGCCCCGCCGGACCATCTGCTACGTGGCCTGGCCCCGCAAGGAGGACGACCCCTTCATGTGAGTAACGACACCTTTAGCCCTGTGGCCTCCTTTGTAGACTAGCCTCCTTCAAGCCTTTAAAAAAAGTATACAGTATATATCTTTGAAGTATTTTGTTTTTTTATTGGATAGAGAGCGATAGAGGTGAAAGGTAGGAGAGTGCTGAAAGAGCAGTAGGCCAGATCTGAACCAATGCTGGCAGCGGTACATCGCACCAGGCTACCTCATTCTAGACTTCTATACGACTACTTCATATGAGACATGTTTATCACCCTAAGCCTCTTTTATCATCATAAGCTTCTTCATTTCACTCAGTTTTACATGGTTACACTTTATGGCAGCTTATGTATTATGGGAATACTGCCGCTAACTCGCTCTCCAACCAAGGTGCATGAATTGAGGAACGAACTGAAGTGAGGAGGATATTCAGCAACTCTTGGAGGACAGTGGAAGTTGATAGAAAAGTGAATTTATTGTTATTTCCCGCTCATGGCCTTCTTCAGGGTTGTATTATGGCAGCATTATGATGCATTATGGCAGCCGTATTGTGCCAGAGCGCTCACATTGGCTGTGACAATGGAAAGATGTGACTGTACCAGTTGAGAGAGAGAGATGATTAGCTTGCCTGCTCTGGGCTAGCTTAGCATAGCCCTTCTTTTCACTCCTCTCTCTCTGCAACTCAATGTGTTATCTCACCTCACTCCTTTTTGTTGTGTTACAGTATAAGCACGTCATCTGACTAGCACTCTTCTCTCTTCCCTTCTGCTTTTCTCCTCTCTGGAAGTGCACCTGGTCCTCTCACTCCTCTCTCGCTCTGAGATTTGAACTGCTCTTTTTATCATGCCTGTCTAGTTTACCTCACTCTTATTTTCCTCCTTCCTCTCATCCTTTACTTCTCTGCCTGCATATCCACTTAAAAAAATGGGCCAGTGCCATTTTGCTTATTGTTGTTTCATCTTTGTTTACATTCTGGTTTTCTCCCTGTCGTGCCCAGGTTTCATATCATTGTGATGGTACTGGTCTACCTGCTGCCCCTAATGGTAATGGGAATCACCTACACCATCGTCGGGGTGACTCTGTGGGGGGGAGAGATCCCAGGGGATTCATCTGACAACTACCACGGCCAGCTCCGGGCCAAGAGGAAGGTAAATCCAGAGCTGACCCGGGATTATAACCCACGACACAACAACACAACGTACTTATGATGCTCTGTCAGTACCACTGACCCAGAAAAGGTATCTTTGTTTCTGGGGTGACAGTGCTTCAGGTCTCAGGAACTTTAAGGCAGTAGCGATGCTATATAAAGCCATCCACTAGGATTTTCACAGATAGTCAAAAACCCATTACATAATAATCAATCTATCTTCAAAGTGCCAAAAAATCACTCAAGTGAGTTGGTTGAGGGTTAGTGTACTACAGGGACATATAATTCATCAAAACACACATACTACACACATACTGTACTATGGGTACAAACTCGGAGTGCGTTTATAGCAAGATAATGGAGGATTTACTGTGTCTTTATGTGTTTCGACATTCACAATAACTATTACGTTATAGTCTGGGTCACCTAATCCAACACATTGGTCAATCTCCGCAGACAAAAACCTACCAACACAACCTAATCGCCGAAACACAGCACAGACCTTTAAGTCTATGAAAAATGAATTTGAGACGTTCGTTTTTTTCTGACTTGTGGTCACCGTTCCTCCATCGACCCTGTTTTTTTGACGTCGTGGCTTTTTGACATGCAGCGCTAGCTCTGAATGCTAATGGCCTCCTGAGGCACTGTGAGCTTGGCCCTCCATCTCATACCGATGTCAAAAGTCAACACTTGGATATACTCTCCGGACTGTCTACATTGTGAGTCACAGGCATACTCAGACAGTCAGAACAGGTGACTTGTCAGTGTTGTTTTCTGGTTTTGAGAATAAAACGTGCTTCCTAAGAAAATAGTCGTGTTAAACAGAAACCGGAAATGCGGCCTAGGCAGAGTTAATTGAAAACTGGTCCAACATTTCGGTACACACTCCATGTAACAGATTACATTTTGCTTTGGATTTTGACCCATTTTGTACCTAAGAAGCTTGTGCTAATACGATTCAGTATCAACCACAGTGGGTGGGTCAAGCCCTGTCCATTCTGGCACTAAGCCTAAAACAACAACAAAGCTGACTCCCTGCCACTTTTTTGCTAAACAGCTAAGAACTGGCCATCCATTTGAGTTAAAACATGTATGTACTAATTCCAGATTGCCCCTTAAAAGTGGGAGCCCTGCTGGATAAATGACCTTAAGCCGACAGGAAATATGAGAGATGCACCTCCACTGGGAATTAACGAGTGATAAGGATTGGACTGGAGGCACTAGAGTGTCCACACTCTAAAGACCACAGAGACAAGAGAGATGGCGTGTGAAGTTGGCTAAAACACGAACGGACTGGAGCACCAGGCTAGGCTATTGTAGGTGAAGAGACCTTTCTATGTATCGGAACAATACCTCTGCATAAACCATAGAGTTTCAATAGTAAGAAGGTCACCTCCACCCCCCCCCCCCCCCCCCCCCCCCCCCAGGCACATATTCATAAAGCATCTCAGAGTAGGAGTGCTGATCTAGGATAAGTTTTGCCTGTAAGATCACAATGAACTAGATGGTAACTTTACATTAAGTAAAGTTGTGGGACTTGATTCAGCTCTTTAAAAGTATTTTTGTGGTAGTGGAAGAAGTTTTACTTGACTATGTAAAACAAAGCAGTTACTGTACATATAGTCAAAGTTAAGTGTAGAAAAAAAAATTGGTCTGATTTACTTTGATGTACTACTATATCAACCTTTATTAGGCTGTATCACAACCGGCCGTGATTGGGGGTCCCATAAGGCGGTGCACAATATGCCCAGCGTCGTCCGTGTTTGGCCGCTGTAGGCCGTCATTGTAAATAAGAATTTGTTCTTAACTGACTTGCCTAGTGAAATATATTTTTTAATTAAATATTACTTTGGACTGTGCAGCAGTTAGATCACACCTTTAATCAGAAATAACTACACTCTGACTACTACACTTGTATACACTCTGCTACTAGAATACGACAGTAGATCGAAACTGTAATAATAGAGCACAGAAGACAATGAGGCATTGTCCTGTCTGGGCTGGAGGGAGATCAGTGAGAAGAGGGACCCACTGGCGGAAAAAGAAGAACCCCTTCCCTCTGAGCATCTTTAAACCCAAGGGACACACACAAGTTAACTGAGCATAGCATACATAGGGCCCTATAAAATCCACAACAATGCTTAAACCCACATCAGGGGCCGCTTTTGAGGTCTGGGGAAAAAGAGAAATGTAGATTTTGGGTGTGTTTTGCATGAGTTTGCCAAACAAATGGCCATTAGATTGATTTAAATAATCATATCATTCTACCAGGTATGCCTAGGCCACTTCGTAGTTAGCATTTAATTGAGAAGGTTTTTGGGAAAGCCTTTCCATCTCCACCAGAAGTAGTTTATCATTAGCATCATCGCTAACGGCTACACAAAGTGTAGACCTACACGCACACTGCACACGCACACAGACCGTGACATTCCTGTGCCGTTTCAGAACGAAAAATACAAATCACTGATGCTGACTGACTGAACTGAATAGGCCACACAACTCTCCTTCATATTAAAATCTCGATGTTGATGCGTGTAAAAACAAAGACGTTTTCACACGCAATTTCTTTTGTAAACTGGAAAGTTTCCCTTTAATCAGATTCTAGTGTGTTGTTGTTGTTGTTAGGGGTGTGACAACCTGGCTATATTCTTATTCGTAATCGTATCCATAAAATGACAGTTGATATTCGTGAACGGGGAAAAAATAAGTGTTTTATTATGCCTAAATAGGTATTTTGCCAAAATCTATCTGCAGATTTATAGAACAAAAAATCTGCAGATTAGGAGCAGTGTGCAGAGGTGTGTGTGTGTGTGTGTGTGTGTGTGTGTGACTGTGTCTTGCACTCAAAACATAATATATGTTGGATATAATTCACATTGGTAGCTGCTAGCAAACGTCCTCGCCTGATGATTTATCATAGTAGCAGGCTGACAGGAGGCCGCAGTAATCTAAATGATTAGACCGAAACATGCGATCAGAAGTGATTAGGTGAAATATGAAGCGAGTGAACGGAGAAGGCTTCGCTCTATCCAATCAGGGTAGCAGGACCAATGTACAACCCACCCTTCTCTTTACAGACAGGAAAACTAGCCACTTGAGTTATTTAGAGCATGATGTATGATCCTGAGAAGGAAGTAGCTTCTTTCTTGGTGTTCACAATTCTTCATCGTCATTACACTATTGTTCTAAATTCAATCACCCTCTTCATCCTCCTAATAATTTTTGCCTTCACTGCCCCGTGTGCTCCTCCGTGTGTGGGAGAATCCATAGCAACGGCTCTGTTTGGGAGCTCAGTGAAGAGACAGAGAGCTGTTCGCTGACGTTAGCTAGCTACTTTTCATCACTTTATACTCCGACAAACTGCTGTAACTTTTGATTGTCAGCCGATATTTCTGTTCCGATTTGAATAGTAGAGAATTGGAGTAAGATTGCATGCGCTCTAACGTTTTGCCTAAGTAGTTGGCAAAGAGGTCAATGTTACAGTCAATAAAATAGAATATTGGAAGTGATGTCACAATGGGGCCTTTAGAATGTTGAACCTTTTCACATGTGAGTTTCAAATATCTCAAACGGTCGCCCCAGCGTGAGTTTTTTTATCCACATGATGTCAGAATGCACTCACTGTTCCAAATTGTGATTGTTACGCAACAGGACAGTAAACACTTGTTACTTGCCAATTTCAAATGATTTTCTAACACGTTTTATCTTTTAACAATAGTGTGAATTGAGGTGGTTTCCGCCTCATTAATTCACATAGAATTAGCCCATTTCCGTGTTGCGGACAATTTGTTAGGTTTTACTGAGCCAGACAAACTTCTCTCTTCAAGGGGAGCCCAAGCACTTCCTTAGTGTTTCCGCAGATCAAGCATGCAGACATTTGAGGTAAAGGAATGGTTCTCTCATCTTTCGAGTAAACTTCCGGAATTGAATGAAGGGAAGTGAATGATCGTAGATGACACACCCCCTTCAACATGCATACTGGAAGCATCAAATGGTATTTGTCACATGCGCCGAATACAACAGGTGTAGATCTTACAGTGAAATGCTTACTTAACCAACAATGCAGTTTCAAGAAAAATAAGCGTTAAGTAAAACATGCACATAAATAGTTAAAGAGCAGCAGTAAAATAACAGTAGCGAGGCTATATACAGGGGGTACCTGTACAGAGTCAATGTGCGGGGGCACAGGTTAGTCTATGTAATTGAGGTAATATGTACATGTAGGTAGAGTTAAAGTGATTATGCAGAGATAATAACCAGAGAGCCGCAGCAGTGTAAAATAAGGGGTGTGTGAGGGTGGGGGGACGACGACAATTCAAATAGTCTGGGTAGCCATTTGATTAGCTGTTCAGTGTGTCATCTGAAAACGTAATAATGGTGTTGGAGTCGTGCCTGGCCATGCAGTCATGGGTGAACAGGGAGTACAGGAGGGGACTGTGCACGCACCCCTGAGGGGCTCCCGTGTTGAGGATCAGTGTGGCAGATGTGTTGTTACCTACCTTTACCATCTGGGGGCAGCCCATCTAGAAGTCCAGGATCCAGGTGCAGAGGGAAGTATTTAGTCCCAGTGTCCTTAGCTTACTGATGAGCTTTGAGGGCACTATGGTGTTGAATGCTGAGCTGTAGTCACTGAATAGCATTCTCATGTAGGTGTTCCTTTTGTCCAGGTAGGAAAGGGCAGTGTCGAGTGCAATAGAGATTGCATCATCTGTGGATCTGTTGGGGCAGTATGCTAATTGGAGTGGGTCTAGGGTTTCTGGGATAATGGTTGATGTGAGCCATGACCAGCCTTTCAAAGCACTTCATAAGTGCTACGGGTCGGTAGTCATTTAGGCAGGTTACATTTAGTGTTCTTGGGTACAGAGACTATGGTGGTCTGCTTGAAACATGTTGGTATTACAGACTCAGTCAGGAAGAGGTTAAAAATGTCAGTGAAGACACTTGCCAGTTGGTCAGCGCATGCTTGGAGTACACATCCTAGTAATCCGTCTGGACCCGCGGCCTTGTGAATGTTGACCTGTTAAAAGGTCTTACTCACATTGGCTACGGAGAACATGATCATACAGTCATCCGGAACAGCTGATGCTCTCATGCATGCTTCAGTGTTTCTTGCCTCGAAGCGAGCATAGAAGTAATTTAGCTTGTCTGGTAGGCTTGTGTCACTGGGCAGCTCGTGGCTGTGCTTCCCTTTGTAGTCTGTAATAGTTTGCAAGCTCTGCTACATCCGACGAGCGTCGGAGTCGGTGTAGTACGATTCAATCTTAGTCCTGTATTGACGCTTTGCCTGTTTGATGGTTCGTCGGAGGGCATAGCGGGGTTTCTTATAAGCTTCCGGATTAGAGTCCCACTCCTTGAAAGCGGCAGCTTTACCATTTAGCTCAGTGCGGATGTTGCCTGTAATCCATGGCTTCTGGTTGGGGTATGTACGTACGGTCACTGTGGTGACATCAATGCACTTATTGATGAAGCCAGTGACTGATGTGGTGTGGTCCTCAATGCCATTGGAATATGTTCTGGGATTCTTCTGGTCTGTGCTAGCAAAACAGTCCTGTAGCTTAGCATCTGCGTCATCTGACCACTTCTTTATTGACTGATTCACTTGTGCTTCCTGCTTTAGTTTTTGCTTGTAAGCAGGAATCAGGAGGATAGAATTACGGTCAGTTTTGCCAAATGGAGGCTGAGGGAGAGCTTTGTGTGTGGAGTAAAGGTGGTCTAGAGTTTTCTTTTTCTTTGCACGTGCTGGTAGGAATGAGGTAGTTTCCCTGCATTAAAGTCCCTGGCCACTAGGAGCACCACCTCTGGATGAGGTCTCTTTCTCCTGCGAGTGACGGCCTTGTTAGGTGTCTGAAGTAAATAATTTGCGTCCGACTCTTTAAAGAGAAAATCTTCGTCCTGTAACAGGTGCGTAATCACTGTCCTGATATCCAGAATCTCTTTTCGGTCATAAGAGTTGGTGGTAGAAACATTATGTACAAAATAAGTTACAAATGTCGTGTCTGGACTATCATTAAATGTGAAGACTTATTTTATCAAATCAATTCTCTATGTGTAATTATTATTACGTGATTAAACTAATCATGTCAACTTGAATTAACTCGGAAGTCGGGGCACCACGGAAAATGTTGAGTACAAAGTTATAATTTTCCGAATATAACTCTTCAAATGTTTTAATATCTGATCAATTAGTCTTCTATTTAATGAATTATTAATCGTTACCTCATTAGTCTTATTCCAGATGTTTTATAAATTCTTGGTTATCTGCACAAACTCTAGTTTCCATAATGAATCAGCAATACACAAATTGGCTTAATTATTTATTTACTAACTAAATAATCACAGAAATACATAACAAACAAACAGTAGATATTGGTTACTAACAATGATAGGAAAGTCCCAAGTGGGCTAAGCCGATATGATGGCTTGGTAGACAAAGGGAAGGGGGTGTGAACCTCTCAAGAGCGGGAAACTCATAGCTGATAACTACGCTCATAGCAATTAATACTTTACATGAACGACCGCTCATTCGAAAATAAATTGCAATTTACATATTTACGAGTATGTCTTGTTGTCTTTCTGATCGAATCCTCAATCGTCCTGTAGCATTCATCGGAGTCTCTGCTTCACTTTCCCAGAAGTCACGATGTCTTTCGTGGTTGTAGGTGGTTAGGATGGATACTTTAGTGTACCATTTGGAAATGTTCTCATAGAATAGATGCTTCGGCGGTTGTCGGTATTCTCGTTCTAGACTTACGTAATTTCTAGCTGCAGACTAGTAATTACACGTCTAAGATTTGCTCTTATTCTGTAGTGATCGATAGTCTCAGAGTTTAACCATTTGCTACCTTCGCTTACACCGTGGTCTTGACCATTCGAGACGTCCGGCTTACCGTGGGTCTCTTTGGCATGAAATGTGAATTTCGTCACAGATGGTTTTATACATTTCAGTATAAAAGGGCGGTCCATGACGCCGACGTAATGTCTATGCTCTTGTGGGCATGGTTACTGACTTGGTTAACTTTATATGAAAACCCATATTTAATAATTTTGAAGGTTAACGTCACATTACATCTTTTCACAAATAGTTTAATGTTTAATCACATGGGTTTCACAATATTTAGATGTAAACCTGACTGCTGGGAAATGTACACCGTTAAGAGATACCATTATGTGTGTTTCCTGTCCTTCATTTTTGTTTTATATATTTTTTTACCTTTATTTAACTAGGCAAGTCAGTTAACCACTTATAGACGGTAGGCAATTAAGGTCACAGTTATGAAAACTTAGGACACTAAAGAGGCCTTTCTACTGACTCTGAAAAACACCAAAAGAAAGATGCCCAGGGTCCCTGCTCATCTGCGTGAACGTGCTTTAGGCATGCTGCAAGGAGGCATGAGGAATGCAGATGTGGCCAGGGCAATAAATTGCAATGTCCGTACTGTGAGACGCCTAAGACAGCGCTACAGGGAGACAGGACGGACAGCTGATCATCCTCGCAGTGGCAGACCACGTGTAACAACACCTGCACAGGATCGGTACATCCGAACATCACACCTGCGGGACAGGTACAGGATGGCAACAACAACTGTTCGAGTTACACCAGGAATGCACAATCCCTCCATCAGTGCTCAGACTGTCCGCAATAGGCTGAGAGAGGCTGGACTGAGGGCTTTGTAGGCCTATTGTAAGGCAGGTCCTCACCAGACATCACCAGCAACAACAGGACCAGACAGGACTGGCAAAAAGTGCTCTTCACTGACGAGTCGCGGTTTTGTCTCACCAGGGGTGATGGTCGGATTCGAGTTTATCGTCGAAGGAATGAGTGTTACACCGAGGCCTGTACTCTGGAGCGGGATCGATTTGGAGGTGGAGGGTCCGTCATGGTCTGGGGTGATGTGTCACAGCATCATCAGACTGAGCTTGTTGTCATTGCAAGCAATCTCAACTCAGTGCGTTACAGGGAAGACATCCTCCTCCCTCATGTGGTACCCTTCCTGCAGGCTCAACCTGACATGACCCACCAGTATGACAATGCCACCAGCCAGACTGCTCGTTCTGTGAGTGATTTCCTGCATGACAGGAATGTCAGTGTTCTGCCATGGCCAGCGAAGAGCCCGGATCTCAATCTCATTGAGCACGTCTGGGACCTGTTGGATCGGAGGGTGAGGACTAGGGCCATTCCCCTCACAAATGTCCGGGAACTTGCAGGTGCCTTGGTGGAAGAGTGGGGTAACATCTCACAGCAAGAACTGGCAAATCTGGTGCAGTCCATGAGGAGGAGATGCACTGCAGTACTTAATGCAGCTGGTAGCCACACCAGATACTAACTGTTACCCCCCCTTGTTCAGGGACATATTATTCCATTTCTGTTAGTCACGTGTCTGTGGAACTTGTTCAGTTTATGTCTCAGTTGTTCAATCTTATGTTCAGACAAATATTCATACATGTTAAGTTTGCTGAGAATAAACGCAGTTGACAGTGAGAGGACGTTTCTTTCTTTGCTGAGTTTAGTTTAATCACATACGTTTCACAATATTTAGATGTAAACCTGACAGCTGGGAAATGTACACTTTAAGAGATACCGCTATGTGTGTTTCCTGTCCTTCGTGAGATCATCAAATTAAACACACTCGTCATAACTGTCCCTTAAGTGTCCACCATTCCAAAATTCTCAAAAGTAGAAATATTGTTTAATTCTCCCGTTTTGGGGATTTAGGAGTTTGGCCAAGTGAAGTCCTTTGTTCTCTCTCAATACTGCATGTCCAAAGTGGGAGAGAGGGTCCCTTCCAGGAATTTACAACCAGTCGTTAAGTCATAAAACTGTAGAGAGAGGGCCATGATCCTCCCCCCAGGGCACGTCATAACACAGAACGTGAAAAAACACACAATCGCACAATTGGTTAAGAGCCCATAAAACGGCAGCCATCTCCTTCGGCGCTATTTGTCTCACCAAGCTCATCTCGTCTCCTCTTATCTGGCGGCTCGCACAAACTACCCATCGTTGGATTACTTTCGATTACTTCTCCTGAACATTGCATCCAAAAATAAACTGGTCACATTCAGGACATAACTTTGTAAGGACTGTTTTTGTGCAAAATGTTTGAAAAAAAGTGTGGCCAGCTTTAATGCTGACTGTTGCGTCATTCGAAACCGGATGTTCTAAATAAGCGTTATAATCACACCGGTTTGAGCGTTTTTAAAAAGTATAAGATCAGCACTTCTACTCTGAGGCGCTTTATAAATACGGCCCAGGTGAATGGGGTTCAGATAAGGTTAGGTGCTCAGAGAGTCTGAGTATGGAGTTGGTGGCCTCAGGCACTGTTCTGCTCTGTCAGCCCACACTGAGCCTAGCTTAGCGACATCACTGTTTTTCCTCTAAGTTTCTTATTATCCTCTTTTCCAAAATAAAATAAAATTTGCTTGAGGAGTTGAGAGCACTGTATTGTCATAATCTGAATTAATTTGATGCGTACAGACTATTATCTTTACAAGCTTAAGGTACTGTAAGGCAAATGCCTGAGAAATGGGGACTGTGGATGTTCTTTGGCTTAAAACATTTCTTGAATTGAACTGGCGCCCTCTAAAAGTCTCCTCCTATTTCTCTATTCCGTGTAATTTAAGTGCTGCCTGTCTTCCCAGCAGCCTACTTGGTGAGTGAACTGCAGACTGTACAAAAGCTGAAGAACATCCAGGCACTTTCAGCAGGTGCTGGAGTTGCAGGCAAACTCATGGAAAACAGAAAGGAAAACGCTGCACACTGCTGCTCAGACGTTTCGACCTTTAGGTCTTCATCAGGCATCCATATGCCAGGTGGAAGGTTTTATATATATATATATATATATATATATATATATATATATATATATATATATATATATATATATATATATATATATATATATATATATATGGGTTAGTACTCAGTGACATCACTTCCTGAAACAGGAGGTACAAAAATGTATAACATAGTTTCACAATATTAACATTCAATGTATCAAAATATACAATCATACACAGGGACTGTGATCAATATTTACAGTAAAATACTTAAACATGCAATGTTCAATTATGATTTTTTTTTAAACAATTTGAACATATCGGAAACTATAAAAATGGTTTCAAGTCAAACTCCTCGTTAAGGCCAAGAGGAGACAGTGTGTTGAGCCTGTGGATCCAGAAAGATTCCCTTTGAAGAAGTTTCCTCTCAATGTCCCCTCCCCTGCGTGATATCTTGACCATTTCTATTCCAATGTATCTCAGAGAACTAATAGGATGTCCAGCTTGTACAAAATGATCAGTAACCCAATTTTATATATATATATATATATTTTTTTTTTCACCTGTCTGTATATTCCTGCGGTGCTCACTGATCCGTGTCATAAGGCTTCTACGGGTTTTCCCTATGTAAGACAGACCACAAGGACATTTCAACTCGCAAATAACATTGGTGGACATGCAGGTAATCAGGCCCTTGATTTTAAGTCTTTGTCCTGTGTGGGGGTTGGTAAATGAGCTGCGTTGAGTGCATTGGCCATATTTGTAATTACCCTCCGGAACCTTGTCCAAGAAAGTGTCCCTTTTCCCAGATTTAACCACAATATCTCTCACGTTTGGAGGTCTTTTTAAAGACCATACATGGGGGATATTTAAAAATGGGTTTCAATTGTGGGTCAGTATCAATAATGTCCCAGTACTTCCTGATAATGTCCTTTTTAAATGGCTTCCCCAATGGTGAGAATTGGGTAAAGCATAATGGGACATGTTCTGCTTTTTCTTTGACTTTTGGTTGAAGGCTTTCCATCTGTGTTAGTCCTTCAAAACAATCATTGGCATGTTTTACCCAATTGTCTTTGTACCCCCTTTCCTTAAACCTTTGTGTGAGGTCCGTGGTCTGTTTCTGATAAGAAGCTAAGAAGCATCAGAGCTGCATATTCTTCTGATGCAACTGAATTGATTTAAAGGGAGACTTTTTTAACGAGTGGACATGGAATAAAACTGTCACCTCTAAGGAGGGTATTCCTGTCTGCAGGTTCCTATAGAGATCTGTAGAGAGGGAGGTTTTGTCCTTAATAACCATCACATCAAGAACTGATTTGTGATAGGTCATAGTTCATGGTGATGTGAATGTGTTCATTCATAAAGTTTAGATACGCATGGAATTCCAAAAGTTCTTACCGGGTCCCTGTATAGATCACGAAAATGTAATCCAAATATCTCAGAATTAGGAGAATATTGGAGAGAAACGGGTTAAGGTCTGGATTCAGCACCACCGGTTTTTCAAACATTCCTAGATGTAGGTTAGCATACTTATGAGCCATAGTGCTGTCCCTATGGTCTGGAGGAAAAAGTGTCCTCTGAAGAGAAAATAGTTGGAGGTTAGTACCAGTTCAGCCAAGTCCACAATACAATGAGTTCTAGGAAGAGCATTAGGGTTCATTGAGGTAGAACTTGAGGGCCTCTAGGCCGCCCTAATGGGGGATGTTAGTATATAGACTGGTAACATCAAAAGTACACAGAATATAATTTTTATAAAATCAATAGAGTCTCTAGTATATGAGGGGAGGGAGGTCACCCAGGGTTTCACAACATGGTCTATAAAGGTAGAGAGATTCTCTGTCAGAGATCCATTACTACTCACAATGGGCCTGCCTGGTATAGGTGGTGTCATGCTCTTGAGAATTTTGGATAGAGCGTATATGATAGGTATGGTTGGGCAGGGCAGTCAACTTTCATAAACTCATATTCTGTCTTTAAATGCCCCTTCATTAAAAAATGTAGACCATTTATCATGGATCAGAGACTTGAATTGATTAGTAGGGCACTTTGGGAGTCATGTCCTCACGGCGAGAGTCAGGTTCATTGTCATTCAGGTTATCAGTGAGAAAAACATTAGCACTATTTCCTGTCTGGTTACTAATATTGTTCAATAGATTAACATTGGCATGGCATTGGAACCCCATTACCAAAAAACTCAGTCAATCTCAAACTGCAGAAAAACTTTTGAAAGTATAACTGTATCAAAATCATTGGCCTGTGATGTTGGGACAAATGATAGTCTCTTAACTAGGGCAGATGAACATGTATCAGATATATAGACCTGTCTTCCTACATAGTCCTCCCCTGCATTTCTTGCGGGGACGCAGGGTGGGCGGTGGTCGTGATGACGGCCTATTCAATGATGTCTTCCATCGGGATTTCCCAAAAAAGAAGACGCTCTAGATTGGTCACTGGAGTCAGATGTGAGGGAGTTGTTTGATCGCCACATTAGTGGCCCTCGGATTACGGCTGGGCTGGCGTTTACACTTCCAGCTTGCTCGTGGGGGAGTGCCAATTGGCTGTCTCCGGCCATCCCTCCAGAAATAAAACTTCTGCTCCTTGTAGTCCGCAGTATCACTCTCAAACTTATGACTGTTGTTGTTTTGGTAATCAGTAGCTGTATTGGAGGGGGAGTGGTTTCTCCTCTCCTAGGCAATTGGTACCGACCAGGTGTGCTCAGTATTAGCACGCTCTCCAGCAGGTATATCTCTCTGGTCACCCCCAAAGCCAATTCCTCCTTTGGCCGCCTCTCCTTCCAGTTCTCTGCTGCCAATGACTGGAACGAACTACAAAAATCTCTGAAACTGGAAACACTTATCTCCCTCACTAGCTTTAAGCACCAGCTGTCAGAGCAGCTCACAGATTACTGCACCTGTACATAGCCCATCTATAATTTAGCCCAAACAACTACCTCTTCCCCTACTGTATTTATTTATTTATTTTGCTCCTTTGCACCCCATTATTTCTATTTCTACTTTGCACATTCTTCCACTGCAAATCTACCATTCCAGTATTTTACTTGCTATATTGTATTTACTTCGCCACCATGGCCTTTTTTTGCCGTTTACCTCCCTTATCTCACCTCATTTGCTCACTGTTCTGCAGAGTTGTTCTGCAGAGTTTTTCGAGGTAGGAAAGAGAAGAGGCTCCACACCACTCCCTTATCTTACCTAGTTCTTTTCAGATGATCTCATTTTTCTCTTTTGTAACTTTTGGCAACTGTGTGTGTTTTTTTTATTTTTATACCTGTTCGCTCCTCTCACTGTAAGCTTTACAGATGCTCCCCACACCTTGGCTGCAACCCTTCTAATTTAGTGTACCCTGTGTGCACAACCCACGTGGAATTCCTGGTATCTGCCGATCTGCAGTCAAAAATGCAGAGTTTCTCAGCCTATGCTGCCCTTCAGTCCGTTGACATTTTGGCCATGATGGATCCCCACAGAGAACACTGCTCCAAATGCTCTTTCTTCATCTGACTACGTTTTCTCATAGTCTGAGAGCATCTGTTCAGTGTGGTGGTGGCACAAGGCTACTACTTTCTCCTAAGTGGAGGTTTTCTCTTTTCTCCCTTGCTCACCTGACCATCTCCTCATTTGAATGCCATGCTGTCACTGTCACTTGTGCACTCAAGATTAACATTGCTGTCATCTATCGCCCACCAAGTGTCCTTACAGATTTCATCAATGAGCCTGACACCTTGATGAACTAATTTCCTGGCAATGGCTCACAGCTATTTGTACTTGGCGACTTCAACCTCCTGACATTTGCCTTCGATTAATTTCTTTCTAACTCTCTCATTCTCCTCCTTGCCTCTTCTGACCTCACCCTTTCCCAGTCCCTTCCCATTCACAAGGCACATAATACGGTTGACCTCATCTTCACTAGAGGCTGTTCAGCCCACCCCTCCTGCTCTGTGGCTAAGTGACTCATTGCTTGTTTACAGAACAGGGCTGTGGGCAGCTGAGCGAAAATGGAGGAAAACGAAACTTCCGGAGGACCTATACTCTTGGATTGCATCCTACCTGGTGACGTGGAGATGATCTGTGTCTGCATCATGTACTCTCACTACTGGTGTCCCCCAGGGCCCGGGTCTAGGCCCTCTCCTTTTCTCTCTATACACCAAGTCACTTAGCTCCGTCATATCCTCACACGGTCTCTCCTAGAAGTCGACCGATTAATCGGAATGGCCGATTTAATTATGGCCGATTTCAAGTTTTCATAACAATCGGTAATCGGTATTTTTGGACCGATTACCGACACCTTTATTTAAACTAGGCAAGTCAGTTAAGAACACATTCTTATTTTCAATGATGGCCTAGGAATGGTGAGTGTGTCAGCTCGGGGATTCGTTTTTGCAACCTTCCGGTTACTAGTCCAACGCTCTAACCACCTGCCTTACATTGCACTCCACGAGGAGCCTGCGTGGCAGGCTGACTACCTGTTACGCGAGGGCAGCAAGAATCCAAAGTAAGTTGCTAGCTAGCATTAAACTTATCTTATAAAAAACAATCAATCTTCACATAATCACTAGTTAACTACACATGGTTGATGATATTACTAGTTTATCTAGCGTGTCCTGCGTTGCATATAATCGATGCGGTGCCTATTAATTTCTCATTGAATCACAGCCTACTTCGACAAACGGGTGATGATTTAACAAGCGCATTCATGAAAAAAGCACTGTCGTTGCACCAACATACCTAACCATAAACATCAATGCCTCTTTAAATCAATACACAAGTATATATTTTTAAACCTGCATATTTAGTTAATATTGCCTGCTAACATGAATTTCTTATAACTAGGCAAATTGTGTCACTTCTCTTGCGTTCTGTGCAAGCAGTCAGGGTATATGCAGCAGTTTGGGCCGCCTGGCTCATTGCGAACTGTGTGAAGTCCATTTATTCCTAACAAAGGTCGTAATTAATTTGGCAGAATTGCACATAATTATGACATAACATTGAAGGTTGTACAATGTAACAGCAATATTTAGACTTAGGGATGCCATCCGTTAGATAAAATACGGAACGGTTCCATATTTCACTGAAAGAATAAACGTTTTGTTTTCTAAATGATAGTTTCCGGATTCGACCATTTTAATGACCAAAGGCTCGTATTTCTGTGTGTTATTATGTTATAATTAAGTCTATGATTTGATAGAGCAGTCTGACTGAGCGATGGTAGGCACCAGCAGGCTCGTAAGCATTCATTCAAACAGCACTTTCGTGCATTTGCCAGCAGCTCTTCGCAATGCTTCAAGCATTGCTCTGTTTATGACTTCAAGCCTATCAACTCCCGAGATTAGGCTGGTGTAACCGATGTGAAATGGCTAGCTAGTTAGCGGGGTGGGCGCTAATAGTGTTTTAAACGTCACTCGCTCTGAGACTTGGAGTAGTTGTTCCCCTTGCTCTGCATGGGTAACGCTGCTTCGAGGGTGGCTGTTGTCGATGTGTTCCTGGTTCGAGCCCAGGTAGGAGTGAGGAGAGGGACGGAAGCTATACTGTTACACTGGCAATACTAAAGTGCCTATAAGAACATCCAATAGTCAAAGGTATATGAAATACAAATTGTATAGAGAGAAATAGTCCTATAATTCCTATAAGAACTACAACCTAAAACTTCTTACCTGGGAATATTGAAGACTCATGTTAAAAGGAACCACCAGCTTTCATATGTTCTCATGTTCTGAGCAAGGAACTTAAACGTTAGCTTTTTTACATGGCACATATTGCACTTTTACTTTCTTCTCCAACACTTTGTTTTTGTATTATTTAAGCCAAATTGAACATGTTTCATTATTTATTTGAGGCTAAATTGATTTTATTGATGTATTATATTAGGTTAAAATAAGTGTTCATTCAGTATTGTTGTAATTGTCATTATTACAAATACAATGAAATTGTCCGATTAATCGGTATCGGCTTTTTTCGGTCCTCCAATAATCGGTATCGGTATCAGCGTTGAAAAATCATAATCGATCGACCTCTAGTCTCTCCTATCATTGGTATGCAGATGCCACTCCACTACTTTTCTCCTTCCCCCTTCTGACACCCAGGTTCTTTTTAGAAAATGTATAAAAAATGTAAATTAAAATATCACATTTACGTTAGTATTCAGACCCTTATAAACAGTACTTTGTTGAAGCACCTTTGGCAGCGATTACAGCCTTGAGTCTTCTTGGGTATGACGCTACAAGCTTGGTTTCATCAGACCATATAGATTCTTGTTTCTCATGGTCTGAGAGTCCTTTAGGTGCCTTTTGGCAAACTCCAAGCGGGCTGTCATGTGCCTTCTACTGAGGAGTGGCTTCCGTCTGGCCACTCTACCATAAAGGCCTGATTGGTGGAGTGCTGCAGAGATGGTTGTGCTTCTGGAAGGTTCTCCCATCTCCACAGAGGAACCCTGGAGCTCTGTCAGTGACCATCAGGTTCTTGGTCACCTCATTGATCAAGGCCCTTCTCCCCCGATTGCTCCTTTTGGCCGGGCAGCCAGCTCTAGGAATATTCCTGGTGGTTCCAAACTTCTTCTATTTTAGGAATAATGCAGGCCACTGTGTTCTTGGGGACCTTCAATATTGCAGACATTTTTTGGTAACCTTCCCCAGATCGGTGCCTCGACACAATCTTGTCTCAGCGCTCTACGGACAATTCCTTCACCTCGTGGCTTGGTTTTTGCTCTGACATGCACTGTGAACTCTGGGACCTTATATAGACAGGTGTGAGCCTTTCCAAATTATGTCCAATCAATTGAATGTACCACAGGTGGACTCCAATCAATCAAGTAGAAACATCTCAAGGATGATCAATGGAAACAGAATGCACCTGAGCTCAATTTCGAGTCTCATAGCCAAGGGTCTGAATAATTATTTAACTAAGGTATTTCTGTTTTATTTTGAATCAATTGGGAAAAAAATTACAAACCTGTTTTCGCTTTGTCATTATGGGGTATTGTGTGTAGATTGAGGACTTTTTTAAATGTAATCCAATTTAGAATAAGGCTGTAACGTAACTAAATTTGAAATTCAGGGGGTCTGAAAGCGTTCCGAATGCACTGTATCCACATGGATGTCGGCCCACCACCTCAAGCTCAACCTCGACAAGACGGATCTGCTCTTCTTCCTGGGGAAGACCTGTCCGCTCCAAGACTTCTCCATCACGGTTGACAACTCCCCCGTCCTAATCCATGTGCTTGTCATCTCTAGTCTGGACAACTGCAACTTGCTGTTGTCTGGGCTCCCCGCTTGTGCCATCAAACACCTGCAACTTATCCAGAACACTGCACCCCGCCTGGTGTTCAACCTTCCCAAATTCTCCCATGTCACCCCGCTCCTCAGCACACTCCATTGGCTTCCAGTCGAGCTCGCATCCACTCCAAGACCATTGTACTTGCCTACGAAGCAGCAAGAGGAACTGCCCCTCCGTACCTTCAGGCTATGCTCAAATCCTACACCCCAACCCGAGCACTCCATTCTGCCACCTCTGGTCGCTTGGTCCTCTCACCCCAACGGGAGGGCAGCTCAGCCCAGTCCAAGCTCTTCTCTGTCCTGGCACCCCAATGGGGGAACCAGCTTCCACCTGAAGCTAGGACAGCAGAGTCCCTGCCCATCTTCCCGAAAACATCTGAAACCCTACCTCTTCAAAGAGTTTCTTAAATAATCCCACAGCACTCCCCCCTTCACCACATCCTCACCCTGATCCATATACCCCATGTAAATGTAAAGTGTTGCAGCTTAATAAGAAGCACATTTACTCCAGCTGTGCTGAAGCTAGGAATCAAGCTCCAACACTACTTTTTATCGAACTAAAACATCTAAACCAGAGTGCAACAGGCAGTATGCAGCACTGTGCTAAGCAATAGCGCTGGCCCTGTGTTTCTTAAAATGCTACTAACGGGAGATTATATGCACCTGCGTGTTAAAGCAAACTTGCTTGCTACCAAAAACCCACAAAAATAAACCAGCAAAAAAGTTGATCTCTCGTGGTTACCGTGTCAAGTGATTATCATACCAGATCCTCTACGTTCTCTATTCCCGCCCCCAATGAAATGTCGACCTATCAGGCGCATCGGAAACTGTAAGGATGCTGAATATAACAACTTATTGGAGTATTTCATTTTTAAAGTAGGCCTATATTTCATTCAAACTTTTCACCTTAAATGGCAAAATAATATAATATATGCCATTTGAAAACTTAATTAGCCTACATTTATTTGATAATGTATAGGCTGTATAACTCGGTTGAAATGATTTAGTACATTTCAAGTATGGACAGTCGGGATATTTTACTCCCGATCTTGATAGGAAATTACCATACCAAACAATTTTTCAGTTAAAGATATGTATTTAATGGACTACATCAATTGGAATCGAATGAAATAATAAGAGTTGGCTACACCAAATATGTCATGTCATTGCTCTGTGGTTTTCTACAGGCTAGATAGAGCCCAATCATAAACTTTTTAGCCTAACAAATACCGCTTTCTCTATAGAGTTCGCCAGCTTGTAGTCCTAAAACCCAGAAATGAATTACCTCTGGTTTGTTCAGCCAATCCAATGGGGGATAGAATAGGGACAATAAAATGTACATTTATCTACCATAAGCTGCCTGCAATGTCGTTTTAGAGAATTTGGCAGTATGTCCAACCGGCTTCACAACCGGAGACCACGTGTAACCATGCCAGCCCAGGTCCTCCACATCCGGCTTCTTTACCTGCGGGATCGTCTGAGACCAGCCACCCAGACAGTGGCACGCTGAAGAAGTTGGCTCTTCACGGATTATTCCCAGTTTCAACTTTACCGGGCAGATGACAGACAGCGTGTATGGTGTTGTGTGGGTGAGCGGTTTGCTGACGTCAATGTTGTGAACAGAGTGCCCCATGGTGGCGGTGGGGTTATGGTATGGGCAGGCATAAGCTGCGGACAACAAACACAATTTGCATTTTATCAATGTCAATTTGAATGCACATAGATACCATGACGAGATCCTGAGGCCCATTGTTGTGCCATTCATCCGCCGCCATCACCGCATGTTTCAGAATGATAATGCACTGCCCCATGTCGCAAGGATCTGTACACAATTCCTGGAAGCTGAAAAACTCCCAGTTCTTCCATGGCCTGCACACTCACCAGACATGTCACACGTTGAGCATGTTTGGGATGCTCTGGATCAACGTGTACGAAAGCGTGTTCCAGTTCCCGCCAATATCCAGCAACTTCGCACAACCATTGGAGAGGAGTGGGACAACATTCCACAGGCCACAATCAACAGCCTGATCAACTCTATCCAAAGTAGATACGTCGCGCTGCATGAGGAAAACGGAAGTCACAACAGATCCACGCCCCTACCTTTTTAAAAAAAAGTATCTGTGACCAACAGATGCATATCTGTATTCCCAGTCATGTGAAATCCATAGATTAGGGCTTAATGAATACATTTCAATTGACTGATATCCTTATATGAACTGTAACTCTGTAAAATATTTGCAATTGTTGCATGTTGCGTATATATTTTTGTTCAGTGTACATATACTTTTGTGAATTTTGAAGAATTTAACTGGCCCACTCTGTCATATTTTTGTTGATCATCCATCAGTTACATAGCAAACCATGTGGCTGGGATACCATTTTGTTGTGGGCCTTTGTTTGAAAGGCTTTAAAGTCAGATTTCTTCTGATGTATTTTTAGGGGCATGCCATCGCGAGGCCATGAGAAAGGTGAACGGTATATACAGTGAATGAAATACTAATCCCGGGTCGTCAGCAGCCTAATTGATCTTTCTCGGTTTCTCCGCCAGGTGAGATGGACAGGTTATTATTCACGTGAGCACAGGTCAGGTCAGAAGTGTGTCAGGAAGCATTGAATAGCTATAAAAGCCGTAATTCTCTGACATTCATCATTATTACCTCCATTCAACTGAAATGATGTCGGAGGAGGCTCGCATTTCCTTTTGTTCCTTCAACCTCCGCTGTGCAGACCAGGCCTGGTACTCCAGGTTATGTTTGGTCCCTGTCTGGTGGCATACACACAAAATCTAGGAAAAATGACATTAGGCGTTGGAGAAATGCCTCGTAATGACACCTGTGAATCCATTACCCCATCTGGGTATAGAGTGGAGTCGCTCGAAGCATCATCGATTCAGTGTCTGGCAGCGAAGCAGGATTTGAAAGAGGTTGGATGCATGTTGCTGTTGACTTGTGGATAGATGGATTTCCTGGGGAGACCTGGATGTTTGCCTTTTAAAAAAAATCCAATAAGACTGTTTGTTAATCCCCATGGTACACACACGTGTGATACACAGGCTCCTTCTAAACTGGGCAGATAAGAGGGTAGGAGCAGCAGGGGTAATCCTCCTAGTCTGACTGTTCCTGCATTCCAAATGGCACCCTATTCTCTATATAATGTGCCTAGCGAAAGTCTAAACACCCGTTGCACAGTCTTCACATTTTGCTGCCTTTCTACCAACTTTGCACAACATATATCTAGCGTTGCAAAGGGTCGGAAACCTTCCGGTATATTTCTGGAATTGTTCCAGAATATTTCCATGGGAAGTTAAGCTCGGGAATTTTGCTTGAATTCATCAAAAAAGTTAGCTTATAACAGTGAACCTTTTTTGTGGGATACACATGGTAACTCTAGGTCTTGTGGCATATTTTGGTTAAACTATCCCCAATTGAATGGAATTGCAACCCATTGCATGCACAGTGCATTCTTCCATCACATGTGCAGTGCACTCTTCCATCACATGTACAGCTGATTCTCAAGATCTTGCACACTAATGAGCAAAGTGTGTTTAAATAATTTCTAACTTGTTAACAATTTCTGCTAGTTAGTCTTTGCTACCATGTAGGTTTTAGCTTGCTTGAGCCTGCTGAGGTGTTAATTCACCTGTTTCCATACATGTTTCATTTTAAAACATTTATCTTACAAATGAGTTGTTTAATCTAACTGCTTAACTACTTATCTGTACATGGAATTGTTTTTTTATTGTGTGTTTTTTTTACTTTTTTTTTTTACTCATATTGCTCATCTTTACAGGAAAATGCCACGGGCACTATCTGATGTGTGGAGACATTTCACTGCAGCTAATGTAGAAGGAAAAGCAGTGTACATTTGCAAATACTGTGCCAAATCATATGTAAAGAATGCAACAAAGATGCAGAATCATCTGACCAAGTGCATAAAGTTCCCTCAGCGCTCAGCGTTCCCTCAACAAGCAACCTCTGACAAAAGTCCCTCTACTTCTATTCAAGGTGAAAATGATGAATCAGACACCTTATCGATATGAACAGCTCATGGTCCTCCTGGAATCAGAAGGTTTTTTTTCACTCAATGGAGGTACGTAGTCAGAGAAATGCTGATGAATGTCGAACTGTGTACTCAACTGGTTCACCTCTGATGCTCACAGGCAATGTGTATTGGAAGAGATTTCTGAATGTTCTTCGCCCAGCATACACCCCTCCAACCAGACATGCTTTATCTACTAATTTTCTGGATACAGTGTTCAAATGAAGGTCAAGCAAATCAGAGAAAGCAGACTGTTTTGCAATCATCTCTGATGGGTGGTCGAATGTTTGTGGGCAAGGAATAATTAACTACATAATCTCCACCCCTCAACCAGTATTCTACAAGAGCACAGACACGAGGGACAACGGTCTCTACATTGCAGATGAGCTGAAGGCAGTCATCAATGACCTTGGACCACAGAAGATATTTGCACTGGTGACAGACAAAGCTGCGAACATGAAGGCTGCTTGGTCTAAAGTGGAGGAGTCCTACCCTCACATCACACACATTGGCTGTGCTGCTCATGCTTTGAATCTGCTCCTCAAGGACATCATGGCACTGAAAACAATGGATACACTCTACAAGAGAGCCAAGGAAATGGTTAGGTATGTGAAGGTATATAGCAGCAATCTACCTCACCAAGCAAAGTGAGAAGAATAAGAGCACCACATTGAAGCTGCCCAGCAACACCCGTTGAGGTGGTGTTGTCATCATGTTTGATAGTCTCCTGGAGGGGAAGGAGTCTCCAAGAAATGGCCATATCACAGTCTGCTAATATGGACAGCCCCATCAAGAGGATCTGGATTATGTATTTTGGGAGAGAGTGGTAAGCAGCCTGAAACTCCTGAAACCTATTGCAGTAGCCATTGCACAGATTGAGGGAGACAATGCCATCCTGTCTGATGTTCAGACTCTGCTTGCAGATGGAAGAGAAGAAATCTGTACTGCCCACTTCACTGTTTCTCCAAGCAGAGGAAACTGCAGTTCTGAAATACATCAAAAAGCGTGAAGACTTCTGCCCGAAACCCATACACGCCGCAGCGTACATGTTGGACCCCAAGTATGCTGGCAAGAGCATCCTGTCTGATGCAGAGATCAACAAGGCCTATGGTGTCATCACTACCGTGTCTCGCCACCTTGGCCTGGATGAGGGCAAAGTTCTTGGCAGTCTGGCGAAGTACACTTTCAAGCAAGGGCTTTGGGATGGAGATGCAATAACTAAATTGTTTTTTTTATTTCTATTCTACTTATGATAAGGTAAAAGGTTTAGGTTTCTGATGCAAAAAACATCTACATTTAAATGGTATTAATATTAATTTACACATTTCTGTTAATTCCCATATATTCCCACGGAAAGTTTCCACCTCTGAATATTCCCCAAAATGTGCAACCCTACATATATCCATTGTTTTGTTAACATTGCTCAGTACATGTGGTTGGGAATCATAACTGACTTGCCTAGTTAAATACAGGTTGAATAAATAAAAAATGGACAGCAATAGTCTAGCCTTGTCTCAGATTTTCAGGCAGATTTAAGTCAGGATTGAGGCTGGATCATTTAGGAACACTCAACACCTCTTGGAAAGCCATTCTGGTGTGTTTTTGGCATTAAAATGTATGTAATTGTTCCACTGAAAAATACAGTTATTCCATGATTAGGTATTCAGACTGAGGCAGGGTTTCCTCTAACTGTTTCCCTGGGCTTTGCTCCTTTCATTTTTCTTTTGATCCTGAAACTCACTTTGCCGGCCGGTGATAAGCATACCCATAAAATGATGCTTCCACCACAAAACTTTTAAATGCTCTTTCTGAATCTCTTTTTTCCTCTCTCGCCATTTCTCTCTCATTGTCAGTTGCTCTACATACTCCGGTTTCCCTTTAGTCTAACCAAGACCATTCAGCTCGCTTACTGAATAATTCAATAACCATTATACAAATGTAAATGATCATTAACATTCAGTATTGATAGCACAAGGTTTCTCCCCCGGTGTTAGTTTAAATCAGCAGATTTTTTTTATCTGCTTCCAAGTGGTTATTGTGAAATGTGAGGTCTTGAGGGCATAATAGTGACAAGAATAGGAATCTTTTTTTTTTTTTAAAGGATAGACACTTTATTTAGTGTAGCTTCTGGGTGTATAAATATGTATTCGTATATTCTCTGGTTATTTGAGTAGACTGTATATTCAAATCAGTATGTGTTCTGTAGGACTGAATTCAAAGGATTTGTAGCTTCTTTGTGTTGAGCCAGGGTGAATTAAATATACAGTATTTGTTTTGGGCTTTTGAAGGATTTCATGTCCTCACCAGGACTTGTCTAGGAAATGAATTGATCCCACATTAAAAACAGTACATTTGTTTGACATACAGTATGTTTTTCTAAACTATGCTTTTTTTCTCTTCTCCTATTTGCTTGAAGCTGTAATCAGCATGCCACATTCATAAACGTCTGTCACAACGTCCCTCGAAGAGCAGAAAGTACTGTACAGTCTTTCACATCAGTTGCATATATGTTTTTGAAAGAGCGTTTTTCAGTACAGTTTATTATATTTTTTTGAACAAATGAGCCTTTAAAACCAAAAAGACAAAATCGGTCAATTGCTATTGAAGGCCTCAGGGAATGAGTTGGCCATTTATTTTCTTAGTGGTTATTAAATTCAATTATCTTAGTTCTTATATGCAAAGGAAATAAAAGCATGAACATGCACTGCACTGAACATTCCTCTCTTAAGAGTTTTCTAAACTCTACATAAGACGGCCTGGAAAGTGCTCATCTCAACAGAGACTCCTTTTGAGGTTTAAAAACACCCTTTAACTTGCCCAGCTTACAGTGATGAGGTTGGTGTTTGTGTTTTACCTCGCAATCAGGTAAAGTGGACCCTAAAACTAAAAGTGGACCCTCAGTGGACCCTAAAACCGAAGTCTTTTTTTTTCAGAGAGAATTGCATGGATAAACGGACCATTAAACACTATTTCCGAACATTTTCATCTGAGTTCCGGAGGCAGCGAGAGGCCATTAGAAGAAACCCACTGGGCACGTACTGGTTGAATCATAGTTGGAGTGCCATGAGATGGGCGGTGTTTGGGACTACTTCATTGGTTCCATTGAACAAGGCTCAAGCTCAAACAAGTGCACCTGAAATGCTTTATTTGAAAGTAAACAAATACTATTTGAACCCAGGTCTAGCAGAGAGAAAAACCAAAACCACCAGGTTGTCAGAACCCTGTATGGGGGAGTGTGTGTGTGCGTGCCTGCGAGGGATCATGGGTAACCGAGTCACCACCAACACTAATGATTGCTGACAGCAGGCGGTTGCTTCAGATTGCGTAAATGGGGAGTGCAAAAATGAGGCATAATCAACCCACCTCATCACCTACCTAATCAGACAGTTACTCTTTCTGCGGCACCCATCGCTCCTTCCCTGCCACCCTACGGCAAGTGGCACTTATGAGTAAATATGTCCCACTGCTCTCCCTTTGAATGAATGCATACATGATCCATTCTTGATCGCTCCGCAGGCTTTTAGGTTGTATTTCTCCTCACTTGTTTTTGAGTCTCTAGCTCCCCTGCTCTTCAATGTGTGTGCTCGAGTGTTGAGCGAGATGCCAGGTCATTTGCTTTTTACTAGGATAGTCATTGTGATGAATGACGGTTCATTCAGCTGGTTCTGGGTTATACTGTACTTTCCGTTTCGTTTTGAGCTGCTGTGTGTGTCCTCGTGCGTGCACATTAGTATGCATTCTCGCGTATTTGTGAGTGTGCGCTCGCATGTGTTTGTTGCTGTGACTGTGTCTGTCTTTTTTACCCAGTGGTCTATACATCCCATAGCTCTTTATTTTCATAGTGTACAGATTATTAACAGGGAACCAAACCCACGTAACAGACAGAATCCATATTGCTCCAGCTAACCAGCCCAGCAGTAGTGTTACTAACACATTCTGTGACCTCTCTAGTTTTCTCCCATGCCACAGGCTTTTGTTTTGTTGATGTCCGTTCATTTTAGCCACAAGTGTCCTCAAGCAAGTAAATGTCCTTTCTCCTTGTCAGAGAACAACCATCCTCCATTTGTATCTCTGCTTACTGACATGGAAAAGGAGAAAATAATTGAGTCTGTATCTATATTTCCTGATATTTGAGATATCTGAGCCCCGTGTGGCTCAGTTGGTAGAGCATGGCGCTTGCAACGGCAGGGTTGTGGGTTCGTTTCCCACGGGGGGCCAGTACAAAAAAAGTATGAATGTATGTACTTGTAAGTCGCTCTGGATAAGAGCGTCTGCTAAATGACGTAAATGTAAATGTAAATATTTAAGTGTAAACACTTCTTTAAGGAGTGTGTTGCTGCTATTTGCTAGGAGTAACATTTCTTTCAGATTACAAAGACCGATTGTCCTGGAAAAATCTGATGTGATTATTTTCCTGTATCTGAGATAAGTAATTGAAAATGGCTGTTGTCCGCTTATCTTACTAACACTTAAAAACCCTGACTTATCGACTGTCTCATTTGCTGTCCTCAACTGGTCAGAAGTAGTGCACTTTCAAGGGAATAGGGTGCCATTTGGGACACCACATTTGTCTGTGACATGTTGACTACATGACCATTGTTTCTGTTGGTTATTATAAGACGTGACCACATGTAGCCGCGGGCAGTGACTGGCATTTTACTAGGTATGCTAGTATTGCTTCCTTATCCTTCCAAGAAACACTGGAAACAACACATTCCATGTACTGTCCTTAGGTACAATACCGTTGATATGCCAGCCAGACCTGGGTTTGAATAGTATTTGTTTTCACTGAAATACTTTGAGAGTTTAGTTTGGCATTGCCGAGAGTGCCAGGTAGGGTAGCGTTTGCATTGGTTCCAATGGCTCCATCAAGCCACACAAGCTCAATCAAGGACAGAAAGAAAACAAGTACTATTTCACATCATGGACATGAGAAATATAAGATTGTCTTGCCTTGTTTCAATTATTGTGCAGGCATCCGTGAACTTTTGTCACTCCATATTGGCTGCCAGAAATAGAGATGAGGAAAATTTGGATTGTATTTTAGTTCTCTCCGGGTGGTTTTCCAAATAGAGATGAGGAAAATTTGGATTGTATTTTAGTTCTCTCCGGGTGGTTTTCCTTCACTTTTTGCTCTCTGCCTGTCTGGGCTCAGTTGTGTGGCACACTCTGAACTTTGCTCTTCTGAGCCTTTAAGAAAAGCCCTTCTGTTGAAGACAGCCAACTCTTTTCCCATGCTCGTCCAGAGACCGACAGACCACACCTGTCACTGTGTACGCTACCTGTATCCACAATGCTACAGGACGTGGGAAGATTGCTTTATTCAGGAAATCTACCTATCTTTCAATATTCAACAGTTTTCAGTATTATTTTTAATTTGACAGTGACATTACTGCTTTTGTACCGTACACTTACTGATCCAGTAAGTCTTTAGGTGTAGATTTTCCTTGATGTTAATCAGTTTTTGAACAAGTCTATTCAACCTTGAGCATGACCATATTTTGCTTTTGCGATAACAACTCCTACCACCATCTAGCAACCACACCATTGTGCAGTCTACCTACACAAAGCTAAGGGCTTTGTCCCAAATTGCTACCTATTTAACCTAACCCATAGGGCTCTGGTCAAAAGTAGTGCACTATATAGGGAATATGGTGCCATTTGGGACAAGTCCAAGCTCTCTCTTCAGAAGAGAAGCCATGTCCTGGGGATTCAAAGGGTAGCTAAGATCTTTCCTGCCAGTCTCTCGGTAGGCCGAAAGGTCAGCCTCCGTTTCTTTAATCTTCGGGGCCACAGGTCCTTTTTGAGGAGAAGAGAGATGTGCAATCATAGCAGTCTTTCCGCGGTGGTCACAGACGCATGCGCGTGCACGCACACTCCCATAAAGAAGCTCTGTTATTATCTCCTGCCTGTCGGATCTGACGCCCACCTGGAGAAAAGATCACCCCTTGCTGTGAAGAGTATCGACCCTGAGAAACGTTTTTAAGCAAGATATCTAACCACCACTTATTTATTTATATATCTATATCTACAGTAACATACATTTAGTTTTGAAAAGTGCGAAGAGCAGACACACAGACAGGGCTTTTTCTCTCTGATGCACTTCTTCCCTAACCCTGGCCTATTATCTTTGATCATTGTAGCCTATAAGTTTACTCATATACACTCCAGCTAGTCAGAGCTCCTACCAGGCTCATTAAAGCACACACACACACACACACACACTGGAAGAAGGAAACCACAGGCTAAAGCTTAATTTCCCTTCTCCAAATGAAGGAGAGACAGCTCTCTCTGCTCTCCACAGAATAATAACTGCAGAGTGCACTTTACAGACTAATTAGCATCATTTGTCTGGCTGATCGAGTGTCTGTTTTATCAGCAGTAGCCACACAGTGTCCAGACAGCTCGCCTCACGGGGTTGAACGAGAATTGAACTAAATGTTACCTCACACCTCCCTCACCTCCAGGTGGTCAAGATGATGATCATCGTGGTGGTGACCTTCGCCCTCTGCTGGCTGCCGTACCACGTCTACTTCATCGTGACGGGCCTCAACAAGGCTCTGATGAGGTGGAAGTCCATCCAGCAGGTCTACCTGTCAGTGCTGTGGCTGGCCATGAGCTCCACCATGTACAACCCCATCATCTACTGCTGCCTCAACAGCAGGTAAGGAGAATACACACGTGCACACAGGCAGGCAAGCAGAAATGGGAGCAGGCACGGGCAGAGGTACATACACCCACATGTGCATGCAAACGTAGGTATATGTGCGCACACACACATACCCATGTAGCTATATTTTCATAGTCGATGGTTGGAAAGGGCATGGAAATTATATTTATGCTGTTGGCCTGCCTCTGTATAGGTTCATAACAATCCTTAAAAAACAACTAAGGTGCATTAGAATGTCGAAGCTTTGAATATCCGGTAATCCTCCAAACACAGCACAAGAGACATGTGCTTCAACAAAGGTCCAGGCCATGGCAATCCTGATAACATGTCCTTTTGTGATTTTCATGCACTCTTGAAAATGCAAAAAAAACAAAAAAACATTTTAGGACTGAGGATTGAAAGTAAAGCTACTTCCAGGACATCGTTAAGAAATGCTGAAGAGACCTGGAAATCAAAGCATGATTTAAATTGGTTACCATTGTATGCTTTTTGAACATTGTTCTTTAAACCACTCAGTACCTGTGTGACTCATTCTTTCTGCAAACAGGAACAATGCAGGTACAGAACCTGGAGGTATGACATCAAGATGTAGTCCCATAAGACCCTCTCAGCGTCACCTCGTGTACACACACACAAACACACGTAGCTGTATTTCCATGGTTAATTCATCCTAATGCCATGAAAAGAGCATGGCAATTGTATATCCATCTAGACAAGCTCTGTGCCTTAGTCTTTCCTTTGCCCGGCCTCAGAAATCTCATAACCAAATGAAATACAGAGCAAGACCTCCCTTGAAGGAGCTTCAGTGCTCTGAATCCGGAGTCTGAGTGTTGATGAATGCTAGTTTGTGAATGAAGCTCCCCAGTGCACTTAGGTACACGCAGGCAATTATCTAAAGCACATATAGCATTCTTACCATCAACACAATCGGCCTGTTCAGGAAGGATGTGCTGTGTGGTTGATTTGCCCCCTTCATGATGTGTATATATAAAAACAACATCATTAAATCTTTCTTGGCTATTATTAAGTAAGCCTTGTCCGAGCCAAAATGGCCAATAGGGCAGGAGCCTATCTCCTGTTTCGGTAGAGTGAGGCAGCTTGAAGTATACCCCTGGACAGGACTCTATTCTATTATTTAAAAAAATATTTGATGTATTTATTTATGTACTGTATTAAGTATGTATTTGTTGTTTATTATCTGGGTCATTAGCTGACTTTAAATTGATGGAGAACACAGGGCTGTGTGTGTTGCAGTCGATTTATATTTAGTTTCCTGTTTAATTGTTTGTTTGTCTGTGTGCTTTCGTGTTTTATGTCATTATACAACTCTCTCTTCAACCTCACCGCACTGTATACATTGGTATGTAATTTGTTTACTCCTGCCTTATGAAAATCAGATCATCCTATGAAAACCTGGATTGTGTTCAGTAGGTGGAAAATGTTTTGGAAACGTAGTGACAGGTACTGTGCTACTTTAACTCGTCCAATAGGACCACAGATTTTAGTTTTCCGTTGGAAAACATTTCACAACAGCGTGCCCTTGAACACTACCCCGTTTGTAAAATCACATGTCATTCACACCCCTGCCCCCCTCTCTATTCGCCCCTTCTTCCCCCCAGGTTCCGGGCTGGCTTCAAGCAGGCGTTCCGCTGGTGCCCCTTTGTCCAGGTGTCCAGCTATGACGAGCTGGAGCTGAGGGCCACGCGCCTCCACCCGGCCCGCCAGAGCAGCATGTACACCTTGTCTCGCATGGATACCGCCATGGTAGTGGTGTATGACCCTGTAGACAGAACAAACAACCAGAACCAGGCCAGGAAGAAGAGCTACGTCAAGCCTAGAGTAGAAAACGGGCTTGGTTGCAATAGGAACGGGGCTAAGGCAGGCTGCGCCCCCAATGCTGAGGCTGAGGACTTCTCCTAAAGGAGGGCATACAAGAAAGCAGACAAACACTGTCAGGCATGCGCAAACACACTGGCATGTATAGAGTGGTAACTTATACTGTGTACAGTACATGCAAAAACAGGTAGACATTGCAAACATGCATACAAGACATGCTGTCCCTGTCAATACAAACACATGCAAACACACACTTTTCAAAGAGTTCAGAGAAGATGGCAGAAAACACATTTTAGATGAGAAGCAGGAATTAATTGTCGAATATAACCATCAGATATCATATTGTTGTACGGTCTGTAATACTGAGTGTACTGTATATAAAAACATGCATACGAAAAAATATACAAAAAATGCCTGGCCAAGTAACATCCTGAATGCAATGGCTACTGAGTGTTTTCAAAACATTATGAACACCTGCTCTTTCCATGACATAGACTGACCAGGTGAATCCAGTTGAAAGCTATGATCCCTTATTAAATCCACTTCAATCAGTGTAGATGAAGGGGAGGAGACCGGTTAAAGAAGGATTTTTAAGCCTTGAGACAATTGAGACATGGATTGTGTGTGTGTGCCATTCAGAGGGTGAATGGGCAAGACAAAAGATTTAAGTGCCTTTGAATGGGGTATGATAGTAGCTACCAGGCCCACTGGTTTGTGTCAAGAACTGCAACGCTGCTGGGTTTTTCATGCTCAACGTTTCCTGTGTGTATCAAGAACGGTCCACCACCCAAAGGACATCCAGTCAACTTGAAGCATTGGAGTCAACATGGGCCAGCATCCCTGTAGAATGCGTTCGACAGCCAGTGTCTCAAGGTGTTGAACGCATTCTACAGGGATGTTCGGAAGGTGTTCTTGATGTTTTGTACACTCAGCTCCAAAAGTATTGGGACAGTGACAATTTTCTTTGTTGTTTTTGGCTCTGTACACCAGCACTTTGGACGTGCAGACTGTCAGCTTTAATGTGAGGGTATATTCATCCCTATCGAGTGAACCATTTAGAAATTACAGCACTTTTAGATATATGCCTGCTAGATACCAGAGAGAATACATTTTGGGGAGCGACCTATATAGCAGTGGTTTTTAGCTGTAGTCTTACGTAATGTATAGAATGACTGGTCCCAGTTTAAACAAACTACAATTTATAAAGGCTTCATATGGCATACGTATAGTCTTCATGAGCACTACAGATTCTACTAGATTCTACAAAGTCTTATGTCATGTAGTTACGTCATGTATAGAATGACCAAAGTATCCCGTCTATCCCTCCTGTCACACCCTGATCTGTTTCACCTGTCGTTGTGATCGTCTCCACCGCCCTCCAGGTGTCGCCCATCTTCCCCATTATCCCCTGTGTATTTATACCTGTGTTCTCTGTCTGTTGCCAGTTCGTCTTGTTTGTTCAAGTCAACCAGCATTTTGTGTCTCAGATCCTGCTTTTTCCAGTCTCTCTTTTCTCGCCCTCCTGCTTTTGACCCTTGCCTGTCCTGACTCCGAGCCCGCCTGCCTGACCCTGAGCCTGCCTGCCTGCCTGCCGACCTGTACCTTTGCCCCCCTTCTGGATTACCGACCTCTGCCTTACCCTGATTCTGCCTGCCGCCCGGTACCGTTGCCCCACCTCCGGTTTACTGACCCCTACCTGCCTTGACCTGTCTGTTGCCTTCCCCTGTTGGAATATTAAACTATTGTTTATTCAACGTGGTCTGTATCTGGGTCATACCTTCATACCTGATACCTCCATTATGCCCCAATTGTAACCTCTATAGACACTTAGTGATTTCCGTGTTGTGTTAGTGTTTATGCACGTTGTTTTTCCTCCTACATGGTCAACGTTAGGTCACCATTGGCAAAAAAGCTAACTAACGAATACACAAATTTGCACATAAATAACTAGCTAATTGTTTATTTAAAGCGGCGTCATTGATCTGAATCTGAATGCTTAGTACAGCGTAAATCTTTTTTACTGCTAATGTTTTAAAGCAGTATCCATATTTTTCTATGTTTGAGTAGCTTTGTGGTTATGCACGCTTTCCAATAAGAAAACAATTGCAGGAAAAAACTGTTGTGGAATGGAATTCAAATAGCAGATGACAGTTTGTACTACTACTTTTCTTTTGCCTTCATATTCCCATTGACAAGTGCGTCACTTCCTGCATTGCACTTACATATAGTACTGTAGCTTTGAACAAAATGCCCACAATGAGGTGTTTAGATGTGCTTGTGCGTGCGTGTGCCCACGGAGCAGAGTTGTCATGATCACAGTGTGTGTGTGTGCATCCACAGTGCAGGGTTTATATGACCACAGTGTTTAGAATCTAGATGTTAGGTAAAACCTTGGGCCATCAATTAGATGGATGCCATCGTGAAAGAGGGTTGATCCCATCACTTCCAGTAAGGGGTGGTATTTCTTCCCTGGGTGTGGGTATGTGTGCTTGCGTGCGCCTACTATATATATATATGTATGTGTATATACTATATATATATGTGTGTGTGTGTGTGTGTGATCCTTCAGGGTTTAAATCAAGTGCTGGCACTAGCACCAGGCTTCTCTTCAGCCTTTTGTCTTGTTTGACTCGACACGCCAAGAGACCAACCACGTTTGGTTTAGGGTATTTCTTCCCCTGACCAATGAGAGCGAGCTGTGTTATACCCAACAGTCCAGTGCAGTATAAAGACATTACGTGCCATAGCTCAGGTTCCACGACTGTCTGATAGGGGGTCTCCTGCAAACTCCCTCAGGGAGCAAAAATAATTCAAAGCCTGAGGCACCGGTCTCACCTTGGCCCCCCAAGGCCCTTGTAGACGGTGAAGTGTTGTATTATTATTTTTTCTCCAGATGACAGACTACCCACCTGTGGCCCTCAGCTTGACTTAAAGATAACATGAAAATAACAGCTGTGTGAAGGGGGGGAAGGAAAAAAAAACAGCCTGCTTTTTGCCGGTGGTAAGGTAACAAACTGTATACACAACAAGTCACATTCGACAGCGTTCATATATCAATGGGGTTGCATCGCTGTGACAGGTTGCATCACAAGTGATGAAATGTAGTTCTTTAGTTTAATTCTTGAGCATGATACCAAACGGCAACGAGTCGGTTAATCAAAAGATAGTAAGATCATTATAACTTTGATCAAAGACATTTCTAGATGTTTTTCTCATGACACGCACTTTTGTTTGTTTTGAAACGAGCTATAATGTGACCAGTCGATTTGATAGTGATGTAAATGCATATATTAGTGAAATCAGGCTAGATTCAGTTTAATATTGCCATTCTGTGAGGATACCGCCGATGTTTCCTTACCCCAGACATGAAGTCAACATGGTCTTACCAGAATATGTAAAGATAGTGACGTTAAAACACTGTAGTTATATGCCACTTAAGCTTAATTTTATATGTATATCACTTAGTGACATGACTTATGTCACTATAATGATGTATTCAACCATTGCAGTTATGTCTCACCTAATCTGATTTATTACTTGTATATCACTTACGATGACATATTACTCTTGTGTCATTATAATGACGTATTGTCTAAGATTAGGGACAGGTTGTCCTATAACGTGTCGACATTCTGACATATTTCTAACGAGGTATGTCTGGTGTAGTGTTGCTGGAGTGTGCCAATAGAATGTTCTAAGCCTTTATGAAAGAATGTAAAGAAATACTATATTTGCGTCATGTATTTCATTACGTGTTGTCATGATGCGTTTTAGCTGCTACTGTATTTATCATTCAATCCCATTTTTTTTGTTGATAGTGTTGTTATTCATTAAGATATGGTTTGATACGAGAAAATACGTAAAGAAAAAAAACTGTTGTGATGTCAGTCGTCCATTGTATATTTATGTTACTGAAGACAATGTTGAAGTTTAATGTATAACTAATAGTGCCTCTATCAAATGGTAGGCCTTTTTGCGTTGCAGTCGTCCAGATTAACTGATTTGATAACACTTAATTGCAAAGGGCCCTGAATAAGGATATACCACAGTGCAATCAGTCATAACAGCTTCACAAACACTACGTGCTAATGGCAGCATACAGTATGCAACAAACTCCCAGTTGACGTATGCAGTGTAGTGATTTAACATTGGCATAAGATATTATGAATGTTCGTGTAGTGCTTATAAAGTTGTAATGTGATGCTTATGCATGTGGTACAAAGTATTTCTGCATAACTTCTAAAGTTTTATGATTTTATGGGCCAGTTTCATGGACCCAGATTAAGTTTATTCATGGCATCAGAAGTTCCTTTTGAATAGGCTTAATCTGGGTATGTGAACCCAGCCTGTACTGAACGGTATTGTTTAAGCTTAATGTCAAGGTTCTGTCTATGCTCTTATCATGAATGCTTACATCTACACAACCCAACATATTGAATTTAAAATCCTTTATAGTAATACATTCCAAATTGAAGAAACATACACTTGGAGAATCCTGTTTGCTCAGATTGAAAAGGGTTTCATGTAGTCATGCACTTCATGTACATTTACAAGCGCCATATGAACAGTGATAAGCAGCGTGCGTATAACTTACAGTGTTTCACAGTGATAACAGTAGCACAGGGCCTTACCAATTTAAGACATGTAATCATAAATCAATAGATTCAATTCTGTACATTGTGAACACTTTTGTGTTAGCTATTTATCACCTACTGGTGGAGTTTTGGTTGACTTTCGTCACTACGTGGACTTTGTCATTGTCGATGTAACGTGTTTGGTTTAACGTGATCCTGTAAATAAAATTGTTTTGTTCTTTATTAGGTGTCCCTACTAATTATTCTTGTTGATGCTGTGTCAACATTCTGTGGTATTTACATGTCCATTGTGTAGTGGTGGAAAAAAGTACCCAATTGTCATACTTGAGTAAAAGTAAAGATACCTTCATAGAAAATGAATCAAGTGAAAGTCACCCACTTAAATACTACTTGAGTAAAAGTCTAAAAGGATTGTTTTAAATATACTTAAGTATCAAAAGTAAATGTATAAATCCTTTCAAATTCCTTATATTAAGCAATCCAGACGGCACTTTTTTAATATATTTTTTTATTTAAGGATAGCCAGGGGCACACTCCAAGACTCCATCATTTACAAATGAAGCATTTGTGTTTAGTGTAGTATGATCTAAAATAAGGACGCACGACAACGAGGTTCTAGCTCCAGCATGTTTACTAACCTAACCCTCGCATGTCCTACATACATTGGGGAGGACAAGTATTTTGATACACTGCCGATTTTGCAGGTTTTCCTACTTACAAAGCATGTAGAGGTCTGTAATTTTTATCATAGGTACACTTCAACTGTGAGAGACGGATTCTAAAACAAAAATCCAACGGCCAGAGCCCGTTGAACTTGAAGTCGCAAACCCTGAAATCCCGCCAGCTTCTTCCTCTTGCAACATGTTGCTTAGCAGTTGCTCGTTAGCTAGCAAAATAATGATATGCACTGTTTTATCTCCAACAATGTGCCCTTGTTACACCCCTGAAAAAGGGGAGAAAGAATCACAATTGTGATACGGAATGTTTACTCATTGAACTTTTAGTGCAATCATTTTACATAAGTAACACATTTTACAGAATAACAGATCTACAGGAAATAGATAGTTTTGTAGGGTACAAGGCTTATTCAAGTCACAACAGTATACACTGTACATCACTGAAACAAATACTATTTTCAATATAACTGTCAAGCACAAAGCTTTAACTCAGTAAACCATAACTCAATTTATCAACAGGCAACAAAGTGTTTGAAAAACCATTACACAAATAACGCCGCAAAATATCTTATTAACAACGCACCTGTTCATTCACAATCGACATAAAATGGCAGCTACGTAGCAGTACCTAGCAGTACGAAGCTAGCTGCAACCGAGCACGGCTCATATTACTCTCTGCAAACTTAACTAACTTCCTCAATATGTTACTAAGACAAACCTTAAAACACTCTTGACATGTTAGCGAGTTATTACATTTAAATTACTCTTTTTTTATCATCAATAACGTACCTGAAAAAGGGGAGAAAGAATCACAATTGTGATACGGAATGTTTACTCATTGAACTTTTAGTGCAATGAGAAAAAGACCGTGAATTCTCCGTGAACTTGAGTGGAGACCAGAGCAATCGATCTCAGGCTCATAGATTAAGAGCATTTAGTAGATCACAGATTAACACCTTTACCCACGACAACATAAAGTAATCAACATAACGTTTACACATTCCTCTCACAATTCGTACCCTTTGTATGCTTGACGGATTTGAACACAATTATATAAATGTTATCAATCTATCAACTAATACTGAGTGCATGATCTTCTTAACCTTAGATGTTTTAAGATCCTCACATACTATGAATTTACTAATACTGTTTAATGTATAACAGGCTATTAGTATTTCCTTTAACCTGTCACACTCTCCCCGACAAAATAAATGTTGTCCCAACATTACCAACATTGTCTTCTTCAACAGTCTGTATGCACTGGACCTCGAAAATCCTCTTCTGTAAGGTAGTACTTGAGCAGAGGTCAAGGGTCACAGTTCAAATATAACTAACAAGTTATTCACAGTCCATATCTGTTGACCAGCTGTATAACATAAACAGTCCTTTCTCATACTATTGATCAACAGTCCATCAATTTTAATGATCTAAATGCATAGTCTGCAAATTGTCTCTTGTGACAGTCCGTGAAATCAGTCAGTAGTTCATGGTCAAACATGTCAACTCTGTAGCCTCATGTTTGCTGAAGCCCATACATGTAAGGTGGCTGAAAGTAACATTGCTGTAGTGATGGCAGCCATGGAACCAGTCCTGGTGCAGAGTAGACAGGGAACAACTGTGGCTGGATACTGTAGCAGGAAGGGATACCAAGCTGATCATAGGTGATACGTCTTGGAGGCTGTCTCTCTCTTTGTGGCAGCTGGTAGGCTGGTTCCTCAGGTTCAGCAGCATCAGTTAATGAAGGAAAGGCACTTGGTGGACGATCATCAGGCAAATTTTCAGCAGGCAAGTTCATCTCCTCAGCAGGCAGGTCTTGAACTGTTGTTGTCTCCTCCAGCCGCTTTTCAACAAGAGGCTGTGCTGGTAGCGTATCAGGGACTGGCACCGCAACTGTCTGTTTCACTGGTGGGGGCCTGTGTTCCCACTCTCTCGCTGGTTCAGCATTCCTCTCCTCAGGTACTGTAGGAGATGTGGGAACCTGTAGCGGCTCATGATGAAGGTCATATTCATCCCCGCTGTCATCAGAATCTAGAGGATGTGATGCAGGCTGATGTCTCCTTTTTTTTCTGACTTTTGTCATCTTTGGTCATTTCTGGTTGTGTCTCAAAAGGTAAGTGGTCACAGGGCATGAGCAGGTTTCTGTGCAAGACCCTGGAGCGTCCCCTACCCTTTTCTGGTCTCAATTCATAAATCGGCAGGTCTGAACCCATTTGTCTCACTACTGTGTGAATTGTATCTTCCCAATAGTTACGGAGTTTGCCTGGTCCTCCTCTTGGTGTCAGGTTTTTAATCAGAACTCGCTCGCCAGGCTGTAGCACTGAACTCCTAACTTTAGTGTCATAGTACTTCTTACTTCTTTCAGCAGCTTTCTGAGCATTTTCATTTGCAATGGCGTATGCTTCTTCCATCCCTCGTTTCCAGTTCTCCACGTAGTCTCGATGGTTACTGGAACCTGCCTCTGTGCACAATCCAAAGAGCATATCAACTGGAAGCCTGGGTGATCTCCCAAACAGAAGATAAAATGGTGAATAGCCAGTCACTTCGCAACGGGTGCAGTTATAGGCATAAACCAGTTTGTTCAGAGACTCCTTCCAATTTGACTTTTGTGTCTCAGTTAGTGTCTTTAACATTTGCAACAATGTTCTGTTCATGCGTTCCACTTGACCGTTCCCCATCGGGTGGTAGGGTGTTGTTCTGGACCCCGCCATGCCACTGAGTTTCTTTAACTGATGGAACAACTGATTTTCAAATTCTCCCCCTTGGTCATGGTGGATGCGGGACGGGAACCCAAACTTCAGGGCAAAGTCATTGAAGATGAGATTTGCAGCAGTTTTACCTGACTTTGATGTGGTGGCGTAGGCTTGAGTGAAACGTGTAAAATGATCAACAATCACGAGGATGTACTCATATCCCCCTTTGCATCTGTCGAGATGAAGGAAGTCTATACATACCAGTTCAAATGGCTGTGTTGTCACAATGTTTGTCAGAGGAGCTCTTGTTTCATGGGCTGGCTTTTTCTGCTTGACACAGCTACAAGTTTTAGTCACATAGTGCTCGATGTCAGATTGCATATATGGCCAGAAGAAGCGGTCACGTACTAGTGATACAGTGCGGTCAGTACCTTGGTGTCCCATGTTATTGTGCAACTCTTCCATCACTTTACCTTTGTACTGCTCTGGTAGAACTAACTGCTTGCGGGCTGTAGTGATTCTGTACATTATGCCATCACTGTCTATTGTCAATTTGTCCCATTCTCTGAATAGGCATTTTGTCTTTGGACTGAATTCCTTTTGCTCTTTAACTGGCGGTTTGAAACCCGACAGTTTGAAATTGAGCACAGGACGGATGACCGGATCAGATTCTTGTGCTTCTCTTATCCCATCTTTTGGGATCGAGCTGGTTGTTGCAGTGGTTGTCTCACCTTCAGCTGACACTGACATAGATGCAGCTGAAAGTGACCAAGGTACAACAGCCTCTTTCTGTACCTCAACTGCTTGTATCGTGGCGGCAATGGTGTCTGGTGGAAGCTCCTCAGAACATTCTCTCATCAGTGACTCTACATCCAGTGGCATCCTTGACAACGCATCTGCATCACCGTTCTCTCTGCCTGGCCTGTACTTTATTGTGAAGTGGAAATCAGCCAATTCTGAAACCCACCTGGAAGTGGTTGCGTTCAGTTTCGCAGTAGACAGAATGTAGCTGAGCGGGTTGTTATCGCTGTATACAGTGAAGGACGGAGCATAGTACAAATAATCATGGAACTTATCAGTGATTGCCCATTTTAGAGCTAGAAATTCTAGCTTGCCCGAGTGGTAGTGATAGTTCTTCTCAGCTGCTGTTAAAGTTCGAGAGCCATAAGCAATGACCCTAAGCTTCCCATCTTGCTTTTGATAGAGAACTGCTCCCAAGCCTTGGTATGACGCATCAGTGTGTACAACAAATGGCTGAGTGAAATCAGGGAAACCTAAGACTGGTGGGTGAAGCAACCACTCAATCAGCTGTTCAAGTGCCTGTTGATGCTGGTCAGTCCACAGGATTGGCTTGTTTGAGGGCACCACATGACTTAGTTTCTTTGTTTTTGTTTTCCGTGGGTGGTCAGGTAATTTCTCTGAATCTGCTTTCAGGAGGTCATACAGGCAGCTGGCCCTCCTAGAAAAGTCTTTGATGTACTGTCTGTAGTAAGTGAGTAACCCAAGCATTTGTCTGAGCTGGCCCACAGTCTCTGGTCTGATTTCTTTCAATGCTCTTACTGCTTCAAAATCAGCTGGGTCAACTCGGCTGCCCTCTGCAGACACTACTCTGCCCAAATAACGGACCTGGGGTTTAAAGAGATCACACTTACTTGGTTTGAGTTTAATGCCATACTCTCTGAGACGCTGCAAAACTTTTCGCACATCATTCACATGGCTGTCGAAAGTTTTACTGAAAACAAGCGTGTCGTCCAGATAAGGAAAGCAGATGTCATCCCGGAGCCCTTCCAAACACTCCTCCATACACCGCTGAAAAGCTGCAGGAGCGTTCATGAGACCGAATGGCATCCGTATCCACTCATAGAGTCCCCATGGGGTCACAAATGCTGTCAGTGGTCTGCTTTCTTCAGAGATGAACCCCTGGTGATACGCTTTTCCCTGATCTAAGAGGGAGAACCAGGAATTACCACCTAAACTGTCCATGATGTCTTGGACCCGAGGGATGGGCTGGCGGTCGGGATGTGTCTTTCTGTTCAGGTCTCTGTAATCTATACACAACCGGAGGGTCCCATCCTTCTTACGAACGCACACGACAGGTGAAGAATATGAAGAGTTTGACTTCCTAACCCAGCCCTGGGCTATGAGGTCATAAAGGTAACCCTTCATCTCCTGATACAGTGGCCTGGGCACTGACATGTATGTGCGCTTGACTGGTTCAGAGTCCTTTAGAGAAATAGTCATTTTCAATCGTTCAATGCAGCCAATGTCATTGTCTGATCTGGAGAAGGAGTGACACTCTTCTCTAAGCATTTGCCTAACAACCTCTCTCTGCTCTTCGGTTAGGTGAGTTAAACCTACTGGTGGATCCCACTGTTCAGTAGCAGTACATGGGGTTCGAACGCTGGTGTGATTCACTGTGGCTGGGGTGACAGTTTTTTCAAAGACTTGGGCAGGTAACACAGTCATAATGGTTTGTACTGTACCGATTATTGTGCGTCCTAGCAGGGCAATGTCGTGGTCAGTGGGGTTAGAGACATCAAGCCTGATAACTGGAAAAACACCTTTTCTGACTGACTAGTGTGTCAAAGAACTCAAGGTCGTCTGGCCACTGCGGGTTCAGGTCTGGCTGGAAAAGCATTGTCATGTCCTCTTTGAAAGGCTGGGAAGCGACACGGCACTCAATCTGAATGCTACTGTGTTTTGGTACAGCAACCTTCTCTTTCTTGGTTTTCACTGCGTATTCATCTGTCTGTTCTGCGCTAACAGCCTGTATAAAAGCTCTCACCTTGTTTCTTTTGAGGCTTGGGAAAGCTGTTTTTACTGTACTGTATTGTTTAGTCTTTTCGGTCATTGTCAGGATGTGCTCGATAACATTGAAACCTATGATGGGATGAGATAGGTGACAGCCTTTCATTACCAGCCTGGGATGACCAGTTCCTTTGTTTCGTCAGTTTCAGAGGCTAGCCGAAAAGTTGTTTCAATCCATCCCAGGTACGGCATTTCAGTCCCATTTGCTGCAGTCAACCTTAGATCAGCAGGTGAGTCCAGGATTTCTGAAACATCTCTCAGCCTTGCGTTTGGGAGAGATTCCTCTTTCCATCGTTCATCAATGACCGATACCTGAGAGCCTGTGTCCCATAGAGCTTGGAGGTGGTGGCGATTCAGGTGACACTCAATAAGGCACTGTCTGCCGACTAGCGAGGTGACCTTACGGGGGTGGCAACCTTGAGCTAGGGATGGTAAGGAGTGGGCATTTTCCTCTGTGCATGAAAACCTTTCACTGGTAGAGTTAATTTTCAGGTGAGTGCATTTTTCCTTATGTTTAATCCAATGTTGGTTTTGACATACTTTGGAACAGTACAGTGTCTCTTTACATGATGAACATTGTTTCAGGTTCTCAAATGAATCTTCTCTGGCACAATTTGCACATTTCTGGGACTTTTTGGTAGCTACGGTTAACACTCGTCCCTCAGCGGTAACCTTTGCCCGTTTAAAGGGGCCTCCCTTGAAGGTCTGACTCCCTGGGTTTTACATCCAGCTTGAAAATGTTCTCCACTCCCACATCGGAAGCAGTGTGTGCAGCGTGCATCTGTTCTGGCCTGCTGGCAGACAAAACACCTCCTTGGAGCTTGAGCAGAGCGGTTGGCATACTCCCCCACGACGCCAGGTCAGCGGAGTCAATCACCACCTTCCGGAAACACCTGAAACACCACCTCTTTAAGGAATACCTAGGATAGGATAAAGTAATCCTTCTAACCCCCCCCCCCCCCCTAAAAGAGTTAGATGCACTATTGTAAAGTGGTTGTTCCACTGGATATCATAAGGTGAATGCACCAACTTGTAAGTCGCTCTGGATAAGAGCGTCTGCTAAATGACTTAAATGTAAATGTAAATGGTTAGGTGCATATTGATGCTGCACAGGGTCAGGTGCTTGGGACTGACTGTAGTTGCTGTAATACTGCTGCTGGGACACAGGTGGCTGGGGGCCCCAATCTGGCCTCCTAACTGGAGGTGGGGCATAGGCACAAGGCGGTGACTGAAACATAGGCTGCTGTAATGTCTCCTTAATCTGAGCAATCTCTGCACTGAGACCTTTTAGAGAAGCTACACCTGTCTTAAGTTCAGCTAACTCTGTTAACAGTTCTGCGGGTATCTTAACTTTGGCTTCCTTCACAGGACACTTTGTGGATGGCGTATCTTCTAACTGGACTACACTTACAGTTGTAGCAGGCTGTGGGGCATGAAACCGCTTTTTGTTTCGTCTTTCTATCTCATTAGCACAAGCAATGTTAAGCTTCTCTAGCAAAACCTCATCTGATGTTTCGCTATCTAGCAGGAGAGGCTGCATGTCTATCCTGATACTGTCACTCTGGAGACCTGTAAGGACTGTGTGTAAACACATGCGCTGGACTAGAGCAGGGTCATACTTAAGCTCTGATTCTGACTCCTCGGATGCAAACAGTACTTTCTGCCTCAAATCTAAGACGCGCATCAGGAAGCTTTGAGGGGTCTCTTTGCTATGCTGTGCTTCTGAAGCTAGCTGTTTGTAAAGCTCTGTGGCACTCTTCTCTTGGAAGTGGGAACGCAGGATACATCTAAGTGTGGGAAGAGTTAGCTGGGGTTTACCTTCCAAGTAACTGCGTAGCTGTGAGCCTGGAGAAATAGCCCTGACTACTGCGTCTACTATTTCTACCTCAGGATAGCCTCTGTTAAGTCCACTCTCGATCTGATGGGCAAGGCTGGAAAAAATCAGTTTATCTTTCTGGCCCGGTTCACCTATCTGACCAGATATTTTAAACTCTTTGCGCCAGTATGAGCTGGGCTGTGCATTGGGTGAGAGCGGCACGCTCCCCTGAAGATTGGCATGGGGTTGGGGCTGACGCAGAGAATCACTGGCTTTGGCTGCAGTAATCTGCTCAGTTCCCACCCTTTGTTGTGGGGTTACAGTTCTCAGTTCCTCTATTCTGTGATGTATTCCGGCTGTTTCAATATCATGGTCAGTTTGCCATGTTTTGTTATCTATGCCACTGATCATCTCTGTCATTTTGTCTTTAAGTAGCAACAATTCCGACATGCCGCCATCTTCTAACTCTGCAATTTCCTCTCTTTCAAGGAACATCATAATGTGAGTCATCAATGATATGCGGGATTTGTCTTGAACATCTCTTCTCTGTTCGCCTGATATGTCAAGGAAACCACATATCTCTAGTAACTTGTCTTTAGTCAGGGTGTGCAATTCTCCTACTACCTCTTCCTGTAGTTCTTCCAAGGCGGTTGTCATGTTGACAGAACAGGAGGAACTTTTACTGTGCAGGAGTTGACTCTGAATTAGATGGTCCTTACTGTCTCTGATGGTCGATCAATGGCCTCAGTTGACACGTACTTAACCACCAACTTCCAGCTCCCCTCGAACAGCAACACTTTCCTCACTGCAGCCTGCCTGAGTTGTTATGTGGGGATTTAGCTGGCTCGGAATTCAGCGACCAGGATGTGGAAACTGAACATCTGAGCAGCCATCTCAGCGGAGCCTCCAAAAATGTTACACCCCTGAAAAAGGGGAGAAAGAATCACAATTGTGATACGGAATGTTTACTCATTGAACTTTTAGTGCAATGAGAAAAAGACCGCGAATTCTCCGTGAACTTGAGTGGAGACCAGAGCAATCGATCTCAGGCTCATAGATTAAGAGCATTTAGTAGATCACAGATTAACACTTTTACCCACGACAACATAAAGTAATCAACATAATGTTTACACATTCCTCTCACAATTCGTACCCTTTGTATGCTTGACGGATTTGAACACAATTATATAAATGTTATCAATCTATCAACTAATACTGAGTGCATGATCTTCTTAACCTTAGATGTTTTAAGATCCTCACATACTATGAATTTACTAATACTGTTTAATGTATAACAGGCTATTAGTATTTCCTTTAACCTGTCACACCCTCCGTGCTTTGAAACAGCCTGAATGTATGATTTACTTGTTACGTCCTTCACGTTTATGTGAATTTTAAAACCCACTTCTGACTCCGTGTAGTATGATCTAAAATAAGGACGCGCGACAACGAGGTTCTAGCTCCAGCATGTTTACTAACCTAACCCTCGCATGTCCTACATAGGTACGGATACCCCCAAGGGACATCCTACTACATAGTGTGTCTGCCAGATCAGTGTCCGTAATGTTCTCTTGATAAGTGTAAATTGGACCATTTTCTTGTCCTGCTTAGCATTCAAAATGTAACAAGTACTTTTCATTGTCAAGGAAAATGTATGGAAGAGAAAGTACATTATTTTCTTTAGGAATGTAGTGAAGTAAAAATTGTCAAATTTAAATAGTAAAGTAAATAACCGATAGCCCCAAAAACTACTTAAGTAGTACTTTTAAAGTATTTTTACTTTAGTACTTCACATCACTGCCATTGTGTAGTGGAACTTAGCTACTGCAGTTTTCCTACAAAGAAAAGTGCTTCAAGGGTTGTCTGGGATTCAAACAACAACGTGTTCACCCCACCACGTTTTGGCATCCCTACTACTTCTTGTGGATGCTCTGTCAACGTTCTGTGGTACAGCATTTACATTACCATGGTGTTGCAGAATTTAGCTATTGTGGTTTCCCTTGAATCTAAACTAATTGTTAAAGTGGCGTGGGGGACTGTCAAAACAAAGCAGATATCTAACCAATTATCCTCAACTGAAGTCAAACCGATGCTTTCCTACTAGGAATCAGTCGTGGATATGGTCGTGGAAAGGAATATTAGTCAATCGCTCATCCAATCGGAACTCACTCAGACGTGACTAATCCTCCAACTCAACCAGATGATCGTGGACTTCAGGAAACAGCAGAGGGAGCACCCCCCTATCCACATCGACGGGACAGTAGTGGAGAAGGTGGGAAGTTCCTCGGCGTACACATCACGGACAAACTGAAATGGTCCACCCACACAGACAGCGCGGTGAAGAAGGCGCAGCAGCGCCTTTTCAACCTCAGGAGGCTGAAGAAATTTGGCTTGTCACCAAAAACACTCACAAACTTTTACAGATGCACAATCGAGAGCATCCTGTCGGGCTGTATCACCGCCTGGTACGGCAACTGCTCCGCCCATAACCGCAAGGCTCTACAGAGGGTAGTGAGGTCTGCACAACGCATCACCGGGGGCAAACTACCTGCCCTCCAAGACACCTACACCACCCGATGTCACAGGATGGCCAAAAAGATCATCAAGGACAACAACCACCCGAGCCACTGCCTGTTCACCCCGAAGTTCATCCAGAAGGCGAGGTCAGTACAGGTGCATCAAAGCTGGGACCGAGAGACTGAAAAACAGCTTCTATCTCAAGGCCATCAGACTGGTAAACAGCCATCACTAACATTGAGTGGCTGCTGCCAACATACTGACTCAAATCTCTAGCCACTTTAATAATAAAAATTGGATGTAATAAATGTATCACTAGTCACTTTAAACAATGCCGCTTTATATAATGTTTACATACCCTACATTACTCATCATATGTATATACTGTCCTCGATACCATCTATTCATTCCTTACACTTGTGTGTGTAATAAGGTAGTTGTTGTGAAATTGTTAGATTACTTGTTAGATATTACTGCACGGTCGGAACTAGAAGCACAAGCATTTCGCTACACTCGCATTAACATCTGCTAACCATGTGTATGTGACCAATATAATTTGAACTCCCATGTGAACATTTTTGGGACAGGCATTCCTCTATGGATTTGCAAGGAGGCATAGAATTGGGATTATCTTAGCATCTTCCATGTGCATCCTTTATGCAACTCTATGGAAGGACAGCAGACAAGCTGTGGAGGAAACTTTTTGTCTGTAGTGTATTACTTTCTTCCAAATACTTTTGAGCTTGCCAGGCACAGTGGAACCAATTAAATAGTTACAAAAGTGCAAATCCCACCTAGCTGGCACCCAAAACATAGTCAGTTAAAGTACATTATTTGCGATTTTTTTTTTATACCCGTCGGTATCAAGCAGAAATATCATGTTTTTTGTTTCGAAATGCCAGAGTTAGGCTACTGTTGTGCTGTTACTGTCTACCCCTTAGTTCAGAGACTTCTGAATGTGTATTGATATTCAAGAAGCAGAACCAAGACCATGACTTGCCTTGGCTCGCAGCCCTCACAAGACAATACTGATAATTCACCTGCTTGCACTCCAAATGAAATCAGAACTAACTTTGTCATAAACGCCACTCGCTTCAAACCCTGTCTGTATCTCAAATGGCACCCTATTACTTATAAGTGCACTACTTATGACTAGGGCCCATAGGGCTCTGGTCAAGAATAGTGCATTATATAGGGAATAAGGTGCTATTTCAGACACAGCCTCTTCCTCAGACTATACGCTTCCTTATTCAATTGTCTTTACTTAGAGAGCTATTTACAAGATCTTCAAGAAAAGATTGACCGACCGACAGACAGACTGACAAGACTTTACGCTAATTGCCCACATATTTGTATCAATGTGTATTATTACCACCCAGGCATCCTTTCCTTTTAGTACATTGTAGTAGGTCACTTGACAGACTGAATTTTTAGGCATGCCTCACTTGGCATAAGCTGGGTGTTCACTGTTCATTAGCTGAGGTGAAAGCGTTTGTGTTGAAACATTTTTTTCAAAGAAAGTTAACTACACAGAATATAGGTTGGAACAAGATATCATTATGGTTTTTCTACTTACTTTTCCTCCTTACATACAATTCCCTCTGACATTATTACATTTTGAGGTAATCAGATGTTTTTTTTCTCCCCCTTTCAGTTCTAGATGCTTTAGCATTGACAGTATCATTGTCCTCAAACATCATCATTTCAATATTTCTCTGTGTGGTGATTCCCTTAAGAGGGTAGAATGAAGCCATGGGATGATGCAGGGTTGATGGCGTTGCTCATTACATTAGTGCAGTCTAAAGTGACATGGCTACTAATGTAGCGAAGAGACGTATTGTACTAGGGCCATCTTGTTTATCTCTTGCTGTCGTTGAAGCTGTTGTTATTGCAGAAGTAATGAAGCACAATAAACCTATTTCTCCGTTCTTCCATTCGCTCTCATCTTCCCACACTTCACCACCCAGCGTGTGCTCTGGCTTGAGTATGTTCTTGGTTAAATTAATGTTTCATTTGAGCCCTATACATTAGTGTCTACGGGAATTATTGGCCACCCTTGGACTTTTCCCCCCCATTTTCTTCTTTTACAATGTGGAATTAATGAAAAAGTATATTTTTTGTCCCTAAACTTACTCCATAATGTTATATTAGATAGACTCAAAAAAGACAAAACATTTCCCTCAAAATTGAATGTGTATTTCAGAGGTCATATCTTCTTGGGTAGCGAGAGAAAAAACAAAACAAATTAAGAAACACATTTTCTTCTAAATTGAATGCAGTGGTATGAAGTACTTAAGTACAAATAATTAAAAGTACTAAAGTCGTTTTTGGGGTATATGTACTTTACTCTTTATATTTTTGACAACTTTTACTTCTAAAAAAATGCTGTCCTTTTTGCACCACCCAAAAGTACTAGTTACATTTTTTTGTGCTTAGCAGAACAGGAATATTGTCTAATTCACACCCTTATCAAGAGAACATCCCTGGTCATCCCTACTGCCTCTGATCTGGTAGACTCACTAAACACATGCTTAGTTTGTAAATGATGTCTGAGTGTTGGAGCATGGCCCTGGCTATCCGTAAATGAACAAAACAAGAACATTATTCCATCAGGTGTGCTTTATATAAGGAATTTGAAATTATTTACACTTTTACTTTTGATACTTAAGTATATTTAAATCCAAATACTTTGACTTTTACTCAAGTAGTATTTTACTGGGTGACTTTTACTTGAGTCATTTTCTATTAAGGTATGTTTACTTTTACTCAACTATGACAATTGGGTACTTTTTCCCACCACTGATTGAATGAGTAATTCAGTGATCTGGGCTCGTATCCATATAGTGTCTCAGAGTGGGAGTGCTGATCTAGGATCAGGTCCCCATCTGTCCATATAATCATATTCATTTTGATTTAAAAAGGGCCACTGATCCTAGATCATCACTCCTACTCTGAGCAGCTTTGATGTCATTTTGGATAGCAGCTACTGTGATTCCATGGAAGTGTTTTTTTCAAACTCACACCAGTCATGGTTGGAATCACAACACTAAATAAGGCAATTGGCATGCAGAGGCTCTTCTGAGAGAACTGTTACTGTAGCAGCCTAGCAATATATCCTACCACCTACGTACCACATGGCAGAGCAGCGCTCAGTGCTCTTGGCAGGTTAAGTAGTAAGGTACAGTGCATTTGCAAAGTATTCAGACCCCTTCCCTTTTTCCACATTTTGTTACGTTACAGCTTTATTCTAAAATAGATTAAATTACATGTTTTACACAGTACACCATAATGGCAGAGTGAAAACGGGTTTTAGGAAGTTTATAAAAAATGAAAAACAAAGTTTTATTCAGACCCTTTGCTATGAGACTCGAAATTGAGCTCTGGTGCATCCTGTTTCCATTGATCATCCTTGAGATGTTTCTACAACTTCTTTGGAGTCCACTGTGGTAAACTCAATTGATTGGACATGATTTGGAAAGGCACACACCTGTCTGTATAAGGTCCCACAGTTCACAGTGCATGCCAGAGCAAAAACCAAGCCATGCGGTCGAAGGAATTGTTCGTAGAGCTCCGAGACAGGATTGTGTCAAGGCACAGATCTGGGGAAGTGTACCAAAAAATGTCTGCAGCATTGAAGGTCCCCAAGAACACAGTGGCCTCCATCCTTAAATAGAATAAGTTTGGAACCACCAAGACTCTTCCTAGAGCTGGCCGCCCGGCCAAACTGAGCAATCGGGGGGGGGGGGGGAGGGCCATCGTCAGGGTGGTGACCAAGAACCAATAGAAAGGCTTCCTTTTTGGAGATGGGAGAACCTTCCAGAAGGACAACCATCTCTGCAGCACTTCAACAACCAGGCCTTTATGGTAGAGTGCCCAGACGGAAGCGACTCCTCAGTAAAAGACACGACAGCCTGCTTGGAGTTTGCCAAAAGGCATCCAAAGGACTCTCAGACCATGAGAAACAAGATTCTCTGTTCCAATGAAACCAAGATTGAACTCTTTGGCTTGAATGCCAAGCGTCACGTCTGGAGGAAACCTGGCACCGTACCTATGGTAAAGCATAGTGGTGGCAGCATCATGCTGTGGGGATGTTTTTCAGCAGCAGGGACTAGTCCGGATCGAGTGAAAAATGTACTTTGCTCCGTTCAAAGAGATCCTTGATGAAAACATGCTCCAGAATGCTCAGGACCTCAGACTTGGCGAAGGTTCACCTTCCAACAGGACAACGACCCGAAGCACACATCCAAGACAACAGAGGAGTGGCTTTGGGACAAGCCTCTGAATGTCCTTGAGTGGCAAAGCCAGAGCCCGGACATGAAACCTATCGAACATCTCTGGAGATACTTGAAACAGAGCTTGAGAGGATCTGCAGAGAAGAATGGGAGAAACTCCCCAAATACAGGTGTGCCAAGGTTGTAGCGTCATACCCAAGAAAACTTGAGGCTGTAATCGCTGCTAAAGGGGCTTCAACAAAGTACTGAGTAAAGGGTCTGAATACTTATGTAAATGTGATATTTGATAAAAATTCTAAAAAAGTGTTTTTGCTTTGTCATTATGGGATATTGTGTGTAGATTGATTAAATTGTTTTTTTTCTTCATCAATTTTAGAATAAGCCTGTAACGCAACAAATGTGGAAAAAGTCAAGGGGTCTGAATACTTTCCAAATGCACTGTATACAGACAGGCCTTGCTGCCATAAGCAGATGTGGAAAATATCACATACCAGTCAATTTAGTTCCATGGCAGTTAGTAATGCAGAATAGCTCGATGTACAGTACCAGTCAAAAGTTTGGACACACCTACTCATTCAAGGGTTTTTCTTTATTTTTTACTATTTACTACATTGTAGAATAATAGTGAATACATCAAAACTATGAAATAACACACATGGAATCATGTGGTAACCCAAAAAGTGTTAAACAAATCAAAATATATTTTGAAGTAGCCACCCTTTGCCTTGATGACAGCTTTGCACACCGGATGTGATACAGCCTGGAATCGAACCGGGGACTGTAGTGACGCCTCTTGCACTGAGATGTAGTGCCTTAGACCGCTGCGCTGCACATAGGCATGCAATCTTTAAAAAAAATGTTTTTAATCAGACCCATTTTCGTGAGACAACTGGAATCAGGGTGGAGCAATCTCCTACTTTCACTTCAGCCGCTGGTGTGGAAATAAAAGTCCCTTTATATAAGAAAATATGTGTTTCTTCCCCCGGGGATATTTTTTTTGCTTTAAAGGGGTGGGCTGGCCCGGGGTGTAGTGGAAATATCCACTTTCATTCAACACCGGAGTCACCTCATGCCTCAGCCCAGACAATGGAATTAACTCTTTCCTGTCTTTTGAAAGACAGTTAGTTCCACGAGTCTCTCAAGGATCCTATTTATCCTATGTTCAGGGGTCAGTTTTTCAAAATGTTTAATCCAGATCAAAAAGATCCAGTGTTGTCTTAATTCCATTCCCCTATGTTCATTCTTAAAAGAAACTGAAGGGCAATTTTTCAATCAAATGCCATGGGTTCATAAACACAGTATTTGTGGTTTCATAAAGATTTGGTTGACTTTTTTTCTGAAAGGAGGAATAGAATTCAACACATCACACAATCATTAAGATGTGTATTAAATGTTATGGGCCCCTGGGGGGGTCCAGATAAGTCTTGTCTTTTTATTTTATCAACTGCACTTGCAACCCTGCACACCTTCACATGTGTATTAAGAATTCAGAGTCAAGCACACAGATCTGTCATCTTACTAGTCATGTCATAAACCTTTCTTATACATTATTCCATACAGCGCATCTTGACATTGCTACCTGCAATCCAAAAGAGATGGCTTTCACATTCGCTCCATAGTACATTAAAAGTTGAAAGCTTTCTCTGAAGGTATGTCCCTCATGTGAAATATATATGCTGAGTCTTTATACAGGTCAGAGTGTGAGGTGGAAAATCCCAGAGAGAGATTCACACTCGAGACACAATATCTGGTGTGTGTACATTGATACTGAGCCGGGCCTCTTCTCCAACACGGAATCCAAACCGGGTGCGCCATCGTGCGCTATCGTGCATAAATGTATTTTGTCCCCCTACACCAAATGTGATCATGACATGCAGGTTAAAATATCAAAACACACTCTGAACCAATGACATTAATTTGGGGACAGGTCAAAAAGCATTAAACATGTATGGCAATTTAGCTAGTTAGCTTGCACTTGCTAGCTAATTTGTCCTATTTAGCTAGCTTGCTGTTGCTAGCTAATTTGTCCTGGGATATAAACATTGAGTTGTTATTTTACCTGAAATGCACAAGGTCTTCTACTCCGACAATTAATCCACACATAAAACGGCCAACCGAATCGTTTCTAGTCATCTCTTCTCCTTCCAGGCTTTTTCATCTTTGAATTTATATGCTGATTGGCATCTACACTTTTACCACGACAACCGGCAAAACATTTCGTCTTTCAATCACCTACGTGGGTATAACCAATGAGGAGATGGCACGTGGGTACCTGCTTCTATAAACCAATGAGGCGATAGGAGAGGCAGGACTTCCAGCGCGATCTGAGTCAGAAATAGGAATGTTTAGCCCGTGGCACCGCAGACGCTCGTTAACGCGCGCGATAATTGAATAATCTGGATTTCTAAATGTATTTTGCGACGTGAGCGCACGCGACGTGTCCGGTCTGGTCAGCATGTTAGAATTTTGATTATGTAAGATGCATTCTGTTGACTTTTATCAAGGCAGAGACTCAAGACCTCAAAAAGCGACAACCTCTCTTTTTCAAATAAATAGAAATGGTGAAACAGCTTGTTGCCTTTATGATGATGATCCCTATGAATTATAGATGAGTCTATAACACAGAATTCCATCCATTTACTTTCACAAGTCCATGGAAAAGATCGCCCCACACACGCAACACACACCATTTCTTAGATGTATTTCTCGTTGCGAATGTACTCTTGATCATCAATACAATACCAGCACTTCTATCATATACATTCACTGTATCACAATTCCAGTGGGTCAGAAGTTTACATACACTAAGTTGACTGTGCCTTTAAACAGCTTGGAAAATTCCAGAAAATTATGTCATGGCTTTAGAAGCTTCTGATAGGCTAATTGACATCTTTTGAGTCAATATGAGGTGTACCTGGGGATGTATTTCAAGGCCTACCTTCAAACTCAGTGCCTCTTTGCTTGACATCATGGGAAAATCAAAAGAAATCAGCCAATACCTCAGAAAAAAAAGTTGTAGACCTCCGCAAGTCTGGTTCATCCTTGGGAGCAATTTCCATACGCCTGAAGGTACCACGTTCATCTGTACGCAAGTATAAACACCACGGGACCACGCAGCCGTCATACCGCTCAGGAAGGAGACACGTTCTGTCTCCTAGAGATGAACGTACTTTGGTGCGAAAAGTGCAAATCAATCCCAGAACAACAGCAAAGGACCTAGTGAAGATGATGGAGGAAACGGGTACAAAAGTATCTATATCCACAGTAAAACGAGTCCTATATCGACATAACCTGAAAGGCCGCTCAGCAAGGAAGAAAGCCACTGCTCCAAAACCGCCATAAAAAAGCCAGACTACGGTTTGCAACTGCACATGGGGACAAAGATCGTACTTTTTGGAGAAATGTCCTCTGGTCTGATGAAACAAAAATCGATTAATAATGACCATCGTTATGTTTGGAGGAAAAAGGGGGAGGCTTGCAAGTCGAAGAACAGCATCCCACCCGTGAAGCACGGGGGTGGCAGCATCATGTTGTGGGGGTGCTTTGCTGCAGGAGGGACTGGTGCACTTCCCAAAATAGATGGCATCATGAGGAAGGAACTTTATGTGGATATATTGAAACAACATCTCAAGACATCAGTCATGAAGTTAAAGCTTGGTCGCAAATGGGTCTTCCAAATGGACAATGACCCCAAGCATACTTCCGAAGTTGTGGCAAAATGGCTTAAGGACAACAAAGTCAAGGTATTGGAGTGGCCATCACAAAGCCCTGACCTCAATCCTATAGACAATTTGTGGGCAGAACTGAAAAAGCGTGTGCGAGCAAGGAGGCCTACAAACCTAACTCAGTTACACAAGCTCTGTCAGGAGGAATGGGCCAATATTCACCCAACTTATTGTGGGAAGCTTGTGGAAGGCTACCCGAAATGTTTGACCCAAGTTAAACAATTTGAAGGCAATGCCACCAAATACTAATTGAGTGTATGTAAACTTTTGAACCACTGGGAATGTGATGAAAGAAATAAAAGCTGAAATAAATAATTCTCTCTACCATTATTCTGACATTTCACATTCTTAAAATAAAGTTGTGATCCTAACTGACCTAAAACAGGGAATATTTACTAGGATTAAATGTCAGGAATTGTGAAAAACTGAGTTTAAATGTATTTGGCTAAGGTGTATGTAAGCTTCCGACTTCAACTGTAGGTCTATTGCATCAAATGCTTGGGGAAATTCATATTCCCCCACACACACACACCTCACCATGTGTTCACACCATGTTCCTACATGAGTATGAGTGTCCCTAGCGACTACAGGAGTGTCCCTAGTAGAAGATGTCCTTAAGCTGCACTTCCTGCATTTGTGTGTTTGTGAGTGTGCTTGTGTGTCCGTGTGTGTGTGTGCTGTTAGGGGACAGATAACAGCTTCCCCACTGTGCTTCGTGCTCCACCACTCCCACAGTAAGACTTCCTGATGTATTTAGAGGATCTCTTGAAAGTAGCCCTTGGGAGAGCACGGTAGAGGGTTCTAGCGATTTGTGTATGGTGCTGGTGGTAGGATTAGATGCAACAGAAATGCAAGATCTCTCAGTCCATGTCAGCCAGTTTGACATAGTGCTTGTAACTACTTTTAATGGAGAAGATGTAGACCAACTAGATTGTCGATCGCTACCAATTATATTAAGTACACTTCCAACTAGATGATACATCTAAGACAACTAAAAGATGAAGCAAGCACACACATTTTCGTCAGGAAATGTACCTTTTCTAGTTGGATAAATGATACCAATGAGGTTGATCACAATATATAAGTTGAAGGGAGACTTGGTTTGTGGAGCAGACGCATTGGCTTATTCCATCTCTCTATTCCTGTCACGTTCCTGACCTGTTTTCTCTTGTTTTTGTATGTGTTTAGTTGGTCAGGGCGTGAGTTGGGGTGGGCATTCTATGTTATGTGTTTCTATGTTTAGGTTCATTGTCATTTAGCCTGATATGGTTCTCAATCAGGGACAGGTGTTTTACGTTTCCTCTGATTGAGAACCATATTAAGGTAGGTTGTTCACACTGTTTGTTGGTGGGTGGTTGTCTTCCGTGTTTGTGTCTGTGCACCACACGGGACTGTTTCGTTTGTTCGTTCGTTTGTGTAGTCTGTACCTGTTCATGCGTTCTTCGTGTTTATGTAAGTTCTCTAGTTCAGGTCTGTCTACATCGTTTATTTGTTTTGTAGTTTGTTGAAGTATTTTCGTGTTTCGTTTTGACTTTAATAAATATCATTATGTCATATAACAACGCTGCGCTTTGGTCCAATCCCTACTCCTCCTCTTCATCCGAAGAGGAGGAGGACAACCGTTACAATTCCCCAGGGTGCACAAATCAAATCAAATCAAATGCTATTGGTCACATACACATGGTTAGCAGATGTTAATGTGAGTGTAGATAAATGCTTGTGCTTCTAGTTACGACCATGCAGTAATATCTAACAAGTAATCTAACAATTTCAGACCAACTACCTTATACACACAAGTGTAAAGGGATGAATAAGAATATGTACATATAAATATATGGATTAGCGATGGCCGTGCGGCATAGGCAAGATGCAATAGATGGTATAGAGTACAGTATATGCATATGAGATGAGTAATGTAGGGTATGTAAACATTATATAATATATATAAAGTGGTGTCGTGTCTTTGGCATCATTAAATTGAAGACTGTTATTTTATCAAATCAATTCTCTGTAATTATTATTACATGATTAAACTAATCATGTAATTTTAATTAACTAGGAAGTCGGGGCACCAAGGAAAATCTTCAGATTTCAAAGTTATAATTTTCCTAATATAACTTTTCAGATATTTTAATATCTGATCAATTAGTCTTCTAATTAATGAATTGTTCTTTACCTCACGTTAGTCTCACTCTAAACACCATAAGTTGTTGGTTATCTGCACGAACCCAGCCTTCACTATGAATCATCCATACATCATTGTCTTAATCATTTATTTACTAACTAAATAATCACAGAAATGCATAACAAACGTAGATATGGTTACAAGGAAATGATAGGGGATGTGCCCTAGTGGGCTAAACCGATATGGCGGCTTGGTAGACAAAGGGACTGAGAAAAGCGCGAAAGACTAAAGACACTACACAGTTGATAATTATATTGATAGAAATACTAATCCTTGGCACATGAACGCTCACTCATTCGGGAATAATTGCAATCAATATACTGTATATATTTAGGCTCAGTGTGTCGTCGTGATCTCTGTTGGAATCGTCCGTCTTTCTGTTGGAAAGTTCATCTGAACTTCTCTTTGCGGTTAGAATGGATACTTCAGAGTAACATTCAGGAATGTTCTTGTAGAATAGATGTGTTTGGCGGTTGTCGGTCTTCGCATTCAATGGTACATCATTCCTAGCTGCAGACTAGTAATTAGTATAGAAGATTTGCTGTAATTCTGTCGGTATTGTTAGTCTCAGAGTTTAACCTTTTCCACCAGTGTAGCCAATGCTCCACGTGGTTTGGTTAGGAATTCAAAAACCTTCGCCCCCTCTGTGATCGAGGTACGCATGGTCTACAGGTGATTTCTCTAGGTGGGGGTTTTATTCCGAACAGTAAAAAGGGGCTATCCCATGACGCCAGATCAATATCTGTGCTCATGGCGCGGGCCAATGACTTAGTTAAACTTTAAAGGGAATTTGATTATTTTTCATTAAACAGTTTAAAATCACATTACATAATTTCACAAATAGTTTCATCTTTACTCATTCATTTTATACAATAATTAGATGCAAAACCTCATAACTGAGGCTCCTGTGTAAAACAGAGTTATGGTAATGTGGCTGTATTGTCTTTCCTGAGGTCACAATCATAAAACACATAAAACGGTTTCTCCACCGACCGTTTACACATTCACCAAAACATGGATATTGTTCTCAAGTTCTGTGATGTAGAATAAGTTCCTTTGTTCTACTGTGAAACCCTCTTTCTACACTGCCTGGCCCTGAGGAGAGTCTCCTCATGGAATTTATGACCTGAGATAACAGAACCTGGGTGTAGGAGGGAGAGAGAGGTGGTAAGAGAGAGGGGGAGGGTACTCGCTATACCCAAAGAGGGCCACGTCATGACAGTGGCATTGTTTAAAGTTACTAGTGATACATTTATTACATCCAATTTTTTATTAATAAAGTGGCTAGAGATTTGAGTCAGTATGTTGGCAGCAGCCACTCAATATTAGTGATGGCTGTTTAACAGTCTGATGACCTTGAGATAGAAGCTGTTTTTCAGTCTCTCGGTCCCAGCTTTGATGCACCTGTACTGACCTCGCCTTCTTGATGAACCTCGGGGTGAACAGGCAGTGGCTCGGGTGGTTTTTGTCCTTGATGATCTTTTTGGCCTTCCTGTGACATCGGGTGGTGTAGGTGTCCTGGAGGGCAGGTAGTTTGCCCCCGGTGATGCGTTGTGCAGACCGCACCACCCTCTGGAGAGCCTTACAGTTGTGGGCGGAGCACAGATGTTGGTTCAATGTAATTTCTTTGAAATTAAGAGGAAGGAATGTTGATTCAACCAGTGTGTGTGCCCAGTGGGTTCACCCTCGCCCTCTATCACTTTTTGGTAAGCTTGACAAGTATCTATGAATATGCATGTCTCTTAATGCAGGTAGAACATTTCTGTTTTAATTATCAGTGGACAAATGCCTATCGGCCAAGAATATCTTTTTGGAAAGGTCAATGAAATTGGAAAAAGGGATTCGTGTTTTGTTAGGACAAGCAAGATGTATTTTGAAATGACCATTTATTTACAAGAGCAGCTAAGTGTTCAAATGTGAAGTGTGGCGGTTTGGCTGTCATTTGCGCAAAAAGGTGATCAACGGAGACTTTCCCAAGGTGTTATTTATTGTATTGTATTAACTCAATGTGTAATTATGAGATAATTGTTCAAAATGATCAAATCAAATCAAATGTATTTATATAGCCCTTCTTACATCAGCTGATATCTCAAAGTGCTGTACAGAAACCCAGCCTAAAACCCCAAACAGCAAGGTGTAGAAGGTGTAGAAGCACGGTGGCTAGGAAAAACTCCCTAGAAAGGCCAAAACCTAGGAAGAAACCTAGAGAGGAACCAGGCTATGAGGGGTGGCCAGTCCTCTTCTGGCTAGGCCGGGTGGAAATTATAACAGAACATGGCCAAGATGTTCAAATGTTCATAAATGACCAGCATGGTCAAATAATAATAATCACAATCCCCCCCCCCCCCCCCCCCCCCCCTTAAAAGAGTTAGATGCACTATTGTAAAGTGGTTGTTCCACTGGATATCATAAGGTGAATGCACCAATTTGTAAGTCGCTCTGGATAAGAGCGTCTGCTAAATGACTTAAATGTAAATGTAAATGCACAGTAGTTGTCGAGGGTGCAGCAAGTCAGCACCTCAGGAGTAAATGTCAGTTGGCTTTTCATAGCCGATCATTAAGAGTATCTCTACCGCTCCTGCGGTCTCTAGAGAGTTGAAAACAGCAGGTCTGGGACAGGTAGCACGTCCGGTGAACAGGTCAGGGTTCCATAGCCGCAGGCAGAACAGTTGAAACTCGAGCAGCAGCACGGCCAGGTGGATCAAGTAATCTGTTACCTTCTGATGTTACATTGAGTAATTACTTTTCACCAGAAAACAGGGTTACTATTTGACAACGTGCCCGACGTCACGATAAATCCATTTAAAGGCTTAAATAAGTCCCATTGTTGTGCAGCAGGTTTTACCTCACAATCAAGTGGAACAATCAACAACAGACACATTCAGTGTGTTCCAGAGGGGAGAGGAACACACACAAACAAAAGAGAGTCAAGCTTATCAAAAAACCTATTTACACACACACACACACACACACACACACACACACACACACACACACACACACACACACACACACACACACACACACACACACACACACACACACACACACACACACACACACACACACACACACTATTAATGAGTCACCAGGGAAGACAAGAAACGGGACCTTCCTGGACTTAAAGGATGAGGATAACGTTGTGAGACCTGGTAGTTAAGTGTAGTTCTGTGTTGAGTGAACAATCTCAAGCTTTTTCTGTTCGTTATTTTCACCACTTTCCATCTTCCTTTCAGACCACCATTTTGAGTGGCAAATCGGAAGTATCTCTAAGGTCCTTGGGAAGTGTAACGGAAAATATCCACTCTTAATTATAATGCTAGTCACACATACAAAATGAAACATTCCATGCAATACACATATCATATGTCTACAGTCAGTCAGATATGCCACCAGTATAAATCGATCAGTTGCCAGCCCCAGCCATTTAAAACCTTGCTCATTGACATGCCTCGGGCTTCTAAAGAGAGGTTACATTAATCATGGCTGCCATTTGTAGAATTACCTGAGGGTAGGCTTGGGGCCTGATCAAACAGAATGCATAATCCATTCAACACAGATAGATAGATAGATAGATAGATAGATAGATAGATAGATAGATAGATAGATAGATAGATAGATAGATAGATAGATAACCTCCAGTACCTCTGTTCAGCAGTACAGAGAGATATCACGAACAGCACCTAACTATGATACAGTCTACAGACAGTATAATAACCTTTAGACAGAGATTAGCTCATTTTAGTGCTGTCTGTTGCCAAGAATAGGCTGTGGCCACACAGTGACACATGAAAATTGATACACATTCATCATTGTACATTTTTGTCTGACAAAAGTTCAACTCAAGTTAACTATTTTCGGACGAGTTAGATACGCACAAAGGCCAACAAATTGTGCATTTTTAACAGACAATTATCTCGGTTCTAATCATCCATCCACGGATCACTCCCAGTGAAAAACCGCTGGCTTATCCTTAATATTCAGAGACAAAATCTATTTTTGTCTGCAGCCTTACACTATAAAAATAATGATATATAATATATCCAAAGCGACTTAGTCATGCTTGCGTAAATGTTCTGTGTGTGTGGCCCCAGCGGGATTCGAACCCATGACGGTGCAAGCGCCATGCTCTACCGATTGAGCCACACAGGACACTATTTCCATTGGGTTGTTGTGTGTTTTACCTCTCCTTTTCTTTTGCCTTACATGAACCTCATCTTTTAAATTCCATCTTAGGTTCCCCTCAAAGCGCAATTTATCCCTGAATGACAGTGGCTTACACACACATGCGCACACACAGTACGCATGCACGCAAGAACACACACACACACATGCACACACACACAATCACATACACACTCACACACACGCACACACACACAGAATTTCCTCCTCTTTAAGATGTCAGTGAGACTATCATGTTCTCCACAAGCAGATTACTCAATCATGAACAGTGCAGTTGGCCCTGCAATCATTCAAGCACTTCTCGTTGGCCTGCCACAGGCACAGAGTTGCGCTCTGTCAAACTGCGATTAGGACCTACAGATTGTTCCGGTTTCTTCACTGGGATGAAATGGCCGTTCCAGCTGGCTGTCGTGACCGGCGGACATTCCACTCGATTCAAAGCGGCGCATTGGTGAAATAAACTGAGCAACTGAGCCTTAGACACCGAATATGGTCGCTGCCTCCCCTGCCGCAAAACAATGGTCAATTACATTCAGATATAATACATTTTTCCAGACTGAGCTAGGGAGTTTTTTCTCAGCTTGCTCTTGGGAGTCTTTAAAAGCAATGAACAACAGATTACAAAAACAACTAGATCAATTTGAGAAGATTTCCTCTGTACTCAATATCTAAAATATTGCTCCGGGCAATAACCAAGCGCTTCAGAATCAATTCAAGCATTATCTTATAGTCTCATTGTTGCTAACGTCTTATTTTGCTCCGGTCTTTTGAGATTAGCCGGTCCTTGAAAACAATGAGTTTTCAAGGAGCAGCATTGCTTTGAGCAGGGTCCTGATGGGCCCCCAGGCCCCAAATTAAAGAGTGAGTCCTGCCAGGCACTCACAAAGCAATCACACCCCTATCTGTGCTACCTCTCAGGCTCAGCACAGCTAGATTACTCAGAGAAAGAACATTGGGTCAGGGGGGATTTAACTTCTCTATGCTATCTTGGAGTGGAGTGGCTCCTTAACAGTACAGCACATGGGGTGAATGCAGGAGTGCACAATGTTGACCCTTGAGGGTCGTAGTCAACGTCTGCTTGTTTTTCATTCTCTTCTCTTGATAATCAGCTACTGAGTTAGACCAGGCAAAAAATTGGTGTTTTGATCTCCATGGGCAATCCTAGAATGTTTGTTAAAAAGCAAGGAACAAAAACCAGCAGGACTGTAGAGCTTTTAAGATTGCACTGGTGCAACCTTGGTTCTACTTAACGTAGTGCGATGAGGTGCTGTCGTCCCCACCTCATGAGTCAGAGGATACCTGACGTAACACATCATGTATCCTGTTGTCCCCTTTGATTCCAGTTGTGATATCAGCAGCCATCCATGCTTTTGTGTTTTTTCTCCTAAACCTCAGTGTAAATAGTCAGATTCGCTGTCCCAATTCATGTTAAATTGGATGATTTCAGAGGGCTCCGAGGAAGAGATTACTTTTGAAGATATTAATGCCTTTCGGTGATAGTTACCAGTCTTGGGCTCGTGCGGCCAGTCAGTGAGGAAGAAAACAATGTTGATTTCTGAAGAAGATCAAAACTTCATGAGATAATAAGATATCAATCCTCATTCATTGATTGACCTTATCCTGACTAACTGTCCCCATGTATTTGGCTCGTGTTGTTATTGCAAATTATATCAGCGACCATTGACCTATTGCTTGCATTAGAGATAACAAATATACATTTTTAGAAATGGATTTTTTGAAATTCTCACCCCAGGTGTTCCTTCATGATCTATAGTGTTTCTTCAGACCCTGTTTTGTCACTTTCATTTTTCTCATCCATTTTTACCTCTCTGGCTGATAAACATGGCCCCTTTCAAGCAACTCAGAGTCAAAAGGCGAACTAATCCATGGTATCCTCCTGCACTCTCAGATCTCCTCTTTATGAAAAAAATCAAGCCTGGGCCAAGGCTAGACAAACTGTCTCATTAGCTGATTGGCAGCCATTTAGGCGGTTGAGAAATAGGTGCACTGCCTCAGTTAAACAGGCCAAACGACTTTCTTAGCGTTAAGGCAGACTCTGTTAGTGTTCCCTCTAAATTCTGTAAAACTGTTCATTCACTGAAGCAGGGTCATTCTTCTACTTCCCTGCCTAAGCAAGTCGTTTTAGACTCCTGCATTATTACTGAAAAAGTTCAGATTTGTGATGCTTTTAATCAGCATTTTTATCTCGGCTGGTTTCTTATTTTAATAAAATCGTGGTCATACTGGTATTGGCCAGTCAGTTGAATGTTCTTCCCACATTCCCAGTTGCCTCATGGATGATCAGTCAATCTCACGTGATTTCAGGAATGGTAGTCAGGGTTTTTCTTTCAGGCAACTCACAGAAACAGAAGTTCTTGCTGCCTTATTAGCTATTGACACCAATAAGTAATTAGTGGCTGACAATTTAGACAGATCTTTGCTTAAGTTTGCAGCGCCTCTCATTGCTGGCTCAGTAACACACATTTTTTGTTTAACTTTAGTGTCAGGAAATATTCCAAAAAGTGTGGAAAGCCTCTTTTGTGCTACCACTCCGTAAGGGCGGGATACTACCCACCACATATACTACCCACCACATATACTACCCACCACATATACTACCCACCACATATACTACCCACCACATATACTACCCACCAAATATACTACCCACCACATATACTACCCACCACATATACTACCCACCACATATACTACCCACCACATATACTACCCACCACGTATGCTCTCGTTGACTGGGCCTCGCTACATATTCGTTGCCAAACCCACTGGCTCCAGGTCATCTATAAGTCTTTGCTAGGTAAAGCCCCGCCTTATCTCAGCTCACTGGTCACCATAGGTGTAGCACGCGCTCCAGCAGGTCTATTTCACTGGTCATCCCCAAAGCCAACACCTCTTTGGCCGCCTTTCCTTCCAGTTCTCTGCTGCCAATGACTGGAACGAATTGCAAAAATCACTGATGTTGGAGACTTATATCTCCCTCAATAACTTTAAGCATCAGCTGTCAGAGCAGCTTACCGATCGCTGCAGCTGTACACAGCCCATCTGTAAATAGCTCATCCAACCAACTACCTTCCTCATCCCCATATTTTCTTTTGTTTTTCTGCTCTTTTGCACACCAGTATTTCTACTTGCACATCTATCACTCCAGTGTTAATTGCTAGATTGTAATTACTTCGCCACTATGGCGTATTTATTGCCTTACCTCCTTACTTCATGTGCACACACTGTATACAGATTGTTCTATTGTGTTATTGACTGTACATTTGTTTACTCCATGTGTAACTCTGTGTTGTCACACTGCTTTGCTTTATCTTGGCCAGGTCGCAGTTGTAAATGAGAACTTGTTCTCAAATGGCCTACCTGGTTAAATAAAGGTGAAATAATAAAATAAAAAACTGAAATCAGATTTTCTGGCACTGCAGAGGTCACTCACTATTGGTTGTAAAGTTAGTGCTAAATGAAAACAAAAAGTATGCTTTTTTAAATAGTTTCCATAACCCAGATTTAAATTAATTTGTAGTTTGAAATGTACACACATTGAGTTCCTTCCTACAAATATCTTGGTATCTGGCTTGATGACCAACTGTCATTTAAAAAAACCTGTCACTGAGTTGGTGAAGAAATTGAAGTTCAATGTTGGTTTCTTTTACAGAAACAAAGCATGCCTGACTTTTGTTAATAGGAGGTAAATTGAGGATATTATCTACAGGGGCAAGAAAAAGTATGTGAACCCTATGGAAATAACTGTATTTCTGCATAAATTGGTCATAAAATTTGATCTTATCTTCATCTAGGTCACAACAATAGACAAACACAGTCTGCTTCAACTAATAACACACAAACAATTCTACGTTTTCATGTCTTTATTGAGCACACCGTGTAAACATTCACAGTGCAGGGTGGAAAAGTATGTTAATCCTTGGATTTAATAACTGGTTGACCCTCCTTTGGAAGCAATAACCTAAACCAAACGTTTTCTGTAGTTGCTCTCTGGAGGTCATGCCACAGCATCTCAATCGGGTTGAGGTCAGGACTGACTGGGCCAATCCAGAAGGCGTATTTTCTTCTGTTGAAGCCATTCTGTTGACTTACTTCTGTGTTTTGGGTCGTTATCCTGTTGCATCACCCAACTTCTGTTGAGTTTCAATTGGCGGACAGATAGCCTAACATTCTTCTGCAAACTGTCTTGATAAACTTGGGAATTATTTTTTCCGTCGATGATAGCAAGCTGTCCAGGCCGAGGCAGCCCCAAACCATGATGCTCCCTCCACCATACTTTACAGCTGGGATGAGGTTTTGATGTTGGTGTGCTGTGCTGTGCCTTTTTTTCTCCACACATAGAGTTGTGTGTTCCTTCCAAACAACTCAACTGTAGTTTCATCTGTACACAGAATATTTTGCCAGTAGTGGTGTGGAACATCCAGGTGCACTTTTGCAGTAATGTTTTTTTGGGACAGCAGTGGCTTCTTCTGTGGTGTCCTCCATGAACACCATTCTTGTTTAGTGTTTTACGTATCAGACTTTAGCATGTTAGCATGTTCCAGAGATTTCTGTAAGTCTCTAGCTGAAACTCTAGGATTCTTAACCTCATTGAGCATTCTGCGCTGTGCTCTTGCAGTCATCTTTGCGGGACGGCCACTCCCAGGGAGAGAAGCAACAGTGCTGAACTTTCTGCATTTATAGACAATTTGCCTTACTGTGGACTGATGAACATCAAGGCTTTTAGAGATACTTTTGTAACCCTTTCCAGCTTTATGCAAGTCAACAATTCTTAATCTGAGGTCTTCTGAGATCTCTTCTGTTCGAGGGATGGTTCACATCAGGCAATGCTTCTTGTGAATGGCCCACTCAAATTCTGTGAGTGTTTTTTATAGGGCAAGGTAGCTCTAACAATCTCGTCTCATTGATTGGACTCCAGGTTTTCTGACTCCGGACTCCAATTAGCTTTTGGAGAAGTCATTAGCCTAGGGGTTCACATACTTTTTCAAACCTACACTGTGAATGTTGAAAAGACGTATTCAATATAGACATGACAAATGCAATAATTTGTGTTATTAGTTTAAGCACACTATGTTTGTCTATTGTTGTGACTTAGATGAAGATCAAATCAAATTTGATGACCAATTTATGCAGAAATCCAGGTAATTCCAAAGGGTTCACATGCTTTTTCTTGCATGCAGCAGCGTCTACACTTAAACCACCAGATGCTGTTTTTCATTGTGCCCTTAGGTTTATTACTTGTGATGGTTATAGAACTAACCATTGTGTTTTGTACCAAAAAAGTAGGTTGGGCCTCTTTGTAAGTAAGGAGAGAGCAGCATTATCTTGTGTTTATTTACAAAGCACTCATGCAGAAATGTCCTATGACATTTCTTTCTCCAAAAGCTAATTGGAGTCAGGAGTCAGCAAACCTGGAGTCCAATCAATGAGACAAGATTAGAGATTTTGGTTAGAGCTGCCTTGCCCTATCATCATTAATTCAATTTAGACGTACAAATGACCAAACCTGCTCACAGGCTTGGATAACACTGGAGGACCCTTAGGTCTCCACAGAGTTGGGTAAAGCTGCTTTAAAAAATGTTGCTCTGTTTATGTGGAACAACTCACAGAGATCTCTGAAATGAAATGTTCTGGTCCCCCTTGGTCAGTTCAGAGAAATTATCAGAGAGCTATATGTTGAATGTGTCTGTTTTTCTTCATATATTTTGTAATTGTTTATATTGTATATATGTTTGATGTACTTATGCAGGGCTCATCTGAAAAAAGAGACCCTAGTCTCAGTATGACCTGCCTGTCAAAATAAAGGTTTAATAAAATAACAATATCATTCAAAGGAAATTAAAAAGCACAAGCTCTTTGTCCCATGTGGCTCAATTGGTAGAGCATGGCGCTTGCAATGCCAGGGTTGTAGGTTTTCATATTCCCACGGGGAACCAGTACAGTATAAAACACAATTTCTACCATATCAACCTCACTCAAACAGTGTGGTGGTGTTATGGGGTATCCAGGGTACATTCAAGGGTCCTTTCAACCTCTCCAAAGTGTCCGAATGTGGTAATTGCACTGTTTTTGCTCACTGGAAGTGCCTAAAAGTTATTGTTCACTATAAAAACTATACTTCTACAACACCAACCTCTCTCAAACATTGTGGTGGTGTCGGGGGACATAGAGGGGATATCCAAGTGTTTTCATCATATTTTTCATGCACAAAGATATAGTCACTTGGTGGACATTCAATGTTGCCATTAAGTCATATATCATCAAATAACATTGGCAATAGATTTGGCATAGGTTTGTTCCTACCAACTTAAGGATTCATTTCATACCCCCCCCCCCCAAGTAGCTATAGCTCAAACACGGCCCAAACCAAAGCTCATCTTGTAAAATGTTTGCTGTTTGGTAAAAACATTGTGTAAAATCAACATTTTGACTCTCGGGGCTGGTTATCAATAACGGTAAGTCACAGGCAGACAAATAAGACATCCTCATGATCTGTGGAGTCCCGGCTTTCGGTGTGAATATATTCCGTGTTATTTCGTTATAGAAAAACAAATGCTTCACAACGCTAAACGGAATGTAGGTAGCAGCCATCAATGAGGTCATCGGCATTGCCTCCCCTTATATATTCGCATGCCCGTATATGGTAGTAAGTCACACCAAAGATTTTAAGGCACAGATCAATAACCAAGATAATCAGCTTTCCTGCAGACACGCTGCTTTTTCAGATCGGGGCTACCGTTCTCAAACCAGACTGAATTGAAAAAAACTAATCAAATTGGGTCCCCAAATATGGGGACTTTACATTTAAGAGGTTTTAAATAACTTGTAGAAAATACAATTTATGACACTGTCATTATGACCATCCTGTATCACTACTTGGACTAAGAAAATACACTTTATGACTCTGTCAAGAAGCATTATGACCATCATAATCATATAAGTCAGATAAGACTACATGCCCTTATATCAGTCAAAAGAGGGTGTCTTGTCCTGCTCCTGAAATCTGCTCCTGTATTCATCCCAGTCATCAGCAACAGAGCATTGAGGTAGGTGCATGTCTGACATCAATGCGTGCCTAATTACAATGATAATTTTATATGGTTAATTTTATATGGTCAATTTCCCAAAACATTATTTAACATAAACATACTGTTGACACTTAGGCTATGATGTAATGTAATGTTTTGCCTTTTGTGGTAGCTTTTGTGGGTTTTGACACTAATGCAGGCCTGTGCAATTATTTTCCATGGAGGGCCACATTAGAATATATATTTTGCCATCGCGGGCCAGAATCATATCATACTGTTAACCGGTATGCACAAAAACACAAGAAAGAGAGAGAGCTCAACATTACATTTAAACTACTCAATCAGTGTGGGGAGTGAAGTCTCTGATGGGCATCGACTAGAGCAGTGAAGACAGGTATAGTTTCTGACATCACTATGCACAGGATTGCTGAGAGGTGAGAGTCAGTAAGAGATGATCTGTGCCTTGACTTGTTATATTTCATCACTGAAAATGTCTGTTCACATACATAGGTTGACCCAAACAGTACAAACATCTTCTGAGCATGACTCCTAATCTTTGGAAAGTTTTGTTCATCGAGAGATGCATATAACCTCGTCAGTGACATTGTTTTGAATAGTTCTCCGATCACTGCATCAGACTGAAGATCGTTGCAAATCAGTGGGAGCGTTATCCACACTGGAAGGTGAAAGGAGAGGAAACCAACAGCATGTCATTTTCCAACACTTTGAAATCCTCAAAACGACGAGAAAACTCACCGTTCAAAGCACGCAACAGTAATGTATACTTCTCCCGCTGGTCATCTGATAGGGAACAGACTAGTAGTGTCGGAAGGTGGGTGAGATTGTTGGCTTCTACTTGATGGGTCACAAGGAGTCATTTTTGCTTGAAGGCTTTGACAAGGCTGTACATCTGATGTGCAAAATGGTCCTTCCCTTGTAGTTTGGAATTCAGTTCATTCATGAGGGCCATGATGTCCACGGTGAAGGCAAAATCAGCAAACCCTTCTTTATCTTGCAGTTGAGGGAAATCCACATATTTTCCTTTCATTTGCAAAAACTCAGCAATCTCTGACTTAATGTCCCACCCTTTTAAGCACCTTCCCCAAACTCAGCCATCTCACGTTTGTGTGGTAGGGGAGATCTGCATGACCCGACTCTGTCTCTTCCAACAGTGAAACAAACTGCCTGTGATTTAAAGATTTTGCTTTTATGAAGTTTACCACTTTAGTTACTGTATCCACAACATGGCTCATTTTCAGAACACATTTACAGAGCACCTCCTGATGAATAATGCAATGTAGGAAAATAATTTTCTGATCTGGTTTCAGGTTCGCTATTTGATCTTGAATCCTTTTCAAAAGGCTAACGTTTTTTCCTGTCAAGTTTGGGCACCCATCAGTGGTCACACTGTATAACTTTTCAAAACTCAGCTTTGCCACACACTTATTAACCTCTTCCATTAAATTGTTCCCCGTTGATGTGCTCTTCATTGACTGCACTGAAGCAAGCTCCTCTGTAATTTCAAAGTCTGGGTTTATGCCTAGTAAGAATATCAACAACTATGCCGTGCCTGATTTTTTCATATTCTTTGTAACTTATTTTGTACATAATGTTGATGCTACTGTCTCTTATGACCGAAAAGAGCTTCTGGAAATCAGAACAGCGATTACTCACCTTGAAATGGACAAAGAATTTCTCTTTAATGAGTCGGACGAGAGGGATTTACTCCAGACACCCGAACAGGCCCTCATACCCGTCATTCGCAGGAGAAAGAGACTGAAAAGATATCGCGGAAAGAGATCGGGGTGCCTTGTGAGGATCCGCCGATGAGTGGCTACTCTGCCCTTGCCATCCGTACAACTGGCAAACGTATAATAGCTGTAAAATAAAATGAACGAACTAGAAGCACGTATATCCTACCAACGGGACATTAAAAACTGTAATATCTTATGTTTCACTGAGTCGTGGCTGAACGACGGCATCAATAACATAGAGATGGCTTGGTTATACACTGTATCGGTAGGATAGAATAGCGGCCTCTGGTAAGACAAGGCGTGGTGGTCTATGTATATTTGTAAAAACAGCTAGTGCACGATATCGAAGGAAGTCTCAAGGTTTTGCTCGCCTGAGGTAGAGTATCTCATGATAAGCTGTAGACCACACTATCTACCTAGAGAGTTTTCAACTGTATTTTTCATAGCTGTCTACATACCACCACAGACCGATGCTGGCACTAATACCGCACTCAATGAGCTGTATACCGCCATAAGCAAACAGGAAATGCTCATCCAGAGGCGCCGCTCCTCGTGGCCGGGGACTTTAATACAGGGAAACTTAAATCCATTTTACCTCATTTCTATCAGCATGTTAAATATGCAACCAGAGGGAAAAAAACTCTAGACCACCTTTACTCCACACACAGAGACGTGTACAAAGCTCTCCCTCACCCTCCATTTGGCAAATCTGACCATAATTATATCCTCCTGATTCCTGCGTACAAGCAAAAATTAAAGCAAGAGGCACCAGTGACTCGGTCAACAAAAAAGTGGTCAGATGAAGCAGATGCTAAGCTACCTGACTGTTTTGCTAGCACAGACTTGAATATGTTCTGGGATTCTTCCGATGGCATTGAGGAGTACACCACATCAGTCACTGGTTTCATCAATAAGAGCATCGATGACATCGTCCTCACCGTGACTGTACGCACATACCCCAACCAGAAGCCATGGATTACAGGCAACATCCGCACTGAGCTAAAGGGTAGAGCTGCCGCTTTCAAGGAGTGGGACTCTAACCCGGAAGCTTATAAGATATCCCGCTATGCCCTCCGACGAACAATCAAACAGGCAAAGCGTCAATACAGGACTAAGATCGAATCGTACTACAGCACTTCTATACTCGCTTCGAGGCAAGTAACACTGAAACATGCATGAGAGCACCAACACCATCATTAAGTTTGCCGATGACACAACAGTGGCAGGCCTGATCACCAACAACGACGAGACAGCCTATAGGGAGGAGGTCAGAGACCTGGCCGTGTGGTGCCAGGACAACAACCTCTCCCTCAACGTGATAAAGACTAAGGAGATGATTGTGGACTACAGGAAAAGGAAAACCGAGCACCCACCCATTAACATCGACGGGGCTGTAGTGGAGCAGGTTGAGAGCTTCAAGTTCCTTGGTGTCCACATCATCAACAAACTAACATTGTCCAAGCACATCAAGATAGTCGTGAAGAGGGCATGACAAAACCTATTCCCCCTCAGGAGACAGAAAAGATTTGTCATGGGTCCTCAGACCCTCAAAAGGTTCTACAGCTGCACCATCAAGAGCATCCTGACGGGTTGCATCACTGCCTGGTATGGCAACTGCTCGGCCTCCGACCGCAAGGCACTACAGAAGGTAGTGCCTACGGCCCAGCACATCACTGGGGCCAAGCTCCCTGCCATCCAGGACCTTTATACGAGTCGGTGTCAGAGGAAGGCCCTCAAGATTGTCAAAGACTGCAGCCACCCTAGTCATAGACTGTTCTTTCTGCTACCGCACGGCAAGCGGTACCGGAGCGCCAAGTCTAGGTCCAAGAGGCTTTTAAACAGCTTCTACCCCCAAGCCATAAGACTACTGAACATCTAATCAAATGGCTTTCCAGACAACTTGCATTGCCCCCCTACCCTCTTTTACGCTGCTGCTACTCTCTGTTATTATCTATGCATAAGCCACTTTAATAACTCTACCCACATGTATATATTACCTCGATTACCTCGACTAACCGGTGCCCCCGCACACTGAGTCTGTACTGGTACCCCCTGCATATTGCCTCACTATTGTTATTTTACTGCTGCTCTTTAATTATTATTATAATTTTTATTTTATTTTATTTATTAAAACTGCATTGTTGGTTAAGGGCTTGTAAAAGTAAGCATTTCACTGTAAGGCCTACACCTGCTGTATTCGGCGCATGTGACAAATACACTTTGATTTGATTTGATTTGTGTCATGTGCATAACTGCTCTCATCCAGGGCCAAGGAGAAATAGGTGAAACCCTTTACCTTGTCTTTCAACTATTGTTCCATATTCTCTGTGATATCCTCAACTTCTTTAATGAATTTGCCCTCAGCAAATGGCTTGCTAAGTTTAGCAATTTTGTGGGACAGTAAATAGCTAGCACTTGCAACAAACGTCGTTTGCTGAATGCAGTTTTGTGAAGTACTTGCTGCATTTTCAACTGAGAAAGCAACTCTTTCGATGCACTTGCCCTCTGCTCAGAAGACAATATTCCTATATTTCTCTGCATGCTTCATCTGGAAGTGTCAGGACAAGTTGTGGTCTTTCAAGACAGCGATGCTGTAACGGCAGTCTAACTCTTCCTCCTCCTTGGACGAGGAGAGGCGAGAAGGATCGGAGGACCAATGTGCAGCGTGGTAAGTTTCCATGATTTAATATACACGAAAACAAGACACTATACAAAATAACAAACAAACTAACCGTCACAGTCCCGTGTGGCACAAACACTGACACAGGAAACAACCACCCACAAATCCCCAACACAAAACAAGCCACCTATATATGATTCTCAATCAGGGACAACGATTGATAGCTGCCTCTGATTGAGAACCATATTAGGCCGAACACAGAAACAGACAAACTAGACACACAACATAGAATGCCCACCCAGCTCACGTCCTGACCAACACTAAAACAAGCAAAACACATAAGAACTATGGTCAGGACGTGACAGTACCCCCCTCCTGAGGTGCGGACTCCGAACGCACCCCTAAAACTCAAGGGGAGGGTCTGGGTGGGCATCTGTCCGCGGTGGCGGCTCCGGCGCAGGACGAGGCCACCACTCCACCATTGTCTTTGTCCCCCTCCTTAGCGTCCTTTGAGTGGCGACCCTCGCCCCCGACCTTGGCCTAGGAATCCTCACCAAGGTCCCCACTACATTGAGGAGACAGCTCAGGACAGAGAGGTAGCTCACCTCAGGACAGAGAGGTAGCTCAGGACAGAGAGGTAGCTCAGGACAGAGAGGTAGCTCAGGACAGAGAGGTAGCTCAGGATAGAGAGGTAGCTCAGGACAGAGAGGTAGCTCAGGACAGAGGGGCAGCTCCGGACTGAAGGGCAGCTCCGGACAGAGAGGCAGCTCTGTACTGAAGGGCAGCTCCGGACTAATGGCAGCTCCGGACTGAGGGGCAGCTCCGGACTGAGGGGCAGCTCATGACTGGAGGGCAGCTCATGACTGGAGGGCAGCTCATGACTGGAGGGCAGCTCATGACCGGAAGGCAGCTCATGACTGGCAGGCAGCTCTGGCAGCTCCTGACTGGCGGGCGGCTCTTGCAGCTCCTGACTGGCGGGCGGCTCTGGCAGCTCCTGACTGGCGGGCGGCTCTGGCAGCTCCTGACTGGCGGGCGGCTCTGGCAGCTCCTGACTGGCGGGCGGCTCTGGCAGCTCCTGCCTGGCTGGCGGCTCTGGCAGCTCCTGACTGGCGGGCGGCTCTGGCGGCTCCTGACTGGCGGGCGGCTCTGGCGGCTCCTGACTGGCGGGCGGCTCTTGCGGCTCCTGACTGGCGGGCGGCTCTGGCGGCTCCTGACTGACGGACGGCTCTAATGGCTCGGGACAGACAGGCGGCTCTGACGGCTCGGGACAGACGGGCGGCTCAGATGGCGCTGGGCAGACGGATGGCTCAGATGGCGCTGGGCAGACGGATGGCTCAGATGGCGCTGGGCAGGCAGGCAGCTCAGATGGCGCTGGGCAGGCAGGCAGCTCAGGCGGCGCTGGGCAGACGAGCAGTGCAGGCGGCGTTGGGCAGACGGCCGACTCTGACCTGCTGAGGCGCACAGTAGGCCTGGTGCGTGGTGCCGGAACTGGTGGTACCGGACTGGAGACACGCACCTCAAGACTATAGGCCTGGTGCGTGGTACCGGGCTGAGGGCACGCACCTCAGGGCGAGTGCGGGGAGAAGGAACAGTGCGTACAGGGCTCTGGAGACGCACAGGAGGCTTGGTGCGTGGTGCCGGAACTGGAGGTACTGGGCTGGAGACACGCACCACAGGGAGAGTGCGTGGAGGAGGAACAGGGCTCTGGAGACGCACTGGAAGCCTGGTGCGTGGTGTAGGCACTGGTGGTACTGGGCTGGGGCGGGAAGGTGGCGCCGGATATACCGGACCGTGCAGGCGTACTGGCTCCCTTGAGCACCGAGCCTGCCCAACCTTACCTGGTTGAATGCTCCCCATAGCCCGACCAGTGCGGGGAGGTGGAATAACCCGCACTGGGCTGTGTTGGCGAACCGGGGACACCATGCGTAAGGCTGGTGCCATGTACACCGGCCCGAGGAGACACACTGGAGACCAGACGCGTTGAGCCGGCTTCATGGCACCTGGCTCAATGCTCAATCTAGCCCGGCCATTACGGGGAGGTGGAATAACCCGCACCGGGCTAAGCACACGTACAGGAGACACCGTGCGCTCTTCCGCATAACACGGTGTCTGCCCGTACTCCCGCTCTCCACGGTAAGCATGGGAAGTGGGCGCAGGTTTCCTACCTGACTTCGCCACACTACCCTTTAGCCCCCCCAAGACATTTTTGGGATTTCTTCTCGGGCTTCCAGCCACGCTTCCGTGCTGCCTCCTCATACCACCGCTCCTGGGCTTTAGCTGCCTCCATCTCTTCACGAGAGCGGCGATATTCTCCAATGTGAGCCCAGTGTCCTTTTCCCTCCAGAATTTCCTCCCATGTCCAGGAGTCCTGTGTAGTAGGTCGCTGCTGCTGCTGCTGCTCGTAGCCACGCTGCTTGGTCCGAGATTGGTGGGTGGTTCTGTAACGGCAGTCTAGCTCTTCCTCCTCCTCGGACGAGGAGAGGCGAGAAGGATCGGAGGACCAATGTGCAGCGTGGTAAGTCTCCATGATTTAATATACACGAAAACAAGACACTATACAAAATAACAAACAAACTAACCGTCACAGTCCCGTGTGGCACAAACACTGACACAGGAAACAACCACCCACAAATCCCCAACACAAAACAAGCCACCTATATATGATTCTCAATCAGGGACAACGATTGATAGCTGCCTCTGATTGAGAACCATATTAGGCCGAACACAGAAACAGACAAACTAGACACACAACATAGAATGCCCACCCAGCTCACGTCCTGACCAACACTAAAACAAGCAAAACACATAAGAACTATGGTCAGGACGTGACAGATGCTCTCTTTGCACACTAAGCACACAGCTTTTCCCTGATACCTCAAAAAATAAATATTTCGATGTCTACTTTTGCTGGAATACCCTACATTCATTGTCTACTTTCCTTTTTTTTATATCTTTGAAAAACTCATTTTTTGCGCAATTTCTAGCTAGCTACTATTTGTAACTATGACGTGTGCATCACTGTCTGTCCTCGTGCAGTTGTTATTTATACGTGACTTCAAAATAAAGGTCCCACAAACGGGGGGATTTAAATCATTACACAAAGGCGAGTATTCATTGGGCTTTTAATTTGAATAACAAATATGTTTTTCAAAACTTTACTATCGCAAATTCTTTATGTGATCTGAGCATGATTCCCCGGGCCGTATTGAATCAGGTCGCGGGCCGCATACGGCCCCCGGGCCGGCCTTTGCCCAGGCCTGCTCTAATGTACAGTAGGTGTCATAATCAGCCATAAAATAACTACCGTGGTAGGTTTTGTGGGTTTTTACACTCTTATGTAGGTGTCATAACCAGCAATACATGTCAAAACAGGTTGAAATAATAGCATCATGACAGTGGTATGACTATAGGTTATCAAATCAAATTTCAAATCAAATGTATTTATATAGCCATTCTGACATCAGCTGACATATCAAAGTGCTGTACAGAAACCCAGCCTAACACCCCAAACAGCAAGCAATGCAGGTGTAGAAGCACGGTGGCTAGGAAAAACTCCCTAGAAAGACCAAAACCTAGGAAGAAACCTAGAGAGGAACCAGGCTATGAGGGGTGGCCAGTCCTCTTCTGGCTGTGCCGGGTGGAGATTATAACTGAACATGGCCAAGATGTTCAAATGTTCATAAATGACCAGCATGGTCAAGTAATAATAATCACAGTAGTTGTCGAGGGTGCAACAAGTCAGCACCTCAGGAGTAAATGTCAGTTGTCAGAGAGAAAGAAAGAAAGAAAGAAAGAAAGAAAGAAAGAAAGAAAGAAAGAAAGAAAGAAAGAAAGAAAGAAAGAGAGAATTATAGAGAGCATACTTAAATTCACACAGGACACCGGATAAGACAGGAGAAATACTCCAGATATAACAGACTGACCCTAGCCCCCCGACACATAAACTACTGCAGCATAAATACTGGAGGCTGAGACAGGAGGGGTCAGGAGACACTGTGGCCCCATACGATGACATGGCCAAACAGGCAGGATATAACCCCACCCACTTTGCCAAAGCACAGCCCCAACACCACTAGAGGGATATCTTCAACCACCAACTTACCATCCTGAGACAAGGCCGAGTATAGCCCACAAATATCTCAGCCCTTGCCTTAACAGGAAGCCAGTGTAGGGAGGCTAGCACTGGAGTAATATGATCAGATTTTTTGGTTCTAGTCAAGATTCTAGCAGCCGTATTTAGCACTAACTGAAGTTTATTTAGTGCTTCATCCGGGTAGCTGGAAAGTAGAGCATTGACAAGTTATGTCAGCTGTTATGACATATGACATTGCTATGACCGTGTCATAACGTGTTATGACGCTGGGTGTCAAGTGTTACCCAAACATGTATGCACTCAGTAAGTCACTCAGGATAAGAGCGTCTGCTAAATTACATAAATTTAAATGAAAATGCACAGTACCAACCCTTGTCTGTCCATAGGCACTTCCATCCTCAAGTTGATGAAGCTGATATGAGATGACACCTACCCTCTGCCAGAAACTTTATCACACAATAACAAGTTATCATGATCCATGAATTCAGGGATCAAGTCAAGTTACATTTTGGGTAACAATGTTCAGGCTGTGCCTTTATGCACTCAGATACTTCACATTCTCTCAGATACACATGTGCATGTACAGGTGTTTGTACACTCGTGGTAAGATTCATACCGTGATCGCCTCGCTTGTGGAAACAACATATTAACCATCAGAAATACCCTCTTGGGATGAAATTGACACTGGTTTGAAGTCGTAGGCAGGGCTACCTCATCACGAGAGCGTGAGTCAAACTCACCTCTGCTACATTCACCCCCTTCTGCGAGAGACCTCCTGCTGTTATTTTCCTATTTATTTCCATGCTTTTTCAGGGACCTCCTGCTGTTATTTTCCTATTAATTTCCATGCTTTTTCAGGGACCTCCTGAAAGCTTACTGAGGTCCCCCAGGGCTCAGTCCTAGTCCCCCTGTTTGAGAATAACTGATTTAGATGACACAGAAACCATATTCTCAAACACAGCAGACTGCCGGGTTCCGTCAGAGTGCCTTGCCTTATGAATGATCAAAGCAAAAAATAACAGAAATGACAAGGCCAATTCAAGTGAATACCAATGTATTATTGTCACGGATCCCTCCTGAACTGTCATTACGCACACCTGGTCCCTATTCCCATTGATTAGTAATTGTATAAGTGTGTCCTTTGTTCACCATTGTCCTGTCGATTATTGTTCCAATGTCCATTGGTCGCGCCAAAGTGATAAGAAAAACGGTAATTTACTAACTTTGGAGTAAAATGTAAATGCACCTCATACCAAGCGCCTGAGGGAGCGAAAGGGAGAGAATAAACAGAGGAGGAAACGCTGAAACAAGCGCATGCATCCGCTGACAGGGCAGACGCATGTGCTGGTGGGAACTTTTTAGTTTTTCAGCTATGTTGGTCCAGTTTCAGCTATATATTGGTAGTGCTTGATATTTACAAGTGTAACTGGGAACCATGTAGATGTAATGGCTAGCTAGTTAGCGGGGTGCGCGCTAATAGCGTTTCAAACGGTGACGTCACTCTCTCTGAGACCTTGAAGTAGTTGTTCCCCTTGTTCTGCGGCACGATGGGTAACGATGCTTCGAGGGTGGCTGTTGTCGATGTGTGCAAAGCGTTACTGGTTTGAGCCCAGGTAGGGGCGAGGAGAGGGATGGAAGCTATACTGTTACATAGAGTTGCTAATTACATCCTCTCATGGGGGAGTGCTATGTGAGTGGCACACCATATGGAGCAGTCTATTGGCTGACAAGACCAGATCAATCATGGCTGATTGGCTGGACGGCAGCCATTAACATGATAAATGGACATGTAGGGTCTGTCTCAATTTGCAAAGATGATGCCTTTTTTTAGCAGAGTATGTGAGCAGAGTGGAGTTGGAGCGGAGCGAGGAGTGGAGGGTGCCCAATTTGACTGGAACTTGGAGTGAACTTTGGCCTTCTTGCCTGCTCCAATTTCGCTCCAGTAGCGCTCCAGTAGCGCTTTCTTCACGAGCTCAGGGTATGCCCGCCCCAGCATGCATTTGTAGTCATCTTGTGTGCTGCCACAGCCCCTTGCTTTAGCTACTGTCATGGAGTTCTCTAAATATTTTCATAAAGAAACTGATTAAACACACAGGTGCTAAATCAAGGTGACTTACAAAGATGAGGACCAAGAGCAAGAGAGAGAGTGCGGTGATTTAGTGTCCAAAACTAAAGAGCATCACTGTGGAATGTAAAAAGACACGTATCCCAAAAGCATGCTACGTGCACATGCTAAAAGAAAGGAATGAGGTGGTTAGATAACTAAGTGTATTATTGTAGCAAAATATTTATAAACAAAAAATCTGATCTCTTAAACGTTTTGTTCATTTTCGTTCTGTTATCTATACAATAGGCCATAATTGATTTTGTCCCAATAGGTCTGTCATTTTCCCATGTTCAAGGAACTTTCTGTTTTGATTGGGTCATTTTACCTAAAAACCTTTAGGCCTACCTATAGAAAAATGTAAAAACAACTGGATCTCTGCCCAGCCTGGCAAGAGTGGCCAAAAGGGTGTTTTGCTTCCCCAGTGGCTCTGCAAGTGTGGAGAGGATATTCTCTGCGACTGGCCTGCTCTCCATGCACCATCGCATGAGCCTGAAGCCACAGACTGGCCAAACTCGTGTTTCAAGAAATGACTTCTAAAAATTAATTAAAAGGCACTAAGTCATTTTTTTTGTTTAATGTGTATTTCATTCTAAGGAAGTCACAGCCTATATGCACCATTTATAGACTATAATGATTTAATACAATGACATGTTATTTAAATACTGAGGGCTTTATGCCCCTAACAGCCTACCGTGTCTCACTCGCAAATGCTTCACAATGTATTTCTTTGTAGGCTATAGCCTTGAAATAATAGAAATAATATAGCCTCAATAATTCATTTTTGTTCCTTCTTAGGCTCCCTGTCTGGCTCCTGACCTATTTAGTGTTTCTATGCTGTTTAATATGACATGTAGCCTATTTGAAATGATGTTTGCTTCTTTACAATCCCCTTTTCATGTTTATTCAAAGTATTTTTTATTCAAATCCATATGGTTTGTTTTCAATAATTAAAAAACAATTAGTAAGTCCAGATGGGTGTTGGTTAAATTGTGATTTCAATGAATGGAGGAATGGGGAGCGGTTTATACCGGCGCACCGGAGCAGTGCGCAAGCACCAGCTCCATGAGCAATGAACCAGATTTCTACCTGCTCAACTCTGCTCACATGTTCTGCTTTTGAGGCAGTATGTATCAAGTGTGTCAGAGAAGGAGTGACGATCTTGGATCAGGTCCCCCCTGTCCATGTAATCTTATTCATTGTAATCTAAAAGGCTAAATCAGCACTCCTACTCTGAGACGGATACCGAAGTCAGGAAGTTAATATATCACTGACCACACTAAAGCCTTTGTTAGAGTTTTCCCATTATTTAGAATGTTGTGGCTAGAATGTAGTATAAGCACTCGAACACTGGACACCCCCGCACCCCCCCCCCCCCCCCCCCCCAGAAAGCTACTGTGCACTGTCTATCCGAGATAATAATAATTAGCTACATTGGCTACTTCTGATGGTTCCTCTTGCCAAGAAGAGCTGGACGCCAATTTTTTGGAATGTTTTTTTTTACATAGGAACACACAGCCTATTTATTTGAGCCGGAAGACACTGAAGAGGAGGTGAGAAAAAAAAATTGTGATACCAGCAAGCAGTGGCGGCAGCCTAGACCAGGATGACCAGGACTCAGGAGGGCAAATGACAGATGAGTAAGTTGTTTTGCTGTCAGTAGCTAGCTAGCAATATAAGTTATATTTTTACGAGAGGGAGTGTTGTTCAGTACAGTTCAATTCTGTGATCGGTTCGGCCATAACCGGGCTTGCTAGTACCACTACAAGCCAAGCTAGCCAAGTTTATCTAGCTAGCTTTGTTTGCTATACCTAAAATGTACTGTCTAATATTATAGAAAGCTAGCTAGCTAGCTGACTAGCCTCCGTGCATCTCATTAGGAGCAAAACTGGAGAAATGTTTTTATGATGATGATGAAGAGTAAAGGAATGACTTTGGCTTCATGACTCATATTAGTCTTGGATTAACTATACCTGCAAGTTGTACCTGTGTGTCTGTGAGATGTCTCATGTTATACATCATGCTGCTACAGAAGGAACACAGACAGTACACAACGATTGCCCATGAATGTCTAATAGCTTTTTCGTCTTTCCATCACAGACAATACCACTTGGATACAAAGAAGTTGATGACTCAAGAGGAGATGTGAAAGACCCCATAAAATAATATCTCCTTGTATCAAAGTGACTGTGAACACCTCACTGCAGCACCCAAACACACCACATGCAAGTATTCCCTTTGTAGAGCTGTAGTATTTATTGTGTTAGAAGTATATTTTTATTCTACTGTATATACAGTGCATTCAGAAAGTATTCAGACCCCTTGACTTTTCCCACATTTTGTTACATTACAGCCTTATTCTAAAATGGATTTTAAAAATCTCAGCAATCTACACACAATACCCCATAATGATAAAGTGAAAACAGGTTTTTAGAAGAAAAATATATATATATTTACATAAGTATTCAGATCCTTTGCTATGAGACTTGAAATTGAGCTCAGGTGCATCCTGTTTCCATTGATCATCTTTGAGATGTTTCTACAACTTGATTGAATTCCACCTGTGGTTAATTCAATTGATTGGAATTTATTTGGAAAGGCACACACCTTTCTATATAAGGTCCCACAGTTGACAGTGCATGTCAGAGCAAAAACCAAGCCATGAGGTCGAAGGAATTGTCAGTAGAGCTCCGAGACAGGATTGTGTCGAGGCACAGACCTTGTGAAGGGTACCAAAACATTTCTGCAGTATTGAAGGTCCCCAAGAACACAGTGGCCTCCATCATTCTTAAATGGAAGAAGTTTGGAACCACCAAGACCCCTCCTAGAGCTGGCCGCCCGGCCAAACTGAGCAATTGGGGGAGAAGGGCCTTGGTCAGGAAGGTGACCAAGAACCTGATGCTCACTCTGACAGAGCTCTAGAGTTCCTCTGTGGAGATGGGAGAACCTTCCAGAAGGACAACCATCTCTGCAGCACTCCCCCAATCAGGCCTTTATGGTAGAGTGGCCAGACAGAAGCCACTCCTCAGTAAAAGGCACATGACAGCCACCTTGGAGTTTGCCAAAAGGCACCTTAAAAACCTCTACGGGAGCGTTGTTGGTTGAGCTAACGTAGGCTATTGGGATTAGCATGAGGTTGTAAGTAACAAGAACATTTCCCAGGACATAGACATATCTGATATGGACAGAAAGCTTCCGTTCTTGATAATCGAACTGCACTGTCCAATTTACATTAGCTATTACAGTGAAAGAATACCATGCTATTGTTTGAGGAGAGTGCACAGTTATGGACTTGAAAATGTGTTAATGAACTAATTAGGCACATTTGGTCAGTCTTGATAAAACATTTTGAACAGAAATACAATGGTTCATTGAATCAGTCTAAAACTTTGCACATACACTGCTGTCATCTAGTGGCCAAAATCTAAATTGCGCTTTATCTGGAATAGTACATTATGGCCTTTCTCTTGCATTTCAAAGATGATGGGACAAAAAAACCTGCATGTTCTTTTCTATGTATTATCTTTTACCAGATCTATGTGTTATATTCTCCTACATTAATTTCAAATTTCCACAAACTTCAAAGTGTTTCCTTTCAAATGATAACAAGAATATGCATATCCTTGCTTCAGGTCTTGAGCTACAGGCAGTTAGATTTGGGTATGTCATTTTAGGCAAAAATTTAAAAAAAGGATCCGATCCTTAAGAGGTTTTTTAAGACTCTCAGACCATGATAAATGAGATTCTCTGGTTTGATGAAACGAAGATTGAACTCTTTAGCCTGAATGCCAAGCATCATGTCTTTAGGAAACCTGGCACCATCCCTACGGTGAAGCATGGTGGTGGCAGCATCGTGCTGGAGGGATGTTTTTCAGCAGCAGGGACTGGGAGACTAGTCAGGATTGAAGCAAAGATCAATGAAGCAAAGTACAGAGAGATCCTTGATGAAAACCTGCTCCAGAGTGCTCAGGACCTCCGACTGGGGTGAAGGTTTACTCTCCAACACGACAACGACCCTAAGCACACAGCCAACACAATGCAGGAGTGGCTTCGGGACAAGTCTCTGAATGTCCTCAAGTTGCCCAGCCAGAGCCCGTACTTGAACCCAATCGAACATCTCTGGAGATACCTGAAAATAGTTGTTCAGAAACGCTCACCATCTAACCTGACAGAGCTTGAAAGAATCTGCAGAGAAGAATGGGAGAAACTCCCCGAATACAGCTGTGCCAAGCTTGTAGAGTCATAACCAAGAAAACGTGATGCTGTAATCACTGCCAAATGTGCTTCAACAAAGTATTGAGTAAAGGGTCTGAATACTTATGTAAATGTGTTATTTCAGATTTGTATTTTTAATAAATTATCAAAAATTTGAAAAAACGTTTTTTTTTGCTTCGTTATTATGGGGTTTTGTGTGTAGATTGATGAGGGGAAAAAACGATTTAATACATTTTAGAATAAGGCTTTAACACAACAAAGTGTGGAAAAAGTAAAGCACCCTGAATATTTTCCAAAGCCACTGTATATCATACATTGCCATAACTGTTCCTTCATACTGCTGTGTATATTCTCCTTTGTCTCCAGAGCAAATAAACATAGTCTTAAATGTAAGTCATGGCTACTTATTTGCTATATTGACAGATTAATCTAATGTTTTATTGAAACATGTCTACTTGCCAACAAAGGAAAGTTTAAATGATACACCAACTCCCTGCATGATTTGTTTTAGCAATAAGATTGCAGTTATTTTATCCAAATACATTTCATGAATATTACAATGAATTGATCCAGAAGTTGAAGTCAAAACTTTATTGGTTTCTGATTCAGCTGGAATCGTTAAGTCACTTGTCAGTACACTTGTAAAAAAATACGATATAAAACACCATTATATATAGTACATCTGTTCAAGAGCTAGCGATATCTATACCACAATGCAAATGTGAGCATACTAGGTATTCTATATTATACTACAGCAACAGTCTAACTGAATATGGATGTTGTGTTGGTTGAATGTTCCAGGCAGGTTCCAGAATGTTCTTCAGCTGGTGCACCTCTTCTTGTGTTGGGTAATGGCAGGCTTTGGCACTGTGGTGATGTTGGCAGGGATGTTGGGTTTGGGGAGCTGTGACTCTAGCTCCATGTAGACAACTGTCTGGTCCTTGCTGCACTCCACAACCAGGTGAACAAGCCTCTCCCTGAAGTGTTGGGTTCTGGGCTTCTACACTTTCTTCACCACCCACTGCTTTGACCTCTTGCTGTCACGACTTCCGCCGAAGTTGACTCCCCTGCCTGTTCGGGCGATCCCTTTTTCGTTTGTCTGTTTGTTTTGTCTTATTAGTTGCACCTGTTTTTTGTTTCGTAATGAGCTTCCCTATAATTAGGAGTTTGACCCGCCCTTGTTTTGTGCGGGATTGTTTTTTTTGTTACGTGTGTGTATTTTGGGTGTTTGGCAAGTGTTCTCTCTGCGCCCTGGATGTTCGGGCTTATTCAGTTTTTGTTAAGAAAAAATATAAGGAATATTTTTCCCAAGCGGCTCTCTCTCTCTGCGTCTGGTTCTTTCGCCAACCTAGTCCCGCGTGACACTTGCAGAATATGTGTTTGTATTGTAAGTCTCCTGGAAAGACATGAAGACTGATCATGAGGATGTGTAAAACATAAAGACTGATCATGAGGATGTGTAAAACATAAAGACTGATCATGAGGATGTGTAAAACATAAAGACAGATCACGAGGATGTGTAAAACATAAAGACAGATCACGAGGATGTGTAAAACATAAAGACTGATCATGAGGATGTGTAAAACATAAAGACAGATCATGAGGATGTGTAAAATATAAAGACAGATCATGAGGATGTGTAAAATATAAAGACAGATCATGAGGATGTGTAAAACATAAAGACAGATCATGAGGATGTGTAAAACATGAAGACAGATCATGAGGATGTGTAAAACATAAAGACAGATCATGAGGATGTGTAAAACATAAAGACAGATCATGAGGAAGTGTAAAACATAAAGACAGATCATGAGGATGTGTAAAACATAAAGACTGATCATGAGGATGTGTAACCATACCAGAAACCATGTTCATCTGTGAACAACAAAGTGTACAGTAGACTAGTATGTGTTTCGTTACACTCAGAGTCAATAATGGGGCATTGAAATGGGCTGTTAACAAAGACGTGAAAAGTTCAAGGGGGGCTTGAGTTGTCGACAGTCTAGTCGTGTGTTGTTGTGTATGAGCACCTATAGTTGTGCTGTTGAGTAGACAAGCACTTCCAACAATAGAGTGAATAGGCTAGAGTAATGCAGGAATGGCTGTTAGTGTAAGGGTGTGAAAAATTTGAGGAACTCTTGGCTTGCAGACAGTTTAGTGTATTGTTTTGTTTTCTCAAGAGGGTGTTGTGCTTTCATAATACCTTCGGCTGTCCTGGCTTGTTTCCGAGTCAGATGTTGTCGCGCTTGAGCTTGTTCCCGGCTGAAGGCTTTCATCCAATGGGTCTACAGGCTCTGTACTACTTAAGCTGGTGCCAAGGTCATCTTCATTAGCAGCAGGATTAGTCTGTAGGACATACAGTCGTCAGGGATTAGCCAACATTTTACTACTTTGTCCCCATCAATACACACTCAAAAAAGGTAATGCCAGTGCCTTCGGGAAGTATTCAGACCCCTTGACTTTTCCCACATTTTGTCATTATGGGGTGCAGTGTGTAGATTGCTGAGGACATTTTTGTATTTAATCCATTTTAGAATAAGGCTATAATGTAACAAAATGCGGAAAAAGTCAAGGGTTAGATAGTAGGCAACACTGCATAATGAAACAATCCCTTGTAAGCTAGTGTTTTCAGGGATGGACTGTATTATTTGGCATTAATAGACTGGTTTTACTCGCAACAGCTTTTTAACCAAGCTGGGAGAGAACACGAGGACGGCTCATGTCATGCAAGTCCAGGTAGGCTACACAGGACAGTTGTATATTAAAAATATATATATTGTTAGCTGATTAGTATGCTGTTGTATCAGAAATATATTTTACAATCTGCAATGTTTGAATTTCCAGCAGTCTAAAAGGCAGCATTGCAACACCATGTATAGCTTCGTGAAATGAATGTTAGGCTTAACATGAGAAAATGACAACCAAATAGGCCTACCAGTAAACATTTAGCCATTAGCTAAAGCAAAGCTACATGACCTGGCACCACAGAAAGCCTATCATCAATTCGATAGGCAGACGCATAGACATGTCATCATTTCAGCACCATGGACAGCGATTGGTAGTTTAAAGTTTTAATGTCACATGCACAAGTACAGTTAAATGACTTGCTTGCAAGCTCTAACCCCAACAATGCAGTAATCATTAACAATGTAATACAAAAAAATAAAAAGGTAGAACAAAAACACACGAGATATAGAAATAAGGAGAACACGATAAAGTAATAAGTAAGTTCCACTACCATATTTACAATGTGCAGGGATACTGGATTGATAGAGGTAGATATGTTTAGGCGAAAGGTGACTAGGCATCAGGATGATAAATAGAGTAGCAGCAGCATATATGATGATTGTACTGTGCGTGAGTGGGTGTGTGCAGAGTCAGTATAAATGTATGTGCATATTATGCGCGTGTGAGCAAATGATGGAGTGAGTGTTTGTATTTGTGTTGGAATATCAGTGTGCATACCGTGAGTGTGCATAGAGGCAAACATAAGAATACAATACAAAGGTCAATGCAGATTGTGTAGCCATTTTGTTAGCTATCTAGCAGTCTTATGGCATGGGGATAGAAGCTGTTCAGGAGAAGCCTGTTGTTGTCAGACTTGATGCACTGGTACCGTTTCCCGTGCAAAAGCAGAGAGAACATTCTATGGCTTGGATGGTTGGAGTCTTTAACGATTTTCCGGGCCTTCCTTTCACACCGCCTGATATAGAGGTCCTGGATGGCAGGGAGGGAGCTCGGCCCCAGTGATGTACTGGGCTGTCCGCACCACCCTCTTTAGCACCATGCGATCGAGGGCGGTGCTATTGCCATACCAAGCAGTGATGCAGCCAGTCAAGATGCTCTCAATGGTACAGCTGAGGATGTGAGGTTGCTTGCCAAACCTTTTCAACCTCCTGAGGGGGAAGAGTCGCTGTTGCGCTTTCTTCCCGACTGTGCGCCTGTGTATGTGGCGAACGCTGATCTTGCGGGTGTCCAGAGAAACTGCGTTACACCAGCGAGTATAAGGGCTTCCACATAAGAACGAAAACAATATGAAAATATATGCACTTCAGTAAGTCCCTCTGGAGAAGAGTGTCTGCTAAATGACTCAAATGTAAATGCAAACTGTAAGACTGTTGGATTGCATACACATCTATCCACAACATGTAACATTGTTTTCTTTTTCATTTTCACATACAGTATCAGGACCGCATAATTCCAGCGAGCTCAACTGTAGATATGTGTGAGTGAGGAGTGTGAAGGAGCAAGGAGGAGTTGCATTTTCTCTCACTTATATTCGAGTGGTGCTCAGCAAATAGGTCCCCTCGGGGCACGCACGCACACACACACACTGGATGGATGTAAACGGCTTACATTTCCATTTGTAGAAAAACAAGAGAGAGAATATAGCAGACGGTATGTGTCAAAAAGTGATTGATGAGCTATTTCTGTGTCCTGTGTTTATGTCCTTCAAGGACATCCTGTCCAGATGTCCTCGTGCTATTTATGTTGTGCTTATGTAACATGATAGTGCAGCTGTTTCTTCAAAGTAAAGCAAACGTTCGCAATAAAAAGTAATGGCCTGATGATTGATGTGTAGTGACCTTGTTGAACTGAAAGAAAATGTGTTTGAAAAATGTGAAACAGTTTGGAATTGTTTGTAGCGTACTTATGGAGCTGCTGTGTATCTTGTGACCCCTTGTATATGAAAAAGTTATTTCCAGGGTAGGTCTGCCTGAGTGTAATTTTAATTGAAAAAAAATTATGTTTTATTTAACTAGGCAAGTCAGTTAAGAACAAATGCTTATTTACAATGACGGCCTACCTGGGAACAGTGGGTTAACTGCCTTGTTCAGGGGCAGAACGACAGATTTTGACCTTGTCAGCTCTGGGATTCGATCCAGCAACCTTTTGGTGGCAGGTTATACTTGTCCTGTGCCAAGTCTAACACAGATACACTACAGAAAACATGCCTCCTAGACCAATTCTAGGTGTATTGTGTCCTTTATGTCTGGGACACAATGACGAAACCATCTTAATAAGCCATTTTCTCCTGCGTTTCGCTTGAGAGAATGGCTTAAGATAAGACTTGCTCTATGTCAGATCGAACAGGCCCTGGGTGGAACATCCCTGCCTGGGTACGCATCGGAAGAGGAAGTCTCCAGGCGAGATGATTTGAAAGCCATAAGAATCTCTTCAGTCGCTTATAGTCCAGACTCAAAAGTGACAAAAGGATCAAAAACATTTAAAAAACAGTCTTTCTTTCTTACAGTCTTTCTTACAACAAAATATTTATACATAAAAACATTTAATGTGTAGTATTGTTTAATAATAATATGTCTGCAATTAGGTTCTAAAGTTTTAGAATAAAAAAAAGGGTTTAATCAGGTTACATGCAAATGAAAATGAGCAACATACTAATAATTGTAATATGTATGCATTTTGGTAGAAAAATAAAAGGGAAAATAAAAGGGGTTTTGATGAATTTAAGGAATAACAGCTCTTACTCTGGCCATCTGGGTGTGTGAGGCTTGGTGGCAGTTTACAAGCAGACCCCTGAGGGACCCCTGGTCTTTCCACCAAAAATATTTATTCATATAAACATTTAATGGGTAGTAAATGTGTAGTATTGTATAATAATTTGTGAGATTTATAGAAATATTTACTAAGAAACATGGTTATAGTTTAATATTGCATAGTACACTTTTTAATAAGTGTAATATGAAGGCATTTAGGGAGTAACATTTTTGAAGAAAATAAAAAGTGTTTAGAATGTAATTTACCTAAATATCTTTGTCTCTCTCTGTCTGTCTCCCTGATCTGTTTCTCTCTATCTCTACACAAGAGCCAAGGGGTCCTGGTGGATGTTTGTGTGTGTGTGTGTGTGTGTGTGTGTGTGTGTGTGTGAGAGTGTGTGGTGTGTCTTTGAAAATAGCTGTCGGAAAAACAGTTGTGTCCAGGTGCCTCCGAGGATGACCGGACCTCTGTCTCTCCCCCCTAAGTTGGTGTGAACGTGTAAATATGTGTCTTTAAAAAAAAGAGTTCTTATCAAATCCATATAAAAATAGTCAACAGGTTGGCCCTTACACAGTAGGTCACTATATGTATATAAGGGTCCCCCCAAACAATTTTTTTTCCCCGATGATGTCCGTTGGGAATGTCAGAGGATGGAATGTGCATTGTATGTCTCTGTCAATCACACCCTCCTCTTTGAAAGGGTTATTGTATTTTTTTTTTTAAAGATGGGCCCATTTCAATGTTGACCTAAACAGATACATTTTACCGCCTTAATAACCATTTACTGCAGTGGGCTAAATCAGGGTCACACAGAGTGTTTCTTGGTGGTTGTAAACAAATCTACTGTGAAACAAAAGTATATACCTCACACACATGGTTATGGACTTAGAAAAGAAGACAACAGTAACATGTCATATATAGTTTAAATGATTCATTTTTGAGTTTGCATCCCAATATGACACTTTAAATACTTCACAGAAGACTGAAATGTAACAAAACACATATTGTGTTTATTGAGATGTTCACTGACATGCTCAGTTGGTCAACATTCCCCTCAAGTGATTCCCCAACATCTTGTTAACATGGGCCCCAAAAATGGAGCAGATATCTTATACCATCCTATCTTTATAGACATTTATCCAGAACAAGGCCTAGGAGGCCCCTATAGTGTCCAAAAATCACAACAAAATGTCACATTTTAAGCATCTTTATTTTCATGCATATTTTTATGACCAAATTCACATTCTTTAGTGTAGACAATAATGTTTTTCCTGTTTTCATGAGTGTTTGAGATTAGGTCCCTGAATGGTCAAAAACCTCTTAAAATAGAAGGATGTTTGTTGCACAACATATCTTACAGGTCGGCCCTCTTTCACTCTCTCATCATGTCACAAGCTGACAGGCTCCCAGAGGCAGGGCCATAAAAGGCCCCAGCTCATTCAACTGCACCTCCCCTCTCCAACAGCCATTAGCCCAGAACATCCTGAAGACGTAACATCTAAAAGATAACCTGGGACTCCTTTCTTCCGCATGGAACTTTTTGAAGGTGAGTTGAATATTCAATGTGATGTTTGTATGTAGATGTATATCATTTAAGAATGATATGAATTAAAAATGATTGCTGTTTCTCCATCGAGCAGTAGCCATTGTTTTTATTCATACTGTTTGTAGACAATAGTTTCTGCCCTCTTAGGTTCTATTTGACCCTCTTATTATATCAAAACCTCTCAGACTAGAAACTACGATTCGAAAGCATGATTAGAAACTACGTTCAAAATATGATTAGAAACGATAATTAGAAACTATGATAATAATATTTAAGTGTGTTCTCTCTCTCTCTCTCAACTATTCAACAACGTTTCAATGTTTTGTACCAGTTATGAAAGACAATGACATCCAATTGTTAGGGAAATGTGTTACATAGTGTGCATATGTGATAACTTTATGTAATAGATCCTCTCTCTCAGGCTATGAAAAAGACAAAAGACATGACATTGACTCCTGAGTGTTGAACTTTTGCCCACTCTATATGACCTTGATGGTCATCTACGAACGTTGGAACATCTTGAATAACAATAAGTGTCCACTCAGCAATATAAACACCTTGTTGTATTATGGGTACAGGTTCAGTACACATCCCTGCATTCTCTAGTCCAATGGCTCTATTTAGCAAAGAAAGTAGGCTGACCCTCTTTGAGGTCACGTAGGTCAATTCATTGCTCTCTTTGCCTTTATAAAGCTCTTTGACATACTGTAAACTCCCTCTGTAGCTAACATCTACAATAACCATTAGAAGTACGAGTCAGAGTTATCACACAGTCTCAGGGATTGCTAGTACTGGAAATTCCTTTGGTTTGTACAGAGTTAGGTAAATCAGCTCTTTGCCTCTAACTTGTGTAATAATCTCCAAGCTTCCCTAAACATTGATGTTTTGGTGTCTCTAGGTTAATTAAGACTGCTGAATGAGGCCTGTTACAATTTACTTACAACATCTTTAAAGGAGTTTGTGAAACCATTCAGTCATGGATGTATGTAAACATATTTAATAGGCATTGCTTGTTACAGAAGACTACTGTTGTACATTGAATAGCCATTCATCACTGTTACACCTTCTTGATGTGATGGTTCTTTATGTCTGTACATGTTTATAATCCACATAGTGTGAATAGTGGTTTGCATAAAGTTATTACCCCCCTTAAACCTGAATCTGAAATGACCTTTATGATCTTTCTCACCACTATTACTTTTTGGTTCTATCCCCTCTTTCAAAATCCCCACTGTGAACAAATCTGTGTTATTCTCAATGACCTTACCGCCAACATGAAAGTATTTGGTCATGCAAACATTTGTTTATTAGATTATATTTCTCATTAAGAATAATGTTGTGTTAATTCTATAAGGGTCATGCCTTGCTTTGGTCATGTGTTCTCTTATGGGTCAATGATTTTAATTAGAGTATAGCTATTATGTTCTCTCCTCAATTACTTAGAAGGGCATGTGGTCCCACCCCTCCCATATGTGCCCAGGTGCATATTTTATAGCACATATACATTCAGGATGTAAGGCTTACTAGTTATGGCAAATGTTAGGGGAAAAATTAAAAAAAAATGAACTGCAACGCTTTATACTTTGACCACATATTTTCACATATGTTTTATTTGGGTCTTTTTCCTTTACCACGTTGATTGGCTCCAGCCATTGAAAGCTCGGTGCATGTACAAAGAAAAAGAACGCAATTCAACCATTGATGGATAGTGACGAAAACAATGACATTTGCCAGTAGTCATGTTAAGGTTTCAATGTTTTATTGGTGGAGTTTATGGATTTGCATGTGACCGTGCATTATATGATGCCTGAATAGGAAAGAGATCAATTCTTGATCCAAAAAGACACACAACTGTTTTGGGGTTAATTCCACATCCGCTTGCATTGCTTGGTAGTGTATTAGCATGCTATGAGACAACATAAATAATACCATTTAAGTAAAATACAAATGAACAGTATTATCCTAAATTGAGACATTAATAAAAAATGTGTTATCATATCAACAAAATGTTTCAGAATGTACCTGTTTTCAGTATAGAATGACATGTATACAAATTATATTACAACTTTTTGTGTTTTGTCTTAATGACTGTTCTTTAGTAAATAGGAAACTCAACAGTGTGTTAGTCCGAGAAATATTAACTAGATAGTTGTTTTATGTTTGTGAAACCTTGAAATGAACGCAATGAGAAGTGATTTTGTAGCAACAGTTTTGAATGGGTAATTGTATCAAATATATATCATTGTGTGTTTGAATTAGCGCTCATATAAACTGTTTTCATCACTGCCTTGTAAACACATTCTTGTAAGTTGGAGCTACTGTATACGGAGCTGCTGTACAGATTTGAGCACTTGACAAGACGTGACATTCCTAGGTCTCACCTGTAACATGATCATAATAATAATGTTATTGTTATATCACTTTTTATAATAATACAAATCTGTCAATCAACCAAATGTATTTCTTAAAACCCCTTTTTGCATCAGCAGTGTTTTACAGATACCCAGTCTAAACATCTAAGACCCATCAATGCATATTGCGAAGCACAGCATCTAGAAAACACTCCCTAGAGGTCATAAACCTAGGATGAAAATGTTGTAGGAAAGACTGTTTTTTAAATGCATTCTTAGAGAAGAATAAGTATGTTGCTCATTATCAGGGGATCTCTCTCTCTGTACCTCTCCTCATGTAACCTGACCCCAACCATGCAGCCTGCCTCTCACACACACACACACACACACACACACACACACACACACACACACACACACACACACACACACACACACACACACACACACACACACACACACACACACACACACACACACACTTGGAGGAAGAGAGCTGTCATTCCTTAAATGTAAATTGTTTTTAAAACCCTTTATTTTTATTCTAAATCTTTAGAACCTAATTGCAAACATCTTATTAAACGATACTACACATTAATACCCATTAAATGTTTATATGTATAAATATTTTGATTTTGATGTTTTTGATCCTTTTCATGGCCCTCGTCTGCTTGCAACCTGACCCCAACCATGCATCCTTGCCTGGCCTCACACACACCCCAAAGGTTTCTATACAGAGAGTCAGAGGAAGAGAGCTGTCACTCATTAAAGTTCAATTCTTTTTAAAACCCTTTATTTTGTATTCTAAAACTTTAGTACATAATTGCATACATGTTACAATTATTAAACAGTACTACACTTTACTACACAATACATGTTTACATGCATCATTCTTTTTTAATTCCTTTCTTAGAGAAAAAGGCCTTGGGAAGGGCCTATTGTAACCCAAAACCCCCATCAGTCTCCAAATCCCCATCTTCAAGCTGTGAGCGCCTCAGTCAATGCCTCTTCCACGCTAGATCTCCAGGGCCTTCCGGGTTTTGTATGTTTTCTTTTCCATGATAGATCAACCTTCTTGCCGTCAAGCCCAAGTTATGTCTTGAGGACAGAAGGGCCCATCTTCGTAAATGCTCACGATGGTGGAAAAACTGCTGTACTTGTTTCATCATTTCAAGCACTTTAAAATGATCTACCCACCTGAAGCTAAAGACGGGCACAAAATAGTTCACCTCTGTGCGCATGCTTTGGAAGATACATACTAACTAACTGATTTGGTGGCATTTGAGCTATTGAATTCGGCACAACCTAAAATTGTCACTTTTGAGTCTGGACTATATGCGACTGAAGAGATTCTTATGGCTTTCAAATCATCTGGCCTGCAGACTTCCTCTTCCAATGCGTACCCAGGCAGGGATGTTCCACCCAGGGCCTGTTCGATCTGACAGAGCAAGTCTTATCTTAAGCCATTCTCTCAAGCGAAACGCAGGAGAAAATGGCTTAAGATGGTTTTGTCATTGTGTCCCAGACATAAAGGACACAATACACTTAGAATTGGTCTAGGAGGCATGTTTTCTGTAGTTTATCTGTGTTCGACTTGGCACAGGACAAGTCTAACAATTACTTATACTCAGGCAGACCTACCCCGGAAATGACTTTTTCATATACAAAGGGTCACAAGATACACAGCAGCTCTATAAGTTCTCTACAAAAATTCCAAACGGTTTCACATTTTTCAAACACATTTTCTTTCAGTTCAACAAGGTCACTACACATCAATCATCAGGCCATTACTTTTTATTGCAAACATTTGCTTTACTTTGAAGAAACAGCTGCACTATCATGTTACATAAGCACAACATAAATAGCACGAGGACATCCGAACAGGATGTCCTTAAAGGACATAAGCACAGGACACAGAAATAGCTCATCAATCACTTTTTGACACATACCGTCTACTATATTCTCTCTAACAAGAATGATCTTAGTGTGTTGACCTTAGCGGGGATCACATCACTAACAATCCAATGTGCCCTAGACATTGGAATTCAACCACCCAACTGAGGTAGGCTATTAAGGGAATGTGTTGAAGAACTCAGGCTACAACTGCATTTTGGTCATATTGTTTCCCCACATACTGTCAGTATCAGTATACTGAACATGCTACTACAGTATGTAGATAGCAAGAACATGGGAGTTAAGGAATGACACATTGTATTTTACCCGGTAAGTTGACTGAGAACACATTCTCAGCAACAACCTGGGGAATAGTTACAGGGGAGATGAATGAGCCATATGTAGGCTGGGGATGATTAGGTGACGGTATGAGGGCCAGATTGGGAATTTAGCCAGGACACCGGGGTTAACACCCCTACTCTTACAATAAGTGCCATGGGATCTTTAGTAACCACAGAGAGTCAGAACACCCATTTAACAACCTATCCGCAATGTCCCCATCACTGCCCTGGGGATATTTTATTTGGACCAGAGGAAAGAGTGCCTCCTACTGGCCCTCCCTCACCACTTCCAGCAGCATCTGGTCTCCCATCTACAGACCAACCAGGATCAACCCTGCTTGGCTTCAGAAGCAAGCCAGCAGTGAGATGCAGGGTGGTGGCTACTGGCACATATAACGTTATTCTATTTATAGCATTCAACTACAGCCAAGGTAACTTATGTTGTATTTTGAGTGGAACATCTCTTTAAGGGATGGCACATAGAGGATTAAAGTAGGTTCAATAAATGTATTCCAGGAAGTAATATTGGAAGCATTTTGGAATTTAACAGACGGAAAAATGATTACGTTACAGGTGCGCTTTTCATTCCAGCCCAGTTGGCATCCATTTGGTAAGAATCAACATTGATTATGACGTTTTTGGATTTCAGGGAATCTGCCACCAAACGTCTCTCGGGTTGACGTGCCACTGGTCTTGTGCCATCATCAATTGCTATGTGACCGTAGACCACAAGCAGCCACCAGCCTGATGCAGCACAAGGGGAAAGCAAACAATAAATCTTCTGGAAACAGATGGGCTATTCGACAGATACCATCAAACATTGGGAGATTGGACCTCCCTGATCGAATTCTCTAGCTTGCATAGCTTAATTCCATCTTTATCTTTCTTTTTTCTGTTTTTTTCCAGGAAAGTGTCTCTGTACAAACATTGATCTACTAAATTTGATTGAGGTTGTCAAATGGATATGGAATGGCATAACATGTCAACTTATAGGGTGGGTACTCATTGTTTCATGCCTACTACTGTCCCCTATTCTGCTTCAGTGGAAGTAGCCTACAGTGAGTTTTTAATTCCAGCCCAGGTGGAATCACCTCTTCATTGCTGTAGTCTACATGCTACAGATGTAGGATCTTCATTTGATCACTCTTTTGTTGATGAGAATTTTCCTGCACAGCAGTAGTTTATTCAAGGTTTAAGAAGACTTCTAAGGTTTGTAATTTACACTTTAAAATGCAGACTTGATTTGCCCTAAAGTAAAATGTATGATCCCCTACAAAAAAATTATAATCCACAATAATAAACATTTCCTATTGCTGCAGGATTATTTTCCTGCTGTAGCGAACTGGCACAAATTAAGATCCTATATCTGTATGTGTTTTTCTAAGTGAGAAATAGCAAAAGCGGGGAGATTTTAGTGGACTGATGCTTGTTTTCCATTAGGAATTATTAATCACATTCTGTCAGAGTTCAGATATGTTATATGATAGTGCTTCGTTATTTTCTGAATTTAGAGAATTAAGCCTGCAATGTCATGGAACTGTTGATTGGAACTGTTGACATCTCATCTTTAGCCAACAGTCTAATATCCATTTTTGTTTCTCAATAACTCACTCACACACACTATGCTGGGTCCATTACAACTGAACAGAATGACATTTTTTTTTTACACACACAGATTCCTTCAAACTAAGTTATGAATCCACTTAACTTCCCGCTGTCATAACTTTCCTGTGACGATCTGAAGGATCAGGTTTACAGGGGGGTCCGCTCTACAGCATGCTCTCTCTCAGAGGGGGAGAGCGGGAAGTCGATTGTTTTATGGTCGGTCATAAAAACACGCTGCCCCTATGCTCTGTAGTGTTCGAGTTTGGAATGTAAACTGTGGAACACAGAGAGACCCCTGGACATCAAAAGTTTGAATAATTAAACAATATTTCTATTTTTGAGAATGTGTTCTCCAGTTAAAAACGAAATAGCTTCGCTATTGCGATCGAAGTCATTCCAAAGGGTAGGTTTATTAACAGAGCAAATAAAATGTAACATCAAGGATGCTATTTAGGCCTACATATCATTTCCAAAGTCATGAAAAACTATTGTTTCAATTCAACCCCCCCTCCCCAATTCAAACCCGTGATTTCAAATGTAATGACATTTAGGGATATTGAATTGTTTGGATGTCAACGCAACCAAATATCAACATTTGAAGGAGATGTGTTTTCTGCTTGGATAATTCCAACTGTACCACTGACGTTAGTCTGGCTTTAATTCCAGTTTGTCTACAAATTAATAATTGACATATTGGAATCACGTCTCCGTTTCAACCAAAAATCAAGGTTAAAGAATAGGACTAAATCAAATGAAACTTTATTTAAAGTTGATTTAGTCATTTTGATTGAAATGGAGATGTGAATGCAACAGATCAATTATTAATTTGTAGACAACTGGAATTAAAGCCAGACTTGTCAAGTTCGTCATAATGATTGCACCAAGATGCAGCGTGGTATGTTTCCATCCCTTTTATTAGGAAGAGAAAACTCAAAGAACAAAAACAATAAAGTAAACAAACGAAACGTGAAGCGAAACGTGAAGCTCGCTGGAGGCTCCGGACCGCCGATCGTCGCTGGAGGCCCCGGACCGCCGATCGTCTCTGGAGGCTTCGGACCGCCGATCGTCGCTGGAGGTTCCGGACCGCGGACCGTCGTAGGAGGATCCGGACCGCGGACCGTCGTTGGAGGTTCCGAACCGTGAAACGTCGCCGGAAGCTCTGGACTGGGAACTGTCGCCGGAAGCTCTGGACTGGAAACTGTCGCCGGAAGCTCTGGACTGGGAACTGTCGCCGGAAGCTCTGAACTGGGTACTGTCGCCGGAAGCTCTGGACTGTGGAGGTGCACTGGAGGCCTGATGCGTGGGACCGGTACAGGTGGCACCGGGCTGGATATCCTGGACCGAGGAGGCGTACTGGAGACCAGGAGTGCTGAGCCGGCACAACCCGTCCTGGCTGGATGCTCACTTTCGCACGGCAAGTGTGAGGAGCTGGCACAGAACGCACCGGGCTGTGGATGCACACTGGAGACACATTGCGTATCTCCGCAAAACATGGTGCCTGGCTGGTCCCACGCTCCTCACGGCAACTGTCTTTCTCCAGACACCAAACCATCCACTCTACCTCATCACTCCCCTCAACTATCTCACAATACTCCTCGCTCAGTCTATCCCAATATTCCTCTTCGCTCTCAAACTCGCCCTTCGGCGAACAAACGAAACGTGAAGCTCAAAATAATGCTCACAGGCAACTATACCTAGACAAGATCCCACAAAGCACAATGGGGAAATGGCTACCTAAATATGATCCCCAATCAGAGACAACGATAAACAGCTGCCTCTGATTGGGAACCACACCAGGCCAACATAGACATTCAATTCCCCTAGATAATCCACCCTTAAATCACACCCCGACCTAACCAACATAGAGAATAAACATGTGCATGCAGCATCACATTTTGAGATCTCTGAAACATACTGTGAGTAGCAGGGCATTTATGAGCCCATCCAATGCAGATTAGGGGAGACAGGGACAATACCGGAGATATAGGCTACTGAATATAACCTATTCACGTCGCAGTTAGAGCGGCTATTGAGCTGTTTCCTCCTGCATGTTATTGGAAGACCAAAGCGAAAGTAATATGAAGGTTGTGACACACAGTGATGCTTCATGATATGGATATAACGTGAGCATGTTTGTCCAATAGACAATTGACTTGCATGGACACATGGTTTTGTTTTGGAATTTTTGTCTGTTTGACATTTGGCAATGTGAAACTAACCAGACCAAATAAAACAAATGAAATGTAATAAACACTTTATGCATGCTGATGTCAGGAAGTTAATATCTCACTGACTTCACTAAAGTCTTTGTTTTCCCATATTTGGATTGTTGTGGCTAGAATGCAGTATAAAGGCTTTCACATAAGACTGTTGGATTGCATCCTCAACATGTAACATTGTCTTTTTTCGTTTTCATATTAGGACCTGTGTTATACTCTGATGGTGCTCCCTGGAATTGGCAGTCTACTCAGCAAAACTGTGCCCTCAGGGCACTCACTCACGCACCCACACACACACATACACAAACACCCGCACATACACACACACACACTAGATGGATAGAAACTGCTTGCCTCTCCACCTACCTTAGTGGGTATGTGCCCTCGGTGTTGGAATTTCAACCATCCAACTGAGGTAGGCTATCAAGGGAATGTGTTGAACAGGCTACAATTAAGCTCTTACGGCCCAAGGAGGTGTGGTATATTGGCCATATACCACAAACCCAGAGGAGCCTTATTGCTATTATAAACTGGTTACCAATGTAATTAGAACAGTAAAAAAAAGAAGTTATACCCATGGTATACGGTCTGATATACCACAGCTTTCAGCCAATCAGCATTCAGGGCTCGAACTACTCAGTTTATGACAGCATTTTGGTCATGCTATTCCCCCACATATTGTCAGTATCAGTGAAAGCATACTGGACATGCTACATAATACACATAGATCGCAGGGACATAGAAGTTGAGGGATGGCACATGTAGGATTCTATCATTTGACTACAGACACGGTAAGTTAGGTTGCATTTTGGGTGGAACATCCTAATATATCTTCATCATTTTTTTTAAATTTAACCGTTTTTTAACTATGCAATTCTTTTGTAATGATCTTACTTTACTTACTTTGTCGTAAAATGTAAAGGTAACGTGCTGTTATGCAGTGCCGAGAGTAATGTCCCTAGGCATTGAAGCTTTTTCTGGGTGAAATTCAAAGCATTATTCAGTCGTGTTGCCATTGAGAAAATGGAGGATTTCTTTTAAGTATTTTAGTGTTCCCTTTAAAAAAAAAAACTAGAAAGAACCCAACAACCATTTCATTATCTCACAGCAAGGAAAGATCACAGCATAACTTAGAATTAAACCTAGCCCTCTTTCCCATATTTCCATGGCTGTGGTTTAACTAAGCTGTCAGGGGGCTAACACAAAGAGGCTTAGCCGAGGCCGGCTGGACTAGAGCTTCTCTCCCTCAAGGTACATAATAAATCCTTTGAAATGTCGTTTTCTTTCGGAATAGAACATTAAAAAGATAGGTCTATAGCTACACTGCCGTTTGTGTGGAGGAAAAACTCTAATAATTGACACAATAAAATGTGTCTTCTTTACCTGGTCTTGTACAAATTGTGAGAAGGAATAGTATAGAGTGATAAGCATTGTTGTCGTTCACAGCAACATAGTTCTCAGTTAACTTTTACACTAACAGTTAACTCAGTTGAGCCTATTATCATCTGAATCAATCAATATAACCATAAGAGTGTAGTGATTACATTTGTTACAATCTCTATTCTGTATGTTTGTTCAGTAAAATGTGTCATGTTTAGAACGCAATGAAACTATAGTAGGACTTGCGGGAGATCCGTGCTAATTATGTCCCTGTGAAATTTGAGTAAGAGATGTCTCACAAGGATCCAATCAAACGCGGGGGGATCTGGGTAATTGGGGGGGAGGGACGATGCATCTTTCTATCCTATCATAACTCCCACACCATCCAACACACACGCGAGCGCACACACAGACACCTCTTTAACATCCCCACCCCAACATCAGTGGTCTCTGTCGCACAGTATCTTATCTGTTTTCCATATCTTTTTTTCCGTCCAATTCCGGAATAACTACTTTCCAAACCTTCTCTGCAGCTGGCCTTCTAACATGTTTTTCTATCATTATTTGACACAGCATTTTAACCGGGATATTAGATCAATTGACTTTCTTCTTGCTGCTACCAATAAACAAATGAGGAAATATAAATAAAAAAATCAACCAATGCGCTTGGTATACTATTCTTTATCTTGTCATACATATTGGCACTGGATATATTGGCACTGGTATTGTTAGGCCTAAGACGTGCTAAAATATCCTCCAAAACACCAGCTTTGAGGGCATTATCACGTTCATACGGGTGCCAATATATTCAATATATACCAACGTATTCAAATAATGATTGACATATTTTCATTACAAATGTTATTCTGATGAATATATTCATACTATTTCATCCTTCCACAAGATATAGTCCCGACACAAAGCTAAGGTTGCTACCCAAGCCGGCTGGTCATTCGTTTCTATCGGTTCGGTTGCCAGAGACGCGACCCAGTCGTTCAGTCTTTTTGTTCTGTATCTATGGACGCGACCCAGTCGTTTGTTCAAAATGTTCCATTGTCATACTGGCTGGCAATGTTCTTATCCCTTGCTTGCTAGCTATCCAACTATGGCTAACAGCAAACAGCAAAGTAGCTGCTAACAGCAAAGTAGCTGCATTTGTTTAAGCTGTTTTCTGGTGATATTTATTTGGATACGTCCATAACAATGAGCTAATGAGGCAAAATTTGGCCTGGCATAGAAAAGGTGCTCACTCGTCAGGACACTGTTGTTCAGAGGAGTTAACCAACAACACAGATAACACAATCACTTTGTTTCATTTGACCTTTTTTCAATCGAAATGTCTTTGTATATATCCATGAAAATCTATGGACCCAGTCGTTCGATCCAAATGTTCCGTTGCCATGATGGCTGGCAGCAATGTTACAAATGTCGGAGAGACAAGACAGCAAGGTTATTACAAATCTCTGCTGTTGAAAACCAAATGCTAGTCTAAAAGAAATGGGAGATAATGTCTAGATGCTTTTTAGAGTGTGGATCTGGTATATGAATTGCCTGGCTGAGCTTATGAGACAGTGGATTGCGCAGTCAGATGGAACTTGGTGAATAGCCAACGGTGATAACTTGTTGAACAGCCAACGGCTGGAATGTGGTTTTAACCCATCAGCATCCAGGATTAGACCCACCCATTGTATAACTTAACATAACAAGGTCTAATTGCCTAATTTCTTTGTAAGCCCTCTCTCCGTCAGTTGACAATTCTAATAAAGCTTTTAAACCTACCATCTGCTAATTTCATTAATCATTTGCCCTTTTAAATTTGTAATGGAGGAAATGCCTATTCAGTCCCTCCAGGATTTCACAGGGATTTTTTGTGACATTTTCGGGCAGAAATGTTTGCCTTTGCTTCGGACATTTTTACATCTTGCATGGCAATATGCAATGATTTTGTCAAATTTGTTAAGTTTGTTGACGTGTGGCTTGATTGAACCATATTTTATGGGAAATGTGCAGTGAATGGTTGAAATTGCGAGTCCTCGTGTTTGTACTGTGGTGATGGGTTAGATTTTATGAGATAAAGGTTCCGATGATTTGACTGTTTCTACAGACAGAAGTTGACACATCAATCGTTCGGACGACACAGATGTTTTTGTGAGAAGACCGATTTTCGGGATGACCACTGTAACTCGGCCACCTTCCACCGCAGATGCGGAAGGCCGACATAGGCGGATGCGGTGGATTGAGACGCAGCCCATGCACCTGATATCTCTAGCTTAAACTGAAGGGTTTTTAATGGGGATTTCTTTAGATACTTAGATTGACTCACGGGTGCGTCAATAGACTTTTAGAAATGAATGCAAGGAGAACAAAGTAATTACAGTACGTGTTTATTTTTACTAATTTTCCCGATAACAGACAATCACTGTGGAATGATGTCTCAACTGCAGTGGGTGGTTAAGGTGAGGGTATTCTGGAAGATAAACATACCGGAACGGAAATTACAGTTCTGCGTGTGGAATCAGGAGGATAGAATTATGGTCAGATTTGCCAAATGAAGGGCAAGTGAGAGCTTTGTACGCGTCTCTGTGTGTGGAGTAAAGGTGGTCTAGAGTTTTTTCCCCTCTGGTTGCATATTTAACATGCTGATAGAAATTAGGTAAAATGGATTTAAGTTTCCCTGCCTTAAAGTCCCCGGCCACTAGGAGCGCCCTCTCTGGATGAGCAGTCCTGCTTGCTTATACATGTATTTGGGTACTTCCTCTATTTTGACCCAGATAACACAAGTGGATATGACATCTGGTCCTAGCAAACTATACACCAAACATCCTCATCACAAGACAATGTGTTTAAACAGTTTATTATATTTAATCTGTTAACGTGATTAAGAGTTTGTTTAAGAATAATATGACATTTAAAATGTATTTTGAAACCAGAGAAGGTTGAAAATCTCTATCTGTATTAACACCATTTAAAAAAAAATATTTAAACATATTCTCCGGTAGTTTTGTATACTTTTAACCAGTAGTTCTGAAAGTAGCCCCACAAACCAAAAAGTGGTCCCCGAAAATTGTGTACTACATCCCAAATGTGCAGATATGTCCACCACATCACCTCTCTCGCTCTAATGTGTTTTCATCTTCCTAGCTGTCAGTCAGATAGCGAGGGTCTGAAGCTAATAGGTGAAGTTTACCCGAGGCACAGATCTAGGATCAGCTTCCTTTCCCCCAATCCTAACCTTAACCATTAGTGGGGGAAATGAAAAACTAACCCAGATCAGTATCTAGGCGTAATTTCACCCTACAACATCCTGACAGTGACATTAAACTTGTCTAGTCAGGTGTCTTTGCAGATCCAAGGTAAGTTGTTTCAAGTCTTACAAAGTTATTTTGGCCTGTCTAGACTTATGACTCATGCAAATGAATTTCGTCAATTTATCTTCCATACACACACTTTACTATAGATCAAAAGAATGCCTTTGCTTGCAGTCACAATTTGGCAAACTGAATAAGTGAAATAAAACATTTGATCTTATTTACTTTTAAATTAATACAATTGAAAGTGTTTTGAAATAGAACTGTGGAAATGTCATGGTAGGCTAGTGAGTAAAAAGAGGCGAGAGCTTCTGAAAACGTATGGCTTCAAGGGTTGTCAAAGTATTTAATCAGTGAGCCAGCCCTTCACAGATTAAATGGTATTTTGATGTGGTATGTCTTCAACTTTTTTTGTGACTTTGTCATGAATGATACTTCAGTGGCCTTCGACCTTTTGCACTAGTAATAGTTTTTGCACTCCTGCTGCAAACAGTCATCTCATATGACAGGCGCGTATTGCTTTGGCTATAAAACATTTTTTTGACATACCCTAACAGGTCTGTTTTATTGGAACTGTTTTATTATAGCGCATGGCGCAAATATATTCATGTCATATACAGTGCCTTCGGAAGTATTCAGACCCCTTGTCTTTTCCCACATTTTGTTGCGTTACAGCCTTATTCTTAAATGGAAAAAACAAAATCCATCTCAGCAAAGTAAAAACTGGTTTTAAGACATTTCTGCAAATTTGTAAAAAATAAAAAACAGAAATACCTTATTTACATAAGTATAAAGACCCTTTGCTATGAGACTCGAAATTGAGCTCAGGTGCATCCTGTTTCCATTGATCATCCTTGAGATGTTTCTACAACCTGATTGGAGTCCACCTGTGGTAAATTCAATTGATCGAACATGATTTGGAAAGGTGCACACACTATATAATGTCCCACAGTTGGCAGTGCATGTCAGAGCAAAAACCAAGCCATGAGGTCGAAGGAATTGTCCGTAGAGCTCCGAGACAGGATTGTGTCGAGGCACAGATATTGGGAAGGTTACCAAAACATTTCTGCAGCATTGAAGGTCCCCAAGAACACAGTTGCCTCCATAATCCTTAAATGGAAGAAGTTTGGAACCACCAAGACTCTTCCTAGAGCTGGCTGCCCGGCCAAACTGAGCAATCAGGGGAGAAGGGCCTTGGTCAGGGAGGTGACCAAGAACCCGATGGTCACTCTGACAGAGCTCTAGATTTCCTCTGTGGAGATGGGAGAACCTTCCAGAAGGACAACCATCTCTGCAGCACTCCACCAATCAGGCCTTTATGGTAGAGTGGCCAGACAGAAGCCACTCCTCAGTGAAGAGCACATCACAGCCCACTTGGAATTTGCCAAAAGGCACAAAGACTCTAAGACCATGAGAAACAAGATTCTCTGGTCTGATGAAACCAAGATTGAACTCTTTGGCCTGAATGCCAAGCGTTACGTCTGGAGGAAACCTGGCACCCTCCCTACGGTGAAGCATGGTGGTGGCAGCATCATGTTGTGGGAATGTTTTTCAGCAACAGGGAGACTAGTCAGCATCAAGTACAGAGAGATCCTTGATGAAAACCTGCTCCCGATGCTCTCAGGACCTCAGACTGGGGTGAAGGTTCACCTTCCAACAAGACAACAACCCTAAGAACACAGACCCAGCCAGAAACCGGACTTGAACCTGATCGAACATCTCTGAAGAGACCTGAAAATAGCTGTGCAGCATCGCTCCACATCCAACCTGACAGAGCTTGAGAGGATCTGCAGAGAAGAAAGTGAGAAACTCCCCAAATACAGATGTGCCAAGCTTGTAGTGCCAAACCCAAGAAGACTCGAGGCTGTAATCGCTGGAAAAAGGTGCTTCAACAAAGTACTGAGTAAAGGGTCTGAATAATTATGTTAAAGTGATATCAGTTTTTTTTATTTGATAAATTAGTAAAAATGTCTAAAAAACAGTTTTTGCTTTGTCATTATGGGGGATTATGTGCAGATGAGGGAAAACAATTTAATACATTTTAGAATAAGGCAGTAACCTAACAAAATGTGGAAAAAGTCAAGAGGTCTGAATACTTTCCAAAGGCACTGTAAAAGATGATTGGGCAAGTCGATCTGCGTGCATCCATCGTAAACAAGTCCAGTGAACAGAGTCTCCTGTGTTATGTTACTTATTGTTTCATTAACTTCTTGTCAATACGGGGGCGCTGTTTTCACTTTGGAAAAAATCGTGCCCAAATGAAACGGCCTCGTACTCTGTTCTAGATCATACAATATGCATATTATTATTACTATTGGATAGAAAACACTCTCAAGTTTCTAAAACTGTTTGAATTATATCTGTGAGTAAAACAGAACTCATTTTGCAGCAAACTTCCATACAGGAAGTGAAAAATCTGAAAACGAGGCTCTGTTTCAGGGCCTGCCTATTCAACTGGCTTTTATTTATCGATATGCATGCACTTCATACGCCTTCCACTAGATGTCAACAGGCAGTGGAAGGTGGAATGGCGTGTCTAGCTTGATCTGAGGCCGAACAAGAGCTTTTGGAGTGACAGGTCCGGTATTTTTCTTTGTCTTCGACGGCGCGCGAGGGACCTCGACATTGTCTTCTGAAAAGTGTTCGGTATACACGACGAATATCTCCAGCTCTGATTTTATTTGATACATATGAAAATAACATCATAAAGTAGGTTTTTTCAACCGAGTTTTATCAGTTTATTCAACGTTTATTGGGACTTTTGGAGTTTTCCGTTCTTTGCGCCAAGAGAGGATGGGAATGTTAGCAACCTTGGCTAGCATTGTGGCGCGAATTCGACAGAAGAAATGGACATTCTAAAACCAAACAACGATTTATTCTGGACCAAGGACTCCTTGTACAACATTCTGATGGAAGCTCAGCAAAAGTAAGAAAACATTTATGATGTTATTTCGTATTTCTGTGTAAAATGTTGACTCCTATTCTCCGCCGTGTTGGTGAGCACTGTCTCACAATAACGCAAGCTGTATGTTATGGTAAAGTTATTTTTAAAAATCTAACACAGCGGTTGCATTAAGAACCAGTGTATCTTTCATTTGCCATACAACAAGTATTTTTATGTAAAGTTTATGATGAGTTCTTTGGTCAGATTAGGTGAGTGTCCAAAATATCTCCGGAGATTCTGGTGAATCGTTGCTACGTATTCACAATGTATAACCAGAATTTGTAGCTATAAATATGCACATTTTCGAACAAAACATAAATGTATTGTATAACATGATGTTATAAGACTGTCATCTGATGAAGTTGTCCAAAGGTTAGTGATTAATTTTATATCTTTTGCTGGTTTTTGCAAAAGCTACCTTTGCGGTGAATAAATGCGTTTGTGTGTTTGGCTATTGTGGTAAGCTAATATAATTCTATATTGTGTTTTCGCTGTAAAACACTTAAAAAATCGGAAATATTGGCTGGATTCACAAGATGTTTATCTTTAATTTGCTGTACACCATGTATTTTTCATAAATGTTTTATGATGAGTATTTATGTATTTCACGTTGCTCTCTGTAATTATTCTGGCTGCTTTGGTGCTATTTTTGATGGTGGCTGCAATGTAAAACTATGATTTATACCTCAAATATGCACATTTTCGAACAAAACATAAATGTATTGTATAACATGTTATAAGACTGCCATCTGATGAAGTTGTTTCTTGGTTAGTGACTAATTTTATCTCTATTTTGTCGGTTTTGTGAAAGCTACCTATGCGGTGGAAACATGGTGCAAATATGCGGTTGTGTGTTTGGCTATTGTGGTTAACTAATAGAAATACATATTGTGTTTTCGCTGTAAAACATTTTAAAAATCGAAAATGATGGCTGGATTCACAAGATGTTTATCTTTCATTTGCTGTATTGGACTTGTGATTTCATAAAAATTATATTATATGATATCCCTGTCCCGTTAGGCTAGGCTATGCTAGTCAGCTTTTTTGATGAGGAGGATCCCGGATCAAACTCCAAAAGTCCCATTAAACGTTGAATAAACTGATGAAACTCGGTTGAAAAAACCTACTTTATGATGTTTTTCTAATATGTATCAAATAAAAACAAAGCCGGAGATATTAGCCGTGTATACCGAACGCTTATCATAAGACAATAGGGAGGTGCTTCCCGCGCCTAGGTAGAGAAAGGAAATTCTGGACACGTCATTCCAAGAGCTCTTGTTCGACCTCAGATCAAGCTAGACACCCCATTCACCTTCCACTGCCTGTTGACATCTAGTGGAAGGCGTATGCAGTGCATGCATATCCATAAATATAAGGCAATTCAATAGGCAGGCCGTGGAACAGAGCATCGTTTTCAGATTTTTCACTTCCTGTCTGGAAGTTTGCTGCAAAATGAGTTCTGTTTTACTCACAGATATAATTCAAACAGTTTTAGAAACTTGAGAGTGTTTTCTATCCAATAGTAATAATAATATGCATATTGTACGATCTAGAATAGAGTACGTGTAACGATTCTCTAGCTCTTCCTCCTCCTCGGACGAGGAGAGGCGAGACGGATCAGATGACCAATATGCAGCGTGGTAGTTTGACATTATATTTATTTAACAAGACAAAAAACGAACTATACTTGAATATAAACAAAATAACAAAACCGATGAAGACAGACCTGGACGTAAGAACTTACATGTAACGAAGAACGCACGAACAGGAAAAATGACTACACAAAACGAATGAACGGACAAACAAACCGAAACAGTCCCGTGTGGCGCAACATAGACACAGACACAGGAGACAACCACCGACAACAAACAATGTGAAAACACCTACCTTAATATGGCTCTCAATCAGAGGAAATGAAAACCACCTGCCTCTAATTGAGAACCATATCAGGTCACCCTTTAACAAACATAGAAACACATAACATAGACTACCCACCCAAACTCACGCCCTGACCGTCAAACACATACAAAATAACAGAAAACCGGTCAGGAACGTGACATAACCCCCCCCCTCAAGGTGCGTACTCCGAACGCACCACCAAAAGTCTAGGGGAGGGTCTGGGTGGGCGTCTGACCACGGTGGTGGCTCAGGCTCAGGGCGAGGTCCCCACCCCACCATAGTCAATCCCAGCTTACGTCTCCCCCTTAGAATGACCACCCTCATATTACACCCACTTAATTTAAATGGTAACCTTAAGATAAGGGGCAGCACCGGGACAAGGGGCAGCACCGGGATAAGGTAGCTCAGGACAGAGAGATAGCTCAGGACAGAGAGGTAGGTCAGGATAGAGAGGTAGCTCAGGATAGAGGGGCAACTCCGGACTGAAGGGCAGCTCCGGACAGAGAGACAGCTCTGGACTGAGGGGCAGTTCTGGATAAATGGCAGCTCTGGGCTGAGGGGCAGCTCATGACTGGCTGACGGCTCTGGACGCTCATGGCTAGCTGACGGCTCTGGACGCTCATGGCTAGCTGACGGCTCTGGACGCTCATGGCTGGCTGACGGCTCTGGCAGATCCTGTCTGGTTGGCGGCTCTGGCAGATCCTGTCTGGTTGGCGGCTCTGGCAGATCCTGTCTGGTTGGCGGCTCTGGCAGATCCTGTCTGGTTGGCGGCTCTGGCAGATCCTGTCTGGTTGGCGGCTCTGGCAGATCCTGTCTGGTTGGCGGCTCTAGCGGCTCCTGACTGACTAACGGCTCTGACGGCTCGGGACAGACGGGCGGCTCTAATGGCTCGGGACAGACGGATGGCTCAGACGGCACTGGGCAGACGGATGGCTCAGATGGCGCTGGGGAGACGGATGGCTCAGATGGCGCTGGGGAGACGGATGGCTCAGATGGCGCTGGGGAGACGGATGGCTCAGATGGCGCTGGGGAGACGGATGGCTCAGATGGCACTGGGCAGACGGATGGCTCTGGCCGGATGAGGCGCACTGTAGGCCTGGTGCGTGGTGCCGGAACTGGAGGCACCGGGCTAAGGACACGCACCTTCAGGCTAGTGCGGGGAGCAGGGACAGGGCACACTGGACTCTCAAAACGCACTATGGACCTGGTGCGTGGTACCGGCACTGGTGGCACCGGGCTGAGGGCACGCACATCAGGACGAGTACGGGGAGAAGGAACAGTGTGTACAGGGCTCTGGAGACGCACAGGTGGCTTAGTGCGTGGTGCCGGAACTGGAGGCACTGGGCTGGAGACACGCACCATAGGGAGAGTGCGTGGAGGAGGAACAGGGCTCTGGAAACGCACTGGAAGCCTGGTGCGTGGTGTAGGCACTGGTGGTACTGGGCTGGGGCGGGGAGGTGGCGCCGGAAATACCGGACCGTGCAGGCGTACTGGCTCCCTTGAGCATTGAGCCTGCCCAACCTTACCTGGTTGAATGCTCCCCGTTGCCCACCCAGTGCGGGGAGGTGGAATAACCCGCACCGGGCTATGTAGGCGAACCGGGGACACCATGCGTAAGGCTGGTGCCATGTATGCCGGCCCGAGGAGACGCACTGGAGACCAGACGCGTTGAGCCGGCTTCATGACACCTGGCTCAATGCCCAATCTAGCCCTACCAGTGCGGGGAGGTGGAATAACCCGCACCGGGCTGTGAACACGTACAGGAGACACCGTGCGCTCTACTGCGTAACACGGTGTCTGCCCGTACTCCCGCTCTCCACGGTTAGCCTGGGAAGTGGGCGCAGGTCTCCTACCTGCCCTTGGCCCACTACCTCTTAGCCCCCCCCAAGACATTTTTGGGGTTTCTTCGCGGGCTTCCAGCCACGTCTCCTTGCTGCCTCCTCATACCACCGCTCCTGGGCTCTCGCTGCTTCCATCTCCTCACGAGCGCGGCGATATTCCCCAATATGAGCCCAGTGTCCTTTTCCCTCCAATACTTCTTCCCATGTCCAGGATTCCTGTTTCGTAGGCCACTGCTCGAACTCACGCTGCTTGGTTCTGGTGAGGTGGGTGGTTCTGTAACGATTCTCTAGCTCTTCCTCCTCCTCGGACGAGGAGAGGCGAGACGGATCAGATGACCAATATGCACCGTGGTAGTTTGACATTATATTTATTTAACAAGACAAAAAACGAACTATACTTGAATATAAACAAAATAACAAAACCGATGAAGACAGACCTGGACGTAAGAACTTACATGTAACGAAGAACGCACGAACAGGAAAAATGACTACACAAAACGAACGAACGGACAAACAAACCGAAACAGTCCCGTGTGGCGCAACATAGACACAGACACAGGAGACAACCACCCACAACAAACAATGTGAAAACACCTACCTTAATATGGCTCTCAATCAGAGGAAATGAAAACCACCTGCCTCTAATTGAGAACCATATCAGGTCACCCTTTAACAAACATAGAAACACATAACATAGACTACCCACCCAAACTCACGCCCTGACCGTCAAACACATACAAAATAACAGAAAACCGGTCAGGAACGTGACAGTACGAGGCAGTTTAATTTGGGCACGATTTTTTCCAAAGTGGAAACAGCGCCCCCATATTGACAAGAAGTTAAGGCGAAAGCATACCATGCAATTATCTGAGGACGGCGCCCCACATCAAAATACTTTTTCAACCAGCACTGGCTTCACAAAAATCACAAATAGCGATAAAATAAATCACTTGCCTTTGAAGATCTTCCTCTGTTTGCAATCCCAAGGGTACCAACTACACAATGAATGTTTGTTTTGTTCGATAAAGTCCTTCTTTATATCCAAAAAAGTCAGTTTAGTTGGCGCCATTGATTTCAGTAATCCACTCCTTCAACATGCATACAAGGAATCCAAAAAGCTAGCGGTAAACTTCGTCCAAACAAGTGAAACAATGTTTCTATCGAATCCACAGCTACCCTAATATGTAACTAAACGATAATGTTTCGGAAAGAACGGTGTTCAATAGGAAAAGAAAAATAATTAAGAGCGCGCCCTCATTCAAGCGCACCAAAAGCCTACCTTTCCTAACGACAACACCTTGGATAAACCACAACCAACGTTACTCGTTCGTTTTTCAAGAAACAAGCCTGAAACCCTTTATAAAGACTGTTGACATCTAGTGGAAGCCATAGGAACTGCAATCGGGGAGGAATTTTTATATACAGTGGGGCAAAAAAGTATTTAGTCAGCCACCAATTGTGCAAGTTCTCCCACTTAAAAAGATGAGAGAGGCCTGTAATTTTCATCATAGGTACACTTCAACTATGACAGACAAAATGAGAAAAAGAAATCCAGAAAATCACATTGTAGGATTTTTAATGAATTTATTTGCAAATTATGGTGGAAAATAGTGGCAGATGGAGACGTAGGTTTTTTCCTCCCCTCACTCCTCTCCGTGTGTTCAGCGTAATGATGGCTTTTTTACACACACACGCACGCGTGTGCGTGCGTGTGTGTGTAAAAAAGCCATCATTACGCTGAACACACGGAGAGGAGTGAGGGGAGGAAAAAACCTACGTCTCCATCTGCCACTTACGACAGACAACGTGAAGAGATCACACTAAAGAGAAGTCTTTTTTTCAGGACCCACCGCTCTCAAATGGTTTAGACTTGTTCTCAAATCGTCTGTTTTATGACGAACGATGCAGCTGATGTCACTTTGACTGGAGGCCGAGGAGAAGAATGGATTTGAAAAGGGAATGGATTTGGATGAGAAAGTGTTGAATGTTGATGTAGTTACTGTTCTGTCTTGTCTTGGTAAAGGGATCACTTATGCAGTCATTGTGAATATGATTTTCAAGGCACTCAGAAACACTCTATAAATTGTACAATCTATGTCATCACGTATTCATGATGTGTAGTATAATATGTATTGATTTGACAATTGTACTGATAGTTTTTGTGAAAAATCATGATGATTCTATATTCTATACATTGTAGGCCTTTGCCAAATATGGAGCCCAAGTTACAGCGAAAGATATCCATGTAGAGTGAAAGAACTCAATGGCCACACTGGCAGTTTCTTATGGTTTACTACTGACATCTACTGGGCATCTTGAGAATGAAAGAGTGCTCCTTCTTCATAATAAAAATAATGTTTATTATACAGATCTGAATGGTTCCCAGAACTTCCCAAGTATGGTTCACTAACTCTATGCCTGAGCTTCCCCCTTAACACTAACCTTAACCCTAAATCTAATCCTAACCAATTTGTATGATTCGAGAGCAATTGACTCACATTAACATTCAAACTCTGATAGTGTTAAACTAGAATACCAGTAGAATACTAGTATTTTCAAAGGCTGCATAAAAACACTATTCAAGGCTTTATCTCTTGCTAATCCCTTTCTAACCTCTCGCCATACATTTCTGTACTCAATGTATTTCTATGACATGGTCTATGATCACAGTAGTTTATAGCCCACAAGCATACTGATAATCCAGCATATAGGTCAATGGTCGTCCATAAAACCATGCCTAGTGTATATATAGACTAGATGTTCCTCTCAGATAGTGAGTTCAAAGGGATGGTCCTACTGCTCTTTTCCGTGCACTCTCCTCTACCCACACCTGCTAATCCTGTTCATCTAGGCACAAATCGCCTCACATGATCTAGTGTGCAATACATCCCCCCCTATGACACATCTCCTTGTACTAGATGGGGCTTATTGAAGCTAATCATATGTTCATGTAGCCAGACTAAATGCTGTGCTCACCAGTATTCAGTTCGATTTAACCAGGCTAACGTGTATCTTAATGGCTATTGAGATGAAAGTGAAGGATGTGACCAAGAAGAACCAGGTGGAAGGTCTGGCCTAGGAGTTTGACCATGTAAAGATATTCTTCAACGTTGTTTCAAGTTGAGCTTTTTCCTGGTCTTGTTTCACTCTCATCAACTCGTTTATTTGTGTAGGGACTAATGCAATTAAAACATTTGCACATTGAATTAACAAGACGCATTGAGCCACCACACTTTAGATTGGGCTCATTTCCAGCATTTGATTTGCACCCACTGTCCCTAAATAGCTATGGGACTGTTGTTAATCATTGTAAACCTACCGTAACAACAACTACTTACATTTTTTATTTTGTTTAAACCAGATAAATTATTTAGCATTTCTCTCTCAACTCACTGTAAATCTCCAGCAGTCACCGTACATTCCAAAATCCCAGAATTCCATGGGCTTACCTCCACTCTGTCACCAACCAATCCCCTTAATGGAGGTCACTAAGATCCTGCCCTGATATGTAGGTCGGTGTCACCCTCAGAAGACCCACAGTATAGACAGTTTGTTCACAGGTATAAGGCTCATCTGCACAGCACCTTGCTCAGGCCCTGTGAATAAGCACTCTTGTCTCCCTCAACTTTGACACTGATCTGGAAGTGGATGAGGGTTGACTTGAATAAGAATTTGGTGGTGCAATGTCTGGTACAACCTGACTAGCTTGACTGAGGTGTCATCAGGTAGATGGCAAAGGTGAACGAGAAGCCATTGGTGGTGCTCCAAGTCGTCCCTTTATGCAGCCATATCTCACACCTAAAAAAAAACATAATAATATGATAGCGATCTAAGATTCACAGAGCAACTGCAAAAATGACAACCTGGAACACCACCATTTTGGATCATCAAATTGGCCACCACCCATCATCATCCTCTCCCAGGCTCGTCCATTTCAGCTCCAAACTGGACTCCAAGGAGGCCGACGTCGACACCTGCAGCATGTACCTCTAAAAGCATAGGGGGTTGTTTTGTACACTTGGCTCAATGTGAATAAGCTCACGCAGGCTGACCCACACCATCACCCCCATCCCTCCACGGAGTACACTCCACATGACCTCTGACCTAAGGATTACAGGAAGACATATGTCCATTCTGCCCCTGTTGTTCCCTGATTATCCTATTATCCTATTGTAGTCTAGAGAGAGGGGGGGGTGGGGGAGGGAGGGGGGTGAGACAGAGAGAGAGAGAGAGAGAGAGAGAGAGAGAGGTGCTGCGGTCAATTGACTGACATGTTCTTTTTCCTTCCTCTGCCCTCCCACCCGGATTAACTGCATTGCATTGAGCCATGGGACGCTACCCTCTACCCACTACTCCTGGGTTACCCATAAACTGACCAAATTACCACAAAGTGTAGTCTTAATTAGTGTTCCTTAGCATACAATGCATCCCTCCACTCTGAACTCTTTCATTAGAACTTGAGTTGGCTTTTATTATAATCAGCTGTCTTTTATGTAGACAGCGCCTTCAATTTAATAGTGAGTAGTTAATAGTTATTACTAATATCTGACTAATTTGGTGAAACACTTAAAATAAAGTTCAATAAAGTTCCTCCTCTAATTGGTTTCCCACTCCCGTTCTTGATCAACTTTGTTTTTTCAACTCAGATGTTGGCCAAGAAGTCTGGGACTATCATTAACAATGCATCAATGGCCCAAAAGGTAAAGTATCATTAATGTGATTTTGTGTTCACTTACTATATTTCTGATATGATAAGAACAGGCAGTATAATTCCTGAACAGAACAATGAGATGTGGCCACAGAGTCCATATCCACTTTATCTGATCCTCTTATCTCTGACAATGTAATTAGTCAAGCAAAACGTTGGCGTGACGAAGCGTTGTGTGTACAGCACCTCCAACGCTGCAGTCATTGGTCTCATCACGTGTACAAAACATTAGGAACACCTCTTCTTTCCATGACATAGACTGACCAGGTGAATCCAGGTTAAAATTGTGAAATTCACTTCAATCAGTAGCTGAAGGGGAGGAGACAGATTAAAAAATGATTTTTAAGCCTTGACACAATTGAGACGTAAATTGGTTTCTGTGTGCCATTCAGAGGGTGAACGGGCAAGACAAAATATTTAAGTGCCTTTGAACACAGTATGGTAGTAGGTGCCAGGCGCACCGGTTTAAGTGTGTCAAGAACTGCAACACTGCTGGGTTTTTCACGCTCAACAGTTTCCTATGTGCATCAAGAATGGCCCACCACCCAAAGGATAACCAGCCGACTTGACACAACTGTGGGAAGCATCGGAGTCAACATGGGCCAGCATCCCTGTGGAACGCTTTCGACACCTTGTAGAGTCCATGCCCCGACGAATTGAGGCTGTTCTGAGTGCAAAAGGGGGCGCAACTCAATATTACGAAGGTGTTCCTAATGTTCTGTACACTCAGCGTATAGCAGCCAATTTCATTGAGCAAGGCATTCGCTGCAACTGCGTGTGCCCTGGTAAGCACTGCACTGACGTCCCCCGTCCCAAATGGCACCCTTTCCCCCTATATAGTGGACTACATTTGACCAGGGCCCTGGCAACCTATTCCCTATGGGCCCTGGTCAAATGTAGTGAATTATAAAGGGAATATGGTGTCATTTGGGACGCATTCCTTGTATAAAGTCTGATTAAAGTGCTTCTCCATTTTAATCATATACTCTACTATTACTCAAGGACAGCACATACTGTGTTATATTATGACACAGACACACTTGAGGACTTATGACACAATAGCAGAGTGGAATATCTAAATGGTGCCAGCATGTCTCAGTAAGAACCCAGTATGCATGTAACTTTAAACCTGTCAAAGTTTTAGAGATGACCATGCAGTACAGAGATGGTCAGGCAGGCAGCCATTTAATGACTTATGGTAGAGGTGGTAGCTTCCCCTTGTGAAAAGGTGCATTGTAGTTGTTTTATCATTGTGGTGTACCATTAGCCTGTGTGCCAGTCTGTTTCTGCTCTCTTGCCAAATAATGTGTTGGCGAGCGAGCAGAAACCAACTGGCACATGTAAAAGGACCCATGAGCACCGACATGTGAAGTTCATAGGAGCATGTCAAATCTGGTGTTAAATGCTGCGTCTATATTTTTGAGAAACTAAGGCATATATAGATTTTTCAACCATTTTCTATCCTAAATATTAGGAATAAGCGAAGGCTTTGATTTCTGGTCAAACAGATGGAAAAGGGGAATTAGAAAATAGAGTTGAAGTGGGAAGTTTACATACACTTAGGTTGGAGTCATTAAAACTCGTTTTTCAACCACTCCACAAATTTATTGTTAACAAACTATAGTTTTGGAAAGTCGGTTAGGACATCTACTTTGTGCACGACACAAGTCATTTTTCCAACAATTGTTTACACACAGATTATTTCACTTATAATTCACTGTATCACAATTCCAGTGGGACAGAAGTTTACATGCACTAAGTTGACTGTGCCTTTAAACAGCTTGGAAAATTCCAGAAAATGATGTCATGGCTTTAGAAGCTTCTGATAGGCTAATTGACATAATTTGAGTCAATTGGAAGTGTACCTGTGGATGTATTTCAAGGCCTACCTTCAAACTCAGTGCCTCTTTGCTTGACATCATGGGAAAATCAAAATAAATCAGCCAAGACCTCAGAAAAAACAGCCTGGTTCATCCTTGGGAGCAATTTCCAAACGCCTGAAGGTACCACGTTAATCTGTACAAACAATAGTATAAACACCATGGGACCACGCAGCCGTCATACCGCTCAGGAAGGAGACGCGTTCTGTCTCCTAGAGATGAACGTACTTTGGTGCGAAAAGTGCAAATCAATCCCAAAACAACATCAAAGGACCTTGTGAAGATGCTGGAGGAAGGTAGTATCTATATCCACAGTAAAACGAGTCCTATATCGACATAACCTGAAAGGCCGCTCAGCAATGAAGAAGCCACTGCTCCAAAACCGCTATAAAAAAGCCAGACTAACATTTGCAACTGCACATGGGGACAAAGATCGTACTTCTTGGAGAAATGTCCTCTGGTCTGATGAAACAAAAATCGAACTGTTTGGCCATAATGACCATCAGTATGTTTGGAGGAAAAAGGGGGTGGCTTGCAAGTCGAAGAACATCATCCCAACCATGAAGCACGGGGGTGGCAGCATCATGTTGTGGGGGTGCTTTGCTGCAGGAGGGACTGGTGCACTTCACAAAATAGATGGCATCATGAGTAAAGACAATTATGTGGCTATATTGAAGCAACATCTCAAGACATCAGTCAGGAAGTTAAAGCATGGTTGCAAATGGGTCTTCCAAATGAACAATGACCCCAAGCTTACTTCCAAAGTTGTGGCAAACTGGCTTAAGGACAACAAAGTCAAGGTGTTGGAGTGGCCATCACAAAGCCCTGACCTCAATCCTATAGAAAATGTGTGGGCAGAACTGAAAAAGCGTGTGTGAGCAAGGAGGCAAACCTGACTCAGTTGTCCAACCTGACTCAGTTGGACTAGTAACCGAAAGGTTGCAAGTTCGAATCCCCGAGCTGACAAGGTACAAATCTGTCGTTCTGCCCCTGAACAAGGCAGTTAACCCACTGTTCCTAGGCCGTCATTGAGAATAAGAATTTGTTCTTAACTGACTTGCCTAGTTAAATAAAGGTAAAATAAAAAATAAAAAATACAACAGCTCTGTCAGGAGGAATGGGCCAAAATTCACCCAAATTATTGTGGGAAGCTTATGTAAGGCTCCCTGAAACGTTTGACCCAAGTTAAACAATTTGAAGGCAATGCTACCAAATACTAATTGAGTGTATGTAAACTTCTGACCCACTGGGAATGTGATGAAAGAAATAAAAGCTGAAATAAGTCATTCTCTCTACTATTATTCTGACATTTCACATTCTTAAAATAAAGTGATGATCCTAACTGACCTAAGACAGGGAATTTTTACTTGGATTAAATGTCAAGAATTGTGAAAAACTGAGTGTAAGTATTTGGCTCAGATGTATGTAAACTTCCAACTTCAGCTGTATCTACCAGAAAAAGTCTTAAAATGTATTCGAAATAAAAAACTAATATCAACACTTATATTCTGTTTTGGAAATTGTTTGCCTTGTGTAAGTTTAAGAAACATTGACCTGTGCCTTCAAATTCTGTTACAAAAAACCCACAGATATTTTCACATTTCTCTCCCTCATGAGAGGGGATAATGAAAGTTCACAGAAGTAACAAGTAAAGCTAGACCTAACAGTTAGTTATAGTGTTTTTACACATATCTATTGGATTTATGAATTATTAAGTGATTCAAACTAACGGAATATCTGAAATATCAGTAACGGAATCATTGCTATTGGCTACAATGGGAAATTATAGTAGTCACAAACCACAGTTGGGCCACCTGCTACAGTCCTCCCTTCCACTGGCATACTGTTATGTTCAACTTAGAAGTGTTTTCTTTCTCTTTCTGTCATCTGGTGGTCAAAGCAAGTGTGAAAACAGTCTGGACAACCCCTCTTTCTCTTTCCCTCTCTCTGCCTCTCTCTCTCTCTCCAGTTAATGTCAGCTCTCCCAGCTCTTACTGACACCTACCCATGAGCCCACTCTCTTTCCATTTACTGTAACCAACATCCTTACCTACTGAGCACCAACCAACCAACACCGGACGTCCATGGACGTTGAAAAGTATCTGAAATTTGGTCCGCAGACGTCATTTTAGTTTTTTGGGTAAATTCAGTTTAAATTCAACGTCCACAGATGTTGATTTTTGGTCCGGTCCGGATTGGCCTTGATTTGGCCCAAACATAAACGTCCATGATTGGTTCAAATTTGGTCCAGTTCGGACAGGACCAAATCCGAACCAATCATAGCCATCTATGTTTCACAAGTGTGGAGAGCACAGTATAGTACAGTAGAGCAGTACAGTAATGTAAAAAAGGTTGAGCAGAGTATAGCTCAGTACAGTAACAGTCATGTACAGTAGAGTAGAATAGAGCAGAGTATATATTTAGGATACATCACCATGAAGAGAATGACATTCATATCCATAACTATGCATTTCTGTGTAGTACATGATTAAATTCTGTTACTGCAATTATGTTACCGGGTGTAAATCCACATCACTTCAATAACCAAAAGCGATTTTTACAAAGTAAGCCAAACGAAGCCGACTTTAGACTAAAGTGAAGTCGGGGGAGGTGCATCTGTGAGCCAAATGTCAGACACTGTAGTGGTTTTCCAACAGAAAGTCTAAAATAGCTGCTATTGTTTAGAAAAGTTTATCTTTATTCATGTTTAAATAAACTTTTCTATACCCCCATATCACACACTCACCAACTGAAAACATAGCGTGTATACAATTAATTGGTTAGAGAGATGTCTCAAATATCACTTTAATTAGTATCCCCTGTAGCTTCAGAATCGTTGCAAAGTTGCTTCCTTTTTCAGTCACGTTTTTGGATCGTGATTGGTTGACAAATAGGGCCTCCTACTAGGCAGGTGATGGCTGCATGATGCAGTTGGTGAGAAGCAACTGCAGCGACTAAAAAACTGCATGACCTTTCATCACATGGATTTTGTAAAGTTCATGCAGTTGACGTGCAGACGCAAGTCGGATAATTTCTATCCCCATAATGCAACACACTTTGAAAGGCAATGACTAACGATGGTCACCGACTAGGAAAAATGTATCCGTGCCCAAGGTGTCATGCCTGACACACCATTCTTTCCCAGACATCTTTGAATCTTAATTTGGAGCAGATATTTGATTATTTTTGGAAAACGTGATCACATAAAAAACTGAGGGAGATTTTACTGAAATTCTGTTACCAAACTTTGCATCTGCACAGTTCTTTCAGTAATGTGTTTTTTTACAGTGTAAATTGTTAAAGGTAGTCTTTGTGCACAGAGTTGTATGGCTTGTTAAACTTTGAAATCAATGTTTTTTATTTGGCATACATTTTTAAGTAAAAAATGGGACTCAGCGTAATTCTGTTGCCGTGGAATTGGCCTGTACAATATGTCTTCTCTGCTCTATAGGGACTGTTGACACTCATTCTATGAGGGGGACGATGCAGATTTTGACTAGATGGTATGCCGCTACGGTCATAAAATATTTTTCGGAGCATGTTAGGAGAACCTACGCAGCGAGAATTAACGTAGCTGGTTAGTAGAATTAGGTTAAGGTTAGGAAAAGGGATAGGGTTAGCTAAAATGCTAAAGTTCTCTAAGACAAGCCATGACCGAGGATGCAGGCTCGGCTGACATCCTGGTGAGTCACAATACAGGCAGGATGTGCACTGCCGAGGAGGTGGTTCACCTGTGTGTCTACCTGACTTCAGACGAGGTGAGGAGTGTAAACTTTAGCCTGCCTGTAGTGCCAGGTGGGCGAGGTTTGCTCAATCAAGCACAGGTAAAGTAATCGACATGCATATGATTTCAAATTTGAACACATGTCTTGTGTATTTATGGTCTGGAGCGATTTAAAGACTTGCAACGCTGTGTAACCAGACAAAATGGTATCTTCCTACCTTTGTCTGCGAAGGGTTTTTATGCATCATACAGGTTGCCCTTTTTGTCGTTATTTGGGTCCGCAGTAAAAAGTCGGAATATTGGTTCATGTTTGATCTGTGTTAACATGCATTAGTAAGTCACTGGGTCGTGCTAAATGACAGAGCTGTAGTTTGTAGAAGCTAATGCAGTCCGAGGTTAGTTGACAAATGTTTTTTCAGGTAACACATTACTAGTTATGGCTGACGGAGAGTTTAAATGAAGTGTAACTGTTTTTTCCACCTGCCTTTAGTTTGCCTATGTAACTGGACCAGAGTAAAAAATTGATGGAGGATGGAGCCTCTCAAGAACCCACAGAACAGAGAACAAGGATGAACTTAGAAAACTGTCATTAGTTATTGCAATATAAATGTGACTGCCTTACTGGGATGTCAATAACATGCCTTTTCGAATTATATACAATACCAGTCAAAAGTTGACACACCGACTCATTCAAGGGTTTTTCTTTATTTTTTACTGTTTTCTACAATGTAGAATGATAGTGAAGACATCAAAACTATGAAATAACACACATGGAATCATGTAGTAACTAAAAAAGTGTTAAACAAATCTAAATGTATTTCTTCAAAGTAGCCACCCTTTGCCTTGACAGCTTTGAACACTCTTGGCATTCTCTCAACCAGGTTCACGAGGTAGTCACCTGGAATGCAAGGTGTACCTTGTTAAAAGTTCATTTGTGGAATTTCTTTCCTTCTTAATGCGTTTGAGCCAATCAGTTGTGTTGTGACAAGGTAGGGGTGGTATAGAGAAGATAGCCCTATTTGGTAAAAGACCAAGTCCATATTATGGAAAGAACAGCTCAAATAATCAAAGAGAAACAACTGTCCATCATTACTTTAAGACATAAAGGTCAGTCAAGATCTTTGAAAGTTTCTTCAAGTGCAGTTGCAAAAACCATCAAGCGCTATAATGAAACTGGCTCTCATGAGGACCGCCACAGGAAAGGATGTCCCAGCGTTACCTCTGCTGCAGAGGATAAGTTCATTAGAGTTACCAGCCTCAGAAATTGCAGGCCAAATAAATGCTTCACAGAGTTCAAGTAACAGACACATCTCAACATCAACTGTTCAGAGGAGACTGCGTGAATCAGGCCTTCATGGTCGAATTTCTGCAAAGAAACCACTACTAAAGGACACCAATAATAAGAAGAGACTTGCTTGGGCCAAGAAACACGAGAAATGGACATTAGACCGGTGGAAATCTGTCCTTTGGTCTGATGAGTCCAAATTTGAGATTTTTGGTTCCAACCGCTGTGTCTTTGTGAGACGCAGAGTAGGTGAATGGATGATCTCCGCATGTGTGGTTCCCACCATGAAGCATGGAGGAGGAGGTGTGATGGTGTCGGGGGTGCTTTGCTGGTGACACTGTCAGTGATTTATTTAGAATTCAAGGCACATTTAACCAGCATGGCTACCACAGGATTCTGCAGCGATACACCATCCCATCTGGTTTGCGCTTAGTGGGACTATCATTTGTTTTTCCAACAGGACAATGACCCAACATACACAGCCTGGAGGTAAGGGCTATTTTATAAAGAAGGAGAGTGATGGAGTGCTGCACCAGATGACCTGGCCTCTACAATCACCCAACCTCAAACCAATTGAGATGGTTTGGGATGAGTTGGACCGCAGAGTGAAGGAAAAGCAGCCAAGTGCTCAGCTTATGTGGGAACTCCTTCAAGTATGTTGGAAAATCATTCCAGGTAAAGCTGGTTGAGAGAATGCCAAGAGTGTGCAAAGCTGTCATCAAGGCAAAGGGTGGCTACTTTGATGAATCTCAAATACAAAATATATTTTGAATTGTTTAACTTAAGGATTGGACCCTTTTTTCAATTTCCAGCTAAAATGAAATACCCAAATCTAACTGTGTGTAGCTCACGACCTGAAGCAAGTATATGCATATTCTTGACACCATTTGAAAGGAAACACTTTGAAGTTTGTGGAAATGTGAAATTAATGTAGGAGAATAAAACACATTAGATCTGGTAAGAGATAATACAAACAAAAAAACATGCGTCTTCTATTTGATTTTGGCCTTTCTCTTGCATTTCAAAGATGATGATTTTTTTTTGAAAACATGTTTTTTTTGTTTGTATTTTTTTGTTTATATTATTTCTAACCAGATCTACATTTTTATATTCTCCTACATCCCACAGTGATGTGGGATTCTAGGTGTAATTTAGATGTTGTCCACAAGACAGCAGCAGTGTGTCTGCAAAGTGTCAGATGGATCCATTGAAGAATTACATCACTACACAACATTTTGTATCAAGTCTGCCAGGTGTCCGTCACGAGTTTGCCCAAAGGTGCTGAATTGGTCAATTGATACATTTTCAAGTAAATAACTATAGAGAACATACAAATATGATATGGTAATAAAAAAAAATACATTTACACACTCCCAGGAATGTCATACATGATGGATCATTAACTTCCCTACTGTCACGCCCTGGCCTTAGTTATCTTTGTTTTTCTTTATTATTTTAGTTAGGTCAGGGTGTGACATGGGGGATGTTTGTGTGTTTTTGTCTCGTCTAGGGTGTTTGTATTGTCTAGAGGGTGTTTGTAGAGTTCATGGGGTTGTGTTCAGTGTAGGTGTTTATGTAAGTCTATGGTTGCCTAGATTGGTTCTCAATTAGAGACAGCTGTCTATCGTTGTCTCTGATTGGGAGCCATATTTAGGCAGCCATAGTCATTAGGTAGGTTGTGGTTAATTGTCTATGTGTAAGTTGCCAGTGTCTGCACTTATTTGTTTTGTATAGCTTCACGTTCGTCAGTTTGTTGTTTTGTTAGTTTGTAAAAGTGTTTGTTTCGTCTTCATTAAAAAGGAAGATGTATTGTTATTACGCTGCGCCTTGGTCCTCCTCTCTTTCTCGTAACGACGATCGTGACAGAATTGCCCACCAACCTAGGACCAAGCAGCGTGATGATGGGCAACAACAGCAGCGGCCGAGGACACAGGACTCCTGGACTTGGGAGGAGGTATTAGACAGCGGAGGACCCTGGGCACAACCAGGGGAATATCGCCGCCCCAAGGCAGAGCTGGAGGCAGCGAAAGCAGAGAGGCGCCGGTATGAGGAGCTAGCACGGCAAAGCGGCTCGCAACCCCCAAAATTTCTTGGGGGGGGGCTCTCGGGGAGTGTAGCTGGGTCAAGTAGGAGACTTGAGCCAGCTCCCCGTGCTTACTGTGAGGAGCCGAAGATGGAATCAGAGCCGGTGAGGGCGGTATTGGAGGTGAGCGAAGTAGAGACTGTGAAGGATCTAATGGGGAAATTGGAGGAGAGAGAAATGAGGGATTTGCTGGTTTGGTGCATGAGGCACGACATCCGCCCGACGGAGCGTGTCGGGGATTTGATGTCACCTGAGTCAGCTCTCCATACTCGTCCTGAGGTGCGGGCTAGCCGTCTGGTGAAGACTGTGCCAGCCTCACGCACCAGGCCTCCTGTGCGCCTCCCTAGCCCTACACGTTCTGTGCCAGCTCAGCGCACCAGCTCTCCTGTGGCAGCCCCATGCACCAGTTCTCCTGTAGCAGCCCCACGCACCAGTTCTCCTGTGGCAGCCCCTCGCACTCGCCCAGTGGTGAGTGTTCCCAGCCCAGTACCACCAGTGCCAACACCACGCACCAAGCCTCCTGTACGTCTCCAGAGCCCTGTACGCACTGTTCCTTCTCCCCGCACTCGCCCTGAGGTACGTGCCCTCAGCCCGGTACTACCAGTGCCGGTACCACGCACCAGGCCTATAGTGCGCCTTGAGAGTCCAGTGTGCACTGTTCCTGCTCCCCGCACTCGCCTAGTGGTGCATGTCTCCAGCCCAGTACCACCAGTGCCTACACCACGCACCAGGCTTCCAGTGCGTCTCCAGAGCCCTGTTCCTCCTCCACGCACTCGCCCTGTGGTGCGTGTCTCCAGCCCGGTACCACCAGTTCCGGCACCACGCACCAAGCCTCCTGTGCGTCTCCAGAGCCCTGTGCGCCCTGTTGCTGCTCCCCGCACTAGCCTTGAGGTGCGTGTCCTTAGCCCGGTACCACCAGTTCCGGCACCACGCACCAGGCCTACTGTGCGCCCCAGCCAGCCAGGAGCTGCCGGAGCCGCCAGCCAGCCAGGAGCTGCCGGAGCCGTCAGTCAGCCAGGATCTGCCAGAGCCGTCAGTCAGCCAGGATCTGCCAGAGCCGTCAGTCAGCCAGGATCTGCCAGAGCCGTCAGCCAGGATCTGCCAGAGCCGTCAGCCGGCCAGAGTCTGCCGTCTGCCCAGCGCCGTCTGCGCTGTCCGTCTGTCCAGCGCCATTTGAGCTGCCCGCCTGCCCAGCGCCATCTGAGCTGCCCGTCTGCCCAGCGCCATCTGAGCTGCTCGTCTGCCCAGCGCCATCTGAGCTGCCCGTCTGCCCAGCGCCATCTGAGCTGCCCGCCTGCCCAGCGCCATCTGAGCTGCCCGCCTGCCCAGCGCCAGCTGAGCTGTCCGTCTGTCCCGAGCCGTCAGAGCCGCCTGTTTGTCCCGAGCCGCCCGCCTGTCCCGAGCCGTCAGAGCCGTCCGTCAGTCAGGAGCCGCTAGAGCCGTCCGTCAGTCAGGAGCTGCCAGAGCCGCCCGCCTGTCGGGAGCTGCCAGAGCCGCCCGCCAGTCGGGAGCTGCCAGAGCCGCCCGCCAGTCGGGAGCTGCCAGAGCCGCCCGCCAGTCGGGAGCTGCCAGAGCCGCCCGCCAGTCATGAGCCGCCCGCCAGTCATGAGCCGCCCGCCAGTCAGGAGCCGCCAGAGCCGCCCGCCAGTCAGGAGCCGCCAGAGCCGCCCGCCAGTCAGGAGCCGCCAGAGCCGCCCGCCAGTCAGGAGCCGCCAGAGCCGCCCGCCAGTCAGGAGCCGCCAGAGCCGCCCGCCAGTCAGGAGCCGCCCGCCAGTCAGGAGCCGCCCGCCAGTCAGGAGCCGCCCGCCAGTCAGGAGCCGCCCTCCAGTCATGAGCCGCCCTCCAGTCATGAGCCGCCCTCCAGTCATGAGCCGCCCTCCAGTCATGAGCCGCCCTCCAGTCATGAGCTGCCCCTCAGTCCGGAGCCGCCCCTCAGTCCAGTTGCCTCTCAGTCCGGAGCTACCACTCAGTCCGGAGCTGCCCCTCCGTCCAGTGGCGCCCTCTACGATGGTCTTCAGTCCGGGACTCGCTGCAAGGGTCCTCGTTCCTGGGAGGCCACCTAAGCGGGTATTGACTATGGTGGAGTGGGGTCCACGTCCCGCACCTGAGCCGCCGCCGTAGGAAGGCCCACCCGGACCCTCCCCTTCTGTGTCAGGTTTTGCGGCCGGAGTCCGCACCTTTGGGGGGGGGGGGGTACTGTCACGCCCTGGCCTTAGTTATCTTTGTTTTTCTTTATTATTTTAGTTAGGTTAGGGTGTGACATGGGATGTTTGTGTGTTTTTGTCTCGTCTAGGGTGTTTGTATTGTCTAGGGGGTGTTTGTAGAGTTCATGGGGTTGTGTTCAGTGTAGGAGTTTATGTAAGTCTATGGTTGCCTAGATTGGTTCTCAATTAGAGACAGCTGTCTATCGTTGTCTCTGATTGGGAGCCATATTTAGGCAGCCATAGTCATTAGGTAGGTTGTGGGTAATTGTCTATGTGTAAGTTGCCAGTGTCTGCACTTATTTGTTTTGTATAGCTTCACGTTCGTCATTTTTGTTAGTTTGTAAAAGTGTTTGTTTCATCTTCATTAAAAAGGAAGATGTATTGTTATTACGCTACGCCTTGGTCCTCCTCTCTTTCTCCTAACGACGATCGTGACACCTACAGAAAAGACACTAACCTTCATACCTAACCTTCATACATCTAGATGGGTAATTGTCTATGTGTAAGTTGCCAGTGTCTGCATGGGGCGGGGTGGGTGTGGAGCCAGAGACAGCAGTGGGGTCAAACTGTAGAACCCAGTTCCTACATTTGAATATAAAAATTGATTTTATGAAACAAAACTACACTCCATTTTATCTCTGGGACCCTCGGGATGACAAATCAGAGCAAGATTACTGAATGTAAGTACATTATTTACCTTCAGAGGTGAATGTATCAAACCAGTAGCCGTGATAAAAGTGTTTTGTTGTTGTGCACAATTCTCAAACAATAGCATGGTATTTTTTCACTGTAATAGCTACTGTGAAGTGGACACTGCAGTTAGATGAACAATAATTTAAGCTTTCTGCCCATGTAAGACATGTCTATGTCCTGGAAAGTTGGCTGTGGTTTACAACGTCATTCTAGTCACATTATTGCATATTGAACAACAACTGTCCCGGTTTCAGGACACCGATTCAGTAGAGGTTTTAACAGTTTTTTGGTTACTACATGATTCCACATGTGTTATTTCATAGTTTTGATGTCTTCACCATTATTCTACAATGTAGAAAATAGTAAAAATAAAGAACAACCCCGGAATGAGTAGGTGTGTCCAAAGATTGTTCATGTTTTATGATTATGTTAAATTGTCTCTTGAAAAATAATAAAATGTCTTTAATTGTGTCTTTGTTTTGTATCATTAATATCCAATACGCAGCCTGAACAATAAAATACCGTGGCTGAGTTGATCCATGTACAGGGCCGGCTCTACGGGGTGGCAAAGCCGGGCATGGAGCCCCCAGATAGAATGGTAGTGAAGGTAGGAAACAACACCTCCACTACGCTGATCCTCAACACAGGTGCCCCACAACGGTGCATGCTCAGCCCCTTGCTGTACTCCCTGTTCACCCATGACTGCGTGGACATGCACGCCTCCAACTCAACCATCAATTTTGCAGACGACACAACAGTGGTAGGCCTGATCACCAACAATGACGAGACAGCCTACAGGGAGGAGATGAGGGCCCTGGCGGAGTGGTGCCACAAAAATAACCTCTCCATCAACCTCAACAGACTTCAGGAGACAGCAGAGGGAGCACTCCCCCATCCACATTCACGGGCCACAGTGGAGATGGTGAAAAGCTTCAAGTTCCTCGGTGTACACATCACTGACAATCTGAAATGGTCCACCCACACAGACAGTGTGGTGAAGAAGTCACAACAGCGCCTCTTCAACCTCAGGAAGCTGAAGAAATTTGGCTTGGCCCCTAAGACCCTCACAAACGTTTACAGATGCACCATCAACTGTTCTGCCTGCGGTTATGGAACCCCTACCTGTCCCAGACCTGCTGTTTTCAACTCTTAATGATCGGCTATGAAAAGCCAACTGACATTTATTCCTGATTATTATTTGACCATGCTTGTCATTTATGAACATTTTGAACATCTTGGCCATGTTCTGTTATAATCTCCACCCGGCACAGCCAGAAGAGGACTGGCCACCCCTCATAGCCTGGTTCCTCTCTAGGTTTCTTCCTAGGTTTTGGCCTTTCTAGGGAGTTTTTCCTAGCCACCGTGCTTCTACACCTGCATTGCTTGCTGTTTGGGGTTTTAGGCTGGGTTTCTGTACAGCACTTCGAGATATTAGCTGATGTACGAAGGGCTATATAAAATAAACTAGATTTTTTTGTTGTTGATTGATTTTGATTGAGAGCATCCTGTCATGATGTATCACCGCCTGGTACAGCAACTGTACATAAAAACCGTAAGGCTCTGTAGAGGGTGGTGCGGTCTTCCCAACTCATTACCGGGGGCACACTGCCGGCCCTCCAGGACATCCACAGCACCCGATGTCACAGGGAGGCTTAAAAGATCATCAAGGACATCAACCACCCGAGGCACGGCCTGTTCACCCGGCTATCATCCAGAAGGTTAGGTCAGTACAGGTGAATCAAAGCTGGGACCGAGAGACCGAAAAACAGCTTCTATCTCAAGACCATCAGACTGTTAAAAAGCCATCACTAGCAGGCCTCCACCCATTGCCCTGCCTTGAACTTAGTCACTGCCACTAGCCGACTACCACCCGGTTACTCTACCATGCACCTTAGAGACTGCTGCCCTATGTACATAGGCATTGAACACTGGTCACTTTAGTAATGTTTACATGCTGTTTTACTCATTTCATATGTATGTACTGTTTTCTAGTCAAGGCCATTCTATTAAACTATTGCAGTATGTATACTATTCTATCCTACGTGTTGTTAGATTCTAAATAAACAGAGTAAAACTCACGGATGCTTAATAAAGCTCAAACCAAGTTTATTCATCCACTGGGTCATACAGCTGCATAAGAAAAATACATATTTCCACCAGTGGTACTATATATATATAGCCCAATTTCGGTGGAGTCTCCTCCTTCTCTCTAAACATGACATCTTCATTGCTAGGCAGGAAGTTAAGCGATGTAGGCAATAAACGGTTCCTTCTCCTTTCATGTGACCTGACCTCGGCCCGCTTCCTCACTAAATCACATCTCTCCACCCTTATAAACATGTGATTGCCTTTCCTGTACTCAATACATTCCAAGCTTAATTGCCTCCATATTGCCATATATATTCCTCCTACAGATAACCATTAACTTCTGGTGTAGAAACCAGACTATGGAACTCAATATTTCAATAGGATACCTGATAATTAACAATATTTAAAGTTCAAAGTCAGAACTCATCAGTATTCTACAGATACACTAAATATTCTATCCACATACTGTCCATAATGTCTATACATCCCATCACACATATGTACTGTATTTATATTCCAGACTCCCAAGTTGCTTGTCCTAATATTATTATATTTCTTCATTCCGTTCTTGTACTTTTAGATTTGCGTGTATTGTTGTGAATTGTTAGATATTACTGCAGGGTTGGAACTAGGAACACAAGCATTTCGCTACACTCGCAATAACATCTGCAAAATATGTGTGTGCAATCAATAAAATGTGATTTGATTTGAGATATGACATTGTCTTTATTGACCATAGGGTTATGTGTCACGACTATCACCGAAGGTGGCTCCCCTTCCCGTTCGGGTGGCGCTCGGCGGTCGTCGTCACCGGTCTACTAGCTGCCACCGATCCCTTTTTCCCCTTTTCGTTTAGTTTGGTCTAATTGGTTTCACCTGTTCCTTTGTTTGGGGTTTTGGGTGGGGTATTTAAGTTCAGTTGGCCCGCCTGTGTTTGTGCGGGCTTGTTTGCTGTTTTTGGTTCAGGAGTGTCCTTTCATTTATTTTCCGATGTTCAGCGTGTGTACCGGTGTTGTACTATTTGGAGTGTTTTACTATTTGGAGTGTTTTACGCCTGTGTTCGGCGTCACCCTCTTTCGCTGTGTTTGTTTCCGGAATAAATGTTTTTTTCCGAATCCTCTGCTCTCTACGCCTGAATCCACACCTATCACTCTTCGACGCCTGACATTATGCTTATTTGCAGATCAATCCTTTCCTTTAGAAATACATATAACATGTTTACTTACAATAACCATTCTCTTTAAGTTGTCTGGAGTAATTACCTACATGACACAAGTGTATTTCTATTAATAATAACTGATAGAAACCAGGCATATCAATGGATATAGGATAGAAATAAATAATACAATTGTTTTTTATTTTACAATTGGAAAACTAGTGTGCAACAGTTACCATCTTTTTGCCTCAATCTCCACAAGTCCTGGAGTAAAAGAGTAGCCAGATGTGGAGGTCCTGGGCTGTGTGGTTACACGTGGTCTACGGCTGTGAGGCCGGTTGAACGTACTGCCAAATTCTTTAAAACGACGTTGAAAGCGGTTTTTGGTAGAGAAATGAACATTAAATTCATTGGCAACAGGTTGTTGATATGCCATACATTAGGGGGATGCAGTGGCGGTTCTAGCTTGTATGGCTCCCTGGGCGAACCTCTCCTTCAGCACACCCCCCTAGCTCACAAACTAGAATCAGGGCGCCCACTCCGACAAGGTTAATTGACTTACAGTCCCACACGGTGACATGATATCATTGACGTGACGTGCAAATGAGCGATAGAAAACCGATCGTGCAAATGTCACCATTCTGATTTTTTAAAATTTGATTTGTTACTTAAAAAACAAAAACATGTGCGGGCGCCCCATGCCGCCCCCAGCAAGATGCCACACTAGGCGGCTGCCCATGTCACTTTTGTTTAAGTCACAATCGATTTTCATGCCCGGGAGGCAGCCGGGTTCCAAATCAAATGCAGTCAACTTTCAGCCAGTGCAAAACATGCCTAAACGGGCCCCCGTGCGAGATTAATCGAACTCCCTCATGGTCAGGTACGTTAGTCACACAGCTTTTACTTTGAAAAATACGTATAGATAAATACACATGACGAGGCATGGTTGAACGTGACCACACCCCCGATTACGGTACAAGGGAGTACCGTACAGTACTCAACTGCCAGCTTCATTAAACAGTGCTCGCAAAACACCAGTCTCAACGTCAACAGTGAAGAGGCGACTCCGGGATGCTGGCCTTCTAGGCAGGGTTCCTCTGTCCAGTGTCTGTTCTTTTGCCCATCTTAATCTTTTATTTTTATTGGCCAGTCGGAGATATGGCTTTTTCCTTGCAACTCTGCCTAGAGGGCTGTCCTGTTCTGAAGAGACGCACACGACACTTCAAACTTATCAAGTTGGTTAAGACACAACGCACGTTCCTTCTGTTCCGCAGAAACACAAATCAGTACAAGCCCGCCTCTTGTCATCCTCACAGCCTTCACTTTACCCAGCACTTTCTCCACCAGTTTGGATAACTAAAATGGTTTCTTCAAGATTGGTACTCTGCTCAGCTGCTCCTCATTAACAAACCATACTCCTACTAGATACGAAGGGTCATTCTCATCACTGTACACTATTTTGCTCAGTTTTCCATTATTTTGGACAATACTCCAATTCTCCTTGATTCTACCGCCATTGTATTCAGAATCCACTTCATCATCCACTTCCGCCATCTTTCGTCCAAAAACGTCCATTGGAATCTGCTCTTTGACTGATAATCGTGATGTACACTACCGTTCAAAAGTTTGGGGTCACTTAGAAATGTCCTTGTTTATGAAAGAAAAGCATATTTTTTTGTCCATTAAAATAACATCAAATTGATCAGAAATACAGTGTAGACATTGTTAATGTTGTAAATGACTATTGTAGCTGGAAACGGCAGATTTTTCATGGAATATCTACATAGGCGTACGTGTGTGAAAAAGTGAAGAGTCTATCTGTTATTTTTTTATATGGAGTGTCTCCCTACTCAAGTGCAGTTGGGGTATATTAACTACAGAGTCAGAGCATTTATCCCAAGACCAACGCAGTGTGATCAGTGTAAAGCTTTTGGTCATGTATCAAGTGTTTGCAGAAGGGAGAAGCCGAGATGTCCAAGTTGTGGAAAATATCATATTATGTGTTATAAAAGTGATGAATATGTGACATGTTGCAATTGCGGTGAGAACCATGAAGTCACGTCTTTCGAATGCCCCACAAGGGTGAAAGAGAATGAGGTGGCCAAAGTCAGGGTTGTACAGTGCATTTCATATACAGCAGCTGTGAAAAGGGTTGAGGGTTTGAATGGTGCACCAGAAGAGTCCATGGTGGTGGATAGGCCTACACTGCAGGCTGCAGGGGTTGCCTTTCACCAGCAGGATCCTGACATTTTAAAGGTTAAGAAAGTGGACTTTGTGGTCTTTATAGCTATGGTAATTAATGGCACTGCCAAGGTGGAGAGAAGGTCCAGGAAGATAGTAATCATAGTGGATGCAGCGGAGCGGTTCCTGGGGCTGAAAGATTTCTCAGTGAAGGAGTTACATGGAATATTGGCAAAAGTCGTACCACCCTCTCAGGCTCTAGGACCTAGAGCCTGAGAAGGGAGATATGGAGAATTAAAAGAAGGAAGAAGTGGGAGTTTTGTTTGTTTTGGCAACGTACTATTTTTATTACGGTGGTATAAGTTAGTTTCACTATTACGTATGGATTTTTTTTTTTTTTAAACGTCCAGTTGGTGGCGGCCAAGACCTTTTTGGGTTGTAGTCCGCCATAAAATCCACAGAAGAAGAAGAACATGTCCGAGTTGCCTAGTCCGGATCAGCACGTGAACGTGGAATTTCTTCAGCTAGCTAACGAACCCAGTTTGTATAGCTAAAAGATGCTGAAAAGCTGTTGCGTAGCGTTTTGTTTGAACTATTGCAGGAGAAAACCACCACATTAAGTTTCATCAACTGGTCAAGGACCAGGTTAGATGAACCTCATGTGTTCATAATATACACAGTAAAGTTGGAAAGCTGTGGACTCCGGTTATTAACGTTACTCGATACTTCTAGCCACCGTGCTTCTACACCTGCACTGCTTACTGTTTGGGGTTTTAGGCTGGGTTTCTGTACAGCACTTCGAGATATTAGCTGATGTACGAAGGGCTATATAAAATACATTTGATTTGATTTTGATTTGTGTGTTCGAAGCACTTCATTCACCGCAAATCGCTAGCTAACACTTGTGTGTTTCTAACTAGCTATGTGTAGTACCTGTGTAAACCTGGAGATTCAACCAAGTAGATGTAGCCATAAGGCCATTTGGTAGGGTTGTCTGCACAGGATCGGCAAAGACTGGAAGTAGTTACGCACCAAATCTAAAACTAGCGAATTAGATCGAGATTAATTTCTCTCCCTAGCCAGCCAACTAACGTCAGTCAACCGGCGAAAAAGCTAGGCGTAAACAGTGACGTAAGTATAATGCAACAGTTTCACTAGCTTCCGGGTTAGGTTTATATAAATATTTTTGAAATTCAAAAGGGAACATTCCATTTTTTAAACTAGGCAAGTCAGTTTTAAGAACAAATTATTATTTACAATAACGGTCAAACCCGGATGACGTTGGGCAATTGGCCGGGGTCTTGTCATCCCTCCTGCCCATCATAATCACGTACTGTCGCAACTCCGTGCAGGAGTGGACATCACTCATCCTTCTAGCTAGCAGGCACACAGACCGACAGTTCATAAATGGGCATGGCAGTTATTGCGTTTTTGAGGTGAGTAAACACAGTCGTTGCCGTGACTACTTTATGGTGGGATTTATAAAACGTGTATAGCAAGTCAGTTGTAGCTATTTTTCTAAAAGTTTGCGCGCGGTAAATCAGTTCCGCTGTGGCGGAATAATAGCTAGGCATAGTGTTAGGTAGCTATGTTTAACATTCTACAGGAATACATCCATGTTTAAAGACCGTCGATATGAATAATGTGAATGTAAAGATACGATAATGAAGCCAACTCGCTAGCTTGTTGCTAATGCGTGAGACCATATGCCACAGGCTTGCGATTAATGTTAGCTTGCTAAAGTAGCTAGGTTCCAAAATGTGCCATATGGTGTCGAGCTAAAGCTAGCATTGATTAGTGTCTGTCTCTTCAAAATTGGATTAACTAACGTCGGTCAACGTAGTTTACTGGCATAAACAACGTTGCTGGTCATGTTGGTTATCATTTTCAGTAGCCTAATGTCTGGTTAGCAAAAATGTGTTTTTTAAAAGTAACTTTGCAGCTTTGACGTGTGAGACTTGAGTCGGTTACATGCACACAACAATACGATTATTGTGGATAGACAGATAATAGTTATTTTAAAACGTTGACATGCTTTTGCAAGAATGGCTTCCCTTATTATCCAGTTTACATCGACACATCTGAAATCACTGGGGACTTTTTATTCATTTAACTAGGCAAGTCAGTTTTAAGAACAGTTTAGGGGCTCCCGAGTGGCGCAGCGATCTACCCCGGCCAAACCCGGACGACGCTGGGCCAATTGTGCGCCGCCCTATGGGACTCCCAAACACGGCCGGTTGTCATACAGCCTGCAGTCGAACCAGGGTATGTAGTGACGCCTCTACCACTGAGATGCAGTGCCTTAGACCGCTGCGCCACTCGGGAGAAATACATGTAGAAAATCGCTTATCACAGTGACCATGTTAGTTTTGCGAAACCTTTTGATTCTGAGTTCGGACATATTTTTTTTTTTTTTTGTGAAAAATAGTTTTTATTTTCATTTCACATTCAAATACAATTACAAAATCAGTGCATCACGTTGTACATAACATGTATTCATAAAAACAGTATCAAAAAGTAGTGTAACAATATAACAATAGCAAAACTCCTCAAAAAAGTGCTGTTCTGCAGAACCTGACCAGTATTATTACATTCAAGTTTAACATGCCTCTAACAATCTCCAAAAAACAATACAAATCATTCTATAAATACAAACATATACATATACCAAAGTGAACTCTGAATAAACCTCAGTGTATATCAAATATGTACAAAGGCTTAGCCTACATTTCAATTGATTCTAAAAACGTTTACAATGAAGGGTAAATCCCTTTCCATTTCTGTTTTACTGATACAATGCCCCATTTATCTATTTCAAATTGTACTCGGACATATACAGTTTATGTGAAAACAATTTCTAATATGCATGCTTTCAGTTTGCTCGGGCTACCGGTGCTGGTACATGCGCAGGTCAAATGCAGTGCTGGAACGCCAATTTTTTTTTTTAGTTAAGAACAAATTCTTATTTACAATGACGGCCTAGGAACAGTAGGTTTACTACCTTGTTCAGGGGCAGAACGAAATATTTGTAAATTGTCAGCTCAGGGATTCGATCTATCAACCTTAAGGTTACTAGCCCAACGCTCGAACCACTAGGCTACTTACCGTCCGAAATAAGAGTTATGTCCTAATAATTCCAAAGTTTGCTCAGAAAACCCAGTGTTTTAATCGGTGTATGCTTACTTCGATTTGGACGTTACGCCGATTTTAAGATGAGCAAAGTAAGGTGTTTACATGACTAATGCCATAATCTTTTGAATATCGAATTATTAGTGTTAATATAACATTACATGTACGAGCGCAAAAAAACAGAAAGTATGCATTTATAAAATATTTGTCACATAAAACTTTTTATATGTCCGAACTCCGAATCAAATAGGCTATGCAAAAATAACATGGTCGCTTTGGTAGGACTTTTATTTTGTTTGCCGATTTTCTGCATTTATTTAAGTCCCATCAGGTACATGATTTAAAATGTGTCCATGTAAACAGGATTATTAGGGAAGTCATTCTAAGCAGATGTTAATGCGAGTGTAGCGAAATGCTTGTGCTTCTAGTTCCAACAGTGCAGTAATATCTAACAAGTAATCTAACAATTCCCCAATAACTACCTAATACACACATCTAAAGGGGTGAATGAGAATATGTACATGTAAGTATATGGATGAGCAATGGCTGAGCGGCATAGGCAAGGTGCAGTAGATGGTATAAAATACAGTATATACATGTGATATGAGTAATGTAATATGTAAACATAACATTGTTTAAAGTGACTAGTGAAACATTTATTGAAGCTTATACCGAACAAAAATATAAACACAACTTGTAAAGTTTTGGTCCCGTGTTTCATGAGCTGAAATAAAAGATCCCAGAAATTTCCCATACACACACAGCTTATTTCTCAAAAATGGTGTGTACAAATTTGTGGCATATCAAGAAGCTGATTAAACATTCATCATTACGCAGGTGCACCTTGTGCTGGAAACAATAAAAGGCCACTCTAAAATGTGCAGTTTTGTCACAACACAATGCCACAGATGTCTCAAGTTTTGAGGGAGTGTGCATTTGGCATGCTGACTGCAGGAATGTCCACCAGAACTGTTGCCAGATAATGTAATATTCGTTTCTCTACCATAAGCTGCCTCCAATGTCGCTTTAGATAATTTGGCAGTACGTCCAACCGGCCTCACAACCGCAAACCACGTGTAACCACGCCAGCCCAGGAACTTCACATCCGGCTTCTTCGCCTGCGGGTGCTGAGGATTATTTCTGTCTGTAATTAAGCCCTTTTGTGGGGAAAAACTCATTTGTATTGGCTGGGCCTGTCTCCCCTGTGGGTGGGCCTATGCCCTCCCAGTCCCACCCATGGCTGCGCACATGCCCAGTCATGTGAAATCCATAGATATTAGGGCTTAGAATGAAATTAGTCAATTTAAATCAATGAACTGTAACTCAGTCACATCTTTGAAATTGTTGCATGTTTTATATTTTAGTTCAATATAGCAAGCTAGCTTGGAATGGCTGTGGGAGCTAGCTATACATATTCATATCGTAACTCCTGCCATGTATTCATATACATCAGGACAGCTAGCAAAAGAGCTACCCAGCTCTTCATATTTGAAATACAGCTGTACCTGGCAAATGAGTGTGAGCATTTTGGAACAGTCCATTAGCATGTGACTTGTTAAGTGCCCCTATGCAGCTAGGTTGTGGATTAGTCTACGTTATTAGGTTTACTTGTCGGTAATAATACATGTCTGATAAGTTTCCATCCAATTAGCAACAGATTTTCATGCAAAAATTCTAAAATATGCATAAACAAAATATGCAAATTTCCCCACCAGTGGTGTGTTTCCACCAAACGGACTTGTTGCAGATAAAAAAACAGTGCATGATGACCATAGTGCACACAATTTACACTGAACAAAAATATAAATGCAACACGTTTCATGAACTGAAATAAAAGATCCCAGAAATGTTCCATGCGCACAAAGCCTACAGTACATTCGGAAAGTGTTCAGACTACCCTCTGTAGTGCCTTCCAGTCAGATGCTGAGCAGTTGCCATACCAGGTGGTAATGCAACTGGTCAGGATGCTCTCGATGGTGCAGCTGTAGAACTTTTTGAATATTTGGGGATCCATGCCAAATCTTTTCAGTCTCCTGAGGGGGAAAAGGTGTTGTTGTGCTCTCTTCACAACTGTCTTGGTGTGTTTGGACCATGTTAGTTTGTTGGTGATGTGGACTCCAAGGAACTTGAAACTCTCGACACTGCTCCACTTCAGTCAATGTTAATTTGGGGCCTGTTCGGCCCTCCTTTTCCTATAGTCCACAATCATCTCCATTGTCTTTCTCACATTGAGGGAGAGGATATTGTCTGACCTCCTCCCTATAGGCTGTCTAGTCATTGTTGGTGATCAGGCCTACCACTGTTGTTGTCAGCAAACTTAATGATGTTGTTGGATTCGTGCTTTGCCACGCAGTCGTAAGTGAACAGGAAGTACAGGAGGGGACTAAGCACGCACCCCTGAGAGGCCCCAGTGTTGAGGATCAGTGTGGCGAATGTGTTGTTGCCTACCCTTACCACCTGGGGCTTGCCGTCAGGAAGTTCAAGATCCAGTTGCAGAGGGAGGTGTTTAGTCCCATGGTCCTTAGCTTAGTGATGAGCTTTGTGGGCACTATGGTGTTGACTACAGCTCAGTGTTCAATGAACAGTATTCTTACATAGGTGTTCCTTTTGTCCAGGTGAGAGAGGGCAGTGTGGAGTGTGATTGAGATTGCGTAGTCTGTGGATCTGTTGGGGCAGTATGCGAATTGGAGTGGGTCTAGGGTTTCTGGCTTGATGGTGTTGATGTGAGCCATGACCAGCCTTTCAAAGCACTGCATGGCTACAGACGTGAGTGCTACAGGGCGGTAATCATTTAGGCAGGTTACCTTCGCTATCTTGGGCACAGGGACTATGGTCGTCTGTTTGAAACATGTTGGTATTACAGACTGACAGGGAGAGGTTGACAATGTCAGTGAAAGCACTTGCCAGTTGGTCCGCGCTTGCTTTGAGTACACGTCCTGGTAATTCGTCTGGCCCCACGCATTTTTGAATGTTGACCTGTTTATTTCTTTCTCACATCGGCTATGGAGAGCGTGATCATACAGTCGTCCGGAACAGCTGGTGCTCTCATGCATGCTTTGTGTTTCTTGTCTAAAAGAGAGCATAAAAGGCATTTAGCTCGTCTGGTAGGCTCGCGTCACTGGGCTGCTCATGGCTGGGTTTCCCTTTTGTTGTCCGTAATAGTTTAAGCCCTGCCACATCCGACAAGCGTCAGAGCCAGTGTAGTAGGATTCAATCTTAGTCCTGTATTGACACTTTGCCTGTTTGATGGTTTGTCTGTGGGCATAGCAGGATTTCTTATAAGCGTCCAGATTAGTGTCCCGCTCGTTGAAAGCGGAAGCTCTAGCCTTTAGCTCGGTGCGGTTGTTGCCTGGTTGGGGTATGTACATACGATCACTGTGGGGACGACATCGTCAATGCACTTATTGATGAAGCTGGTGACTGATGTGGTATACTCCTCAATGCCGTTGGATGAATCCCGGAACAAATTCCAGTCTGTGCTAGCAAAACGGCTTCATCTAACCACTTCTGTTTTGAGCGAGTCACTGGTACTTCCTGCTTTAGTTTTTGCTTGTAAGCCGGAATCAGGAGGATAGAATTATGGTCAGATTTGCCAAATGGAGGGCGAGGGAGAGCTTTGTATGCGTCTCTGTGTGTGGAGTAAAGGTGGTCTAGAGTTTTTTTCCCTCTGGTTGCACATGTGACACATGCTGGTAGAAATGAGGTAAAATGGATTTAAGATTGCCAGCATTAAAGTTCCCAGCCACTAGGAGAGCCACTTCTGGATGAGCATTTTCCTGTTTGCTTATGGCCTTATACAGCTGGTTGAGTGCGGTCTTAGTGCAAGCATTGGTTTGTGGTGGTAAATGGACAGCTACGACTAATATAGATGAGAACTCTCTTGGTAGATAGTGTGGTCTACAGCTTATCATGAGGTATTCTACCTCAGGCGACCAATACCATGAGACTTCTTTAATATTAGACATCGCGCAACAGCAGTTATTGACAAATAGACACACACCCCCGCCCCTCATCTTACCAGACGTAGCTGCTCTGTCCTGCCGAAAAATGCAGTTTTCACCAATATGAACTATAACTCAGTAAAATCATTGAAATAGTTGTATGTTGTGTTTTATTTTTTTGTTCAGTATACTTTTTCACTTAAGTTTTCATGTACCAATTCAAAATCTTAAGTTCAATGTGCTTCCATCACATTTTAAACTCTACCAATAATTTTGTCACAAACTTGCATTAAATAGCAAATATGCCCACTCTGGTCATGACACGTGCGTTCTACACAACAGTTCGCAGATACACTGCGGGTAGCAAAATGAAATCGGTCAAAACACCTAAAAACAAGACATGGTATCAATAACGAGATGAAACGAGCCACTTACGATTCCCCACATGGCAGGTTCTGATAATTCTTGCTAGCAATCTGGCCATCCAGAATCACAACAACAGGTTGACCTCTGCCCCATGGCAGCTGACGTTGTCTGCTAACGCCGGGTGTACACCACACGATTTAGCTGTCCCAGACAAGTTTTTGAGATCGGAGACAAAATCCCCATGTCGTTGCCCACTCGGGGCGCACGGCCGTCACCGACGCTCGTTTTAATGTGAGCGGGTCAGAGACGCAAGCTGAGGACTACCGATCTGGTCTTTGAGTAGTCCAGATGTCCTGATATTTTTAAACGTGTTTGCTTTTTATCAACACAATCTGCAATGCTCTTGTAGTGTGAGATGTGCAACAACAAGTTGAGAAAGGTGATCAGCAGTGGCCAATGAGAGCTCGCCAGAGAAGAAGCCAGTGAGAAGATGACTCATCTCGTACAGGAGTGATAACTACTATTATGCATTTGTACTCGCCTTTGCCAAAGTGTCAAATTGCTACAGCTCTGAAGTTCACAAGCAATGTTATTCAATTCAAAATGTTGGCTAGATAGTTCAACTCTGTATGGCAAGTGTGAGTGTCTGACTGAATGTTTATGATGCTGCTTTGAGCCTCAGCTCGTATCTACGTTAAATCTAATCACATTGTTTTCACGAGACCGCGTGGTATCGAGAATTCTCGCGACCAAGTGAAGAATCTTGAAGTGTGTGACCACCATCTGTGGCACATCGTTCAGTGTGCTCACCACTACGTTTGCAACACAAAAATAAAATGAACTACAGGAAAGGTGGTAGTTTAATGTGAAAGGCTCAGCGATGTTAGGATTTTGAAAGTCGTGTAGTGTCCACCCGGCTTAATCCATCTATAGGAAATCCACGATTAGTTGGCTAGTAGTGGCTACTTCCTGGCCAGTGAGTGAGCGAGCGAATTTAGTTAGACTCCTAAATGCAGTGGTCAGTGGCTAAACTATCTATGAGTTTAACATATTTGTCTGAAAACAAACTAGTCGGCAGTTATTGTTGCCCATGGTTATGTCTAACCAGTTGGCTATTGTAGGCTGTGAGTTTCCGAGTCTAGCTAGCGTCTTCGTTTGGCGTCCACGATTAGCTAACTGTTAACTAGCGAGATGGCTTCTGCCTGGCCAGTGTGAGTCAGTAGCTATCCTTCTAAATGCGGTCGTCACTGGATGAACTAAGTAGCTATGAGTTGAACATATTTTGTTGAAAACGAACTAGTAGGCAGTTGCCCATGGTGGAATCATATCTAACCAGCTGGCTCCTGAAGCCTATGTGACATGTCTAGTATGTGCCCATGAGCTCCTGAGTCTAGCTAGCGTTGCTAGCTGAGCTGTTTTATAATAAAACGTCTGAGGTGACTCTCACCCTTTAGGTAGCTAACAAGTCCTTATCGGCGACAATGTTATTGGGTTGCGGGAATATTAGATATATCTTTTTAATTGTAAGAACTGTCATTGAAGTTAGTCGTTACTACTGGTTTTAGGGTTGTCACTTGTTACCAAGTTTTAGATCCGAGGGGAGAGAGATTGCCCGCCATTGTTTTGGTAAAGGCTCAAAGTGATGTCACGCCTTCAAATAAGGCTCAACCAATCACCCGATGAATAATGACTTTGGCTCTGGTTATCCTATGACAGGAAATTTTGCGTGCGGGTACGCTGGTCTACATGAGATTATTATGGAAGAGCGAGGAATATTTTTATTTGTCAAACGGCAGTCAAGCACCGATCATCATGTCACCAAAAGAATCCCCTATTTATTGGAAAGCGGTATCAAGCTCATCACGGTGCACTGTCACCACCCTGTGAAGTTCACCATCATGTATTTAATCTGTAGCCTAATAAACACAATGGTTTCCCAAGTTGTAGTGGGAGGACCACACACCATATCATCACCACTCCCAAGCTAACTCCGATATGATGGTTATTATACTGTACCAATATTTGGGCATAAAGGTGTAACCACCGCCATTTCGCGCATAATACATTTTACAGACACAAAAAGATCCCACCATGTTGAACTAACAAATGATCTGTTGGCATTTTAAAATTGTACCGAAACTGACTGTTACCATCACAGCTGTCACAATACATTTTTATACAGTAGGACTTTACTCGCATAAACTGGAACGTGTTTAAATACAGCAATCCAACTTGAGCTCGTCTCAGATAAAATGGACACTGCTGTAAGTGAAATGCCATTATTTTTCATGCCTTTATCGAAGGAGAGTGGTGGCAATGTCGCTAATAACAAATTTAGTATGATTTCTATATGAAGTTAAAGAGGAAATTCTGCATTCATGCATTGATGCCCTTACTCCCAGTCTCATTCCATTCTGGTAGCAGAATGCTGAACATTGAAAACTGTTTTACAGTACTGTTTACCGTCACCTTTGATTGCTCCTGCACGTGGCTGGTTTCCACCTCATATCTCTACAGCCATGTTTGCCTCAAAGGCCTCTGGCCAGTTCCACCAAGCAAACACTCACGGTCACTGCCTTTGACTGGTGAACAGGTGACGACTCACTGAATGGGACCTTAGCATACAACAGGTGAAGAGCAGAGCAGCAGTGCACCGATGGCCCACCCAACTCCTCAGCAGGTTTGCTGTGACGTTCGAGAAGAAGTGAGGAGGAGAAAGTGAACTGTACTAGATGCCATGATGGAGGACGACCAGCCCAAGTCGAAGCCGCCTACACCTTCTCCCTTGCTGGACCTAGAACACAGTCCCGGAGCCTCGTCAGTAACGAACCATGCAGAGGTATAGTATATCTAGTGCTTTAGCCAAAATGCTAATAGATAGCCTTTTACATAATTTAATGATACTGAGTCGCTGAGGCTATGAGAAATGGTTGACCGAAAGCTTTGGCTCAATAGTAGACAATTCCACACGTATTGATCTAGAATCAGTTTTGAAGGCATTAGTTTAAATGTGTTATTGGCAGTGTACTGTGCACTCTTATTTGGCACTATGTATTTATGGGGTCAAATATTTACTTGAAAACAGACGTAAAATCATCATTGCTGACTTTTTGTTAGGTCATTTGAAACACCTTGAGATGTACCCTACCAGCAGATTTGCTCATGATTTTTGCCAGCCTCTTTTTCCACCGAGTGTAATATTTCTGTAAGTTGGATCAAAAGCCTTGTTCATGACACTGACTGTTCACATTGCGGCACACTCCTCGGTATCTACTCTTTATGATAAGCATGAGAACTATTGTTTACTGGGGATGGGTTCTGACTTCTAAACTTGAAATATGAACTGTCCTTGTTCATGGTACTGCGGGATAGAAGGGAGTGCAGAGCGTGTTATTGTTAGACATCAGGTATCCTATGGAAAGGCGAAGGGCCACAGTCTCTTTTTAATTTGAAATACTTGCTACACCAGAAGTGAATGGTTATCTGTAGGAGGAATGTATATGGTGGGGTCAATTAAGGTTGGATATGACCCAGGGACTTGGGATGTTACTAAGTAAGAGAATGGCGATCGCATGGTCGTGGTCACTGATAAGGATGGATAGTTGTGGATTAGTGAGGAATGGGGGCCGAGGCCAGGTCACATTAAGGGAGAAGGAACAGTTTATTACCCATATCACTTAACTTCCTGCCTAGCAACAGAGATGCATTGGCTGTCCAGATGTGTACGGAGGAGACTCCGGCATAGGAGGAAGGTTTAAATACCAGTACTTGTGTAAATGTGTTTTTGTCTTACGTTGCTGTGTAACGCAGTGGGTGAATAAGCTTGGTTTGAGCTTTACTAGTCGTCCGTGAGTTTTTACTCCGTTTATTTAGAACCTAACACTGGGAACACAGTCATTTCTCGTTAGTGTGACTAACCTCTCTGTCAACAATGAGAACCACTTAACATACTGTAGGTGTGACAAAGAAATGGAGGCAAAAAAGCCAGTGGCATTGGCTCCAGTACCATTCTTATCACCTTTCAAGAGTTAGGCTAGGCTACCCAAAACAACTTCCTGACCACAATCATTCTCTCTTGAAAGATTGCAATGATTTCAACTCAAGAAGTTAAAGCCACAATATGTAGCTTTTTGGGCGACCTGTCCAAATTCACATAGAAATGTGAAATATAGATCAGTTATTCTCATTGAAAGCAAGGTCTGTTCTCTGTGCACTATTTCTATGCTTCTGTTAAGTTTAGTTTTTGCGTCTTTTACTTTTGGTTTTGTGCACCAGCTGAAAATATAATATTTTTGGTTATTGAAAATATATTTAACAGTGGTTTTGAATGGTACATTGATTCTCTGCACTATACATTGCTTGTTTTGTTACATAAACTTAAATTAAACAAACTATTTGAATTTTAGCAACCAGAAAATGGCGGAGCAATTTCTGCAAATTGCACCTTTTAACTATGGTTAGAGTATGATAGGAATCTTTTTGAAATAATATGAAAATATCCAGTAGTTACTTTTTCAGAAGCTTGTATTGAAATGGCATTTTAGTAGTAAGAAAGTTTAATTTAAAAAGTATGGCTACTGACACATTTTCATATTGAACTAAGACCCCTTTCCTCTACGTCTCCCCCCCCCCCCCCCCCCCCCCCCCCGGTAGTTCCTGGGTGTGAACCAGATTCAGGTGGTGGTGAGCCGGAGCCCAACCCCCCAGGTCACGGAGGAGACCTACTTTATCCCCCGTAACCCGGTGGTGGATGCGGGCACCAACACCGACCCCCCGGTCATCTGCTGTGGCAGGCTCCGCCGGGCATGCCCCTGCCCGCCCCGAGGCCTCCTGGCCTCCCTCATCACCAAGGGTGGGCACCAACATAGATATAGGCCACTCTAGTATTGTCTAGAGTGGGCTATGGACACCAGAATAGAGATACAATATAGGCCTAACACCAGAGTGGCCTAATGTCATGAAACTTCATAGCGCTTCAATGTGCTGATAATGCCATTGTGGTCTGTTTCATTTACTTCTGGGAACCAGGGGGGCTAATGCTACCGTAGAGATGTTACCATGGTGACATTGCTATGGGATCAGGGGTTGGCATCTTGTAGCATTCTGTGCTTGGGCGAGTGGAAAATGGGGTGGTTTGTAGAACCAGTGTGTGTCTCTCTCTTTATCCAGCGCACGCTGTTGAACAGTGCCACAGTACCCAGAGGTATTTATATAGCACAAATGGAGTAGGTTTACAGATAGACTAAAGCACTACCCACTGTCCCTGATATACTGACATTTACAAGTTAACATTTAGGCTTAGTAGTAGACTTGAGACCATTGTACCTTGCAAACCAAATCAAGTACAGCACATGCAATCTGTTATTTTATTTGGCAGGTCAAAGGCAAAAACAACTGGCTACGTACTGACTTCTGACCTCTCCTCCCTCCCAGTACTCATTGCATTAGTGCTGTTTGGCATGGTGTGGTCCATCACAGAGAAGGAGTGTCTGCCGGGGGGGAACCTGTTCGGCATCACCGTGCTCTTCATCTGCTCCGTCACCGGGGGCAAACTGGTGGGCCTCATACGGCTTCCCAAACTGCCTCCCTTTCCCCCGCTCCTGGGTAGGTAATGCAAATGTAGAGAGTGAGTGTTTGTGTGCATGTGTTTGCGTGTGTGTGTTGTAGGTGATGGGGTCTGTCTTGTCTGTGTATGTGCAGCACACAAGTTATTTTCTGTAACCTTGACTTGTTGAGAATGAGAAAAAATGCCGTCTTCATGGTGTTGAGTGCCCTACATGCTCCTTAGTAACAGTCAGAGACGCCATCGGCCTGGCTGCTGGTAATATATATCTGCTGATATAGTAGATAGAATACACCTACTTACTATAATAAGCACACATTCAGATTAAACACACCCACTATATTTAGCCTGCATGCACTTGCTTGTCCCCTCACTACTACTCTTTACTATTCACAGATGGTCAAACAGTCCCCTTATTATTCTGTCTGGCTTTGTCAACACTGCTACTTCATGTGTCATACATCATACATGCGTTACTACCATACCTAGACAGTGAAGTGAGTTCATATCACACCTTATCCCATTTCTAAGCAAATGAACACCCTTGTTGACTTAGACTGATAGGAAGTGAATGAAAAATGTATTCATTTCTCAACAAACAATAGAGACTTGGTTGAGCTTTGACCAAAGTCTCTCTTGATGCTGGTAACCACATGAAAAGTCCTGTAGTTTGCACAGACCCCTATAATAAGACAGTGGCCACTCATTCAGCCCGCAAGAAGGTAGAAGTCAGACGTTCGGGTTCACAGCCTACTCCTCACTTTCAACAGTCCAGAAAGGAGATTGTAGATAATAAAGAAGTGTTTGCGGTGGGTCTTTAATTTCTAAACGTTGATCGTTAGCGTAGTGTCTAGCCGACAGCCCGCTCCCATAGTCCAGAAGTTAACCAGAAGTTAAGTCCTGTTTGTTGGATATAGATCTTTGATATTTAATGTCTCTCCAACCCCTGTTTTTCTTTTTGTAAACCCAGAGATGTCCCCGTTTTATTGTCTCGAACTGAACAGACTTTTTCTTTGGCCTGCGTTGCCTGGGGATGCAGCATTAAAACGGAACAAAGCAGGAATTCCGCTTCGTTCAAGCTTTGTTACAGCCTTAAAGGTATTTCTTTTTTTACTTAGGCTAACCGACATTCTTATGCCTGTCAACTGGTTCCTCCCTGCTCAGACAGTAGTCATTGCTTGCGTCCCAAATGGGATGGAATTGTTGTGTACTTTATAGATAATACGCTATTAAGCAGACACTTTTATCCAAAGCGGTTTACAGCACTGTGATGTGAGTGCATACGGTTTTGTATGCCACCAATGGGAATCAAATCCACAACCTTGACATTGGCTAATGCCCACTCTCTTTACCACCTGAACCACACAGGACCATATTGATCTTTCTGACCTTCCAAAGGCAATTCAATTTCATACAGTAAATGAAAGACTCCACTGTATGCATGTCTTTCTTCAGTTTGCGCTATTCCTACTTGGAAAGGTTTTTCCTTTACTCTCAAAAGACTCCTATGCCTAGAAGCCTTTTGATATCTTAAACCAATTGATCTTCAACCTTTTAATATGCAGTTCCCAGACCATCAGAACAAAGAATGTCATGAAATATGTATTTCTTGGCATTTAAACCAATGGGAATAATATCTTAGCCTCTGTTTAGCTCTTTAATAAAAAAATAAAAACACGTTTGTCTTCAGAACAACACACCAAGACATCATTTTTTGTCCCTCTTGCTGTGAGAGAAAGTCCAAAGAATAACGCCATGGTTGTTTATAAAAGTATTAACTTTCATAATATAATAGTATGATAAAGTATCATTGTTCTCTGCCATTCTCTACAGGTATGCTATTGTCGGGCTTCCTGCTGCGTAATATCCCCGTGGTAACGGACGCCGTGTACATCGACAACCGATGGTCCGCCTCCCTGAGGAACATTGCCCTTGCTGTCATCCTGGCCCGAGCAGGCCTGGGATTGGATGGCTCGGTATGTCAATAAAACACTCTTTTGGTGGAATATTCTATTCAAAGTGAGAGAGACTTTGTCATTTCTTCAAACAATTGTCTTTATTCAATATCGATTAATTATTGCAATAATGAAACCGTCGACTGTTGGGCCAAGATCCTAACTGATAATGATAAAACGGAGACCTTATATAGAACTTAAATGCTTAGTCAGACTGGTTCCAACTCCCAAAAGCCACCTTGGTTATCTACATAGGATGGTGTTTTGCCCCCAACCCGGCTTAGTTTCCCAGATGCCAGGAAGATGAGAACCATGAGGCATTGTTCTAAGCTCATCTCTATCTTGGGTCACACACACCACATTTTGTCTATAGAATGCTTGACCTTACGCCCAGACTAACTGCAGGAAGCTAGAGTGGAAACCATCTCGTTACAGAAACACAGAATTGAACAGAACAGAAATGTCTTCCTATTTGTAAAGTATTAATTGCTAACTGTTAATATCAAACAAACCAGGTAAATATGTAATTTTTCTATCGCACTCTCCATAGGCCAATGCTTTTAGTGTTTAGTACTTCCTTTGTTATTAATGTTCCCGTAACAACCTGTGTTAAAGGAAAAATCCACTCAAAAACAATGTGTATGTTCTTTTCATTAGTCCACTGTTGATACAGTCCCAAAATGTTTTGCATTTCAGCAGTCAAGTTTTCAGGACCTTCAAGAAGCAAAGTGTCACTTGCCACAGTATGTCAACTTTACTGCTGACCTGCAAAACATTTGGGGCTAATGAAATGTGGATTGTTCCTTTTAACTTGGGATTGTATCAACAGTGGACTAATGAAATTGAGATTTTTCCATTAATGTGTGTGTGTTTGTATACATGTGTGTGTTCCCAGGCTCTGAAGAAGCTGAGTATGGTGTGTATACGCTTGGGAATGGGACCCTGCATCATCGAGGCCTGCACCATCGCCATCGCCTCCCACTTCCTCATGGGCCTGCCCTGGATCTGGGGATTCATCCTAGGGTAAACTCTCTCTGTCTGTCGGTCGGTCGTCTAAATTCCACTTAGTATTCTGCAGCCTCCCGACGCATTTGTAAAACTAAAGGTCTACCTAACACCACTTGCATTCCATTAAGACCGGTGTAGAATATTTGGCAGCTACTGTAACTCACCATGAACACTTGAAGTATACTTTTTACCAGGGCTCTCCAACCCTGTTCCTGGAGAGCTACTGTCCTGTAGGTTTTCACTCCAACCTTAATCTAGCGCACCTGATTCTAATAATGAGCTGGTTGATAAGGTGAACCAGGTTAGTTCCAACTGGGGTTGGAGCAAAAACCTCCAGGAGGGTAGCTCTCCAGTAGAATTGGATACCCAGCCTTTATACATTTTCATTTCATCCTTTGATTCTTAGCCCCTTGCTCTCTCTTTCTCGCTCTCTCCCTCTTTTGCTTTCCATCTCTTGTCTTCTCTATTTCTCTCATCCTCTCTCCTCTTGCTCTCTCTCTTGTCCTCTCCACTCTTACTGTCTCTCACTCTGATCTATCCATTGTTCTATTCATCCATCCCTCTAAATACACTACCCTACCCTCCTACATTACCAAAAGTATGTGGACACCTGCTTGTCGAACATCTCATTCCAAAATCATGGGCATCAATATGGAGTTTGTCCCCCCTTTGCTGCTATAACAGCCTCCACTCTTCTGGGGAGGCTTTCAACTAGATATTGGAACATTGCTGCCGGGACATGCTTCCATTCAGGCACGAGCATTAGTGAAGTTAGGTTGGGCACTGATGTTGGGCGATTAGGCCTGGCTCGCAGTCAGTGTTCCAATTCGTCCCAAAGGTGTTCGAATGTGTTGAGGTCAGGGCTCTGCAGGTCAGTCAAGTTCTTCCACACCGATCTCGACAAACCATTTCTGTATGGACCTCGCTTTGTGCACGGGGCATTGTCATGCTGAAACAGGAAAGCACAGAATCATCTAGAATGTCATTGTATGCTATAGTGTTAAGATTTCCCTACTGAAACTAAGGGGCCTAGCCCGAACCATGACCCCAGACATTATTCCTCCTCCACCAAACTTTACAGTTGGCACTATTCATTGGGGCAGGTAGCATTCTCCTGGCTTCTGCCAAACCCAGATTTGTCCTTTGGACTGCCAGATGGTGAAGCGTGATTCATCACTCCAGAGAACAAGTTTCCACTGCTACAGAGTCCAATGGCGGCGAGCTTTACACCCCTCCAGCCGACGCTTGGTATTGCTCAAGGTGATCTTAGGCTTGTGTGCAGCTGCTCGGCCATGGAAACCCTTTTCATGAAGCTCCCGACGAACAGTTCTTGTGCTGATGTTGCTTCCAGAGGCAGTTTGGAACTCGGTAGTGAGGGTTGCAACCGAGGACAGATGATTTTTCCGCACTAAGCGCTTCAGCGGTCCTGTTCTGTGAGCTTGTGTGGTCTACCACTTCACGGCTGAGCCGTTGTTGCTCCTAGACATTTCCACTTCACAATAACAGCACTTACAGTTACCCGGGGCAGCTCTAGCATTGCAGAAATTTGACGAACTGCCACGTTGAAAGGTTCACTGAGCTCTTCAGTAAGGCCATCCTGCTGCCAATGTTATCTCTATGGCGATTAAATGGCTGTGTGTTACATTTTATACAGCATTGATTGTAGCTGAAATAGACAAATCCACTAATTTGAAGGGATGTCAACACACATTTGTATGTGTAGTGTATATCTCAAACAAATTCCTATTAGTAAAGCTGCATCATTAAACACTTTGTCTATACTAATTGTATTATCCCCCATAACCCCTCCCCTGTCTCTTCATGGTTTGCGATGTCTTCAAATCAATCAATCAAATGCATTATTTTTTATTTAACATCAGCAGTTGCTCACAAAGTGCTTTTATAGGCCTTTGAAAGCATCTTCTACAGGGACATATTATATGATGAACTCTCATAGTGTGTCTCCTCTCCTGTAGGGTTTGTACTGGCTATCTGTTAAAAGGTCATATGACAATATTATTATCAGTATTGTTATTGCAGGTTGTTTCTTCGGAGGTCGCTCTTCAGCCTGGCAACCCAAACCTGATGAATATGATATGATGATGATTAACCCTCACTTTGGCTCTCCCGCCTCTTGTAGATTTGTGCTGGGAGCCGTGTCCCCGGCCGTGGTGGTTCCCTCCATGCTGCTGCTGCAGAAGGATGGCTACGGCTTGGAGCAGGGCATCCCTACCCTCCTCATGGCTGCCGGCAGCTTCGACGACATCCTGGCCATCACCGGCTTCACCACCTGCATGGGCATGGCCTTCGCCACCGGTAGGGATCCAATCAGTCGGGAGCATGTTGATCTGTTCTTCTGCTCTAAGCCAATCAGGAGAGAGGTTGTTGATCTATGCCTCTGCTCTGAGCCAATGATGAGAGGAGACCACTAGAAAAAAAGAATAGAACTTATCTGTTTTTGTTGCAGCATTAATAGAAATCTTCGTGCAATCTGTCCTGGATCCAATAGATGACACCCTCACACTTCGGGAATCGAACCTACGAACCCTGTTGTTGCAAGCGCCATGCTCTACCAACTGAGCCACAGGACCATTAGTATGAGCAAACTGCATGTGTCCTGCTGTTCCTGTGTCTTCCTTTGTATTGCATGCTTTTTATTATTGACCTCCTGCTTGCTTCTGTGTCCTAAATGGTATCTCATTCCCTATATAGTGAACTACTTTTGACCAGGGCCCACATAGGACTCTGGTCAAAAGTAACAGGGTGCGATTTGGGACGATCCCGTCTGTTTTGATATTCATTTCATATGTTGTGCTGTGTCTCCCTCTGCAGGCTCCATGTGGTACAACCTGCTGAGAGGTATACTGGAGGTGGGAGGGGGAATGGTAGCTGGGGTACTGCTGGGACTTCTGTTGAGCTACTTTCCCAGCAAAGACCAGGTACGAATCACCATTGAAAGGACTTAGCTTTCAAATCAAATGTTATTGGTCACATGTGCCAAATACAACAGGTGTAGTAGACCGTACAGTGAAATGCTTACTTACAAGCCTTTAACCAACAATGGAGTTAAGAAAATACCCCCAAAAATAAAATAAATGTAACAAATAATTAAAGAGCAGCAGTAAAATAACAATAGCGAGGCTATATACAGGGGGTACCGGTACAGATTCAATGTGCGGGGGTAATATGTAGGTAGAGTCATTAAAGTGACTATGCATAGATAATAAGAGAGTAGCAGCAGTGTAGGCTGTCCCTATAGGCTGTCTTGTCGGTGATCAGGCTTACCACTGTTGTGTCATCAGCAAACTTTATGATGGTGTTGCCTGGCCGTGCAGTCATGAGTGAACAGGGAGTACAGGAGGGGAGTAAGCACGCACCCCTGAGGGGCACCTTTGTTGAGGATCAGCGTGGCAGATGTATTGTTACCTACCCTTACCACCTGGGGGCGGCCCGTCAGGAAGTCCAGGATCCAGTTGCAGAGGGAGGTGTTTAGTCCCAGAGTCCTTAGCTTAGTGATGAGCTTTTAGTGCACTATGGTGTTGAACGCTGAGCTCTAGTCAATGAATACCATTCTCACATAGCTGTTCCTTTTTTCCAGGTGTGGAAGGGCAGTGTGGAGTGCAATAGAGAGCTTTTAGTCTAGGAGTAGGCGTAGTCCAGGTCTAGGAAACTGGCCTGTGGAGTTGACCTATAATGGAGCTCAGTTTTCTCAGTAGCGTTTCCCTTTCTCAGTAATGTTACTCCAGGGACATAGTTCTTGTTTGGAAAACTTTTCGTAATACTTCCTTCCTTCTCTCTCTCACTATATCTCCTGTAGGACAACGTAGTGATGAAGCGCTCATTCCTGCTGCTGGGCATGTCTGTGTTTGCCGTGTTCGGCAGCAACGTGGCCGGCTTCCCCGGCTCGGGGGGTCTCTGCACCCTGGTCCTCGCCTTCCTGGCCAGCCTGGGCTGGAGAAGGTCAAAGGTCAGTCAACCACACACACAACGACCCCATCCCATGCCGACCACTCACTCAACCCGCTGTACCCTGCATCTTCTAGCTATGCACTTACTCTCTCACCCAAATGCGCCCCGAGCCTTTACCTCCAACACAGTGGGCTAAACTAAAACATTGGATAGCAGCTGGACAGCTTGAACGTTCCAGTGCAGCACAAACTGCTGTCTTAACACACATTAGGACTTTTCCAGTCAGGATAGAGGCCCAATCCCAAATGTACAGTCACAGAGTCACATCTCGTATTGTCTCTATGGGAGGCAGATTCTCCAGTAGAGTAACAGAGTTGTGAAGTCTTGGTGTTTGCTGAACTCTTCTCTGTAGTCTGCTTTGTGTCGTAGGTGGTTTTTAATGTTTCTATCGCTTGTCTTGATGGCGCCTCTCAAACCCCTCCATTTGCTCTACTTTCACAAATTGTATTTGAAAACGTCAGTAATTTGAGAAACCGTAACGTGTGTGTGTCTGTCTGACTCGGTGTGTGTGTGCAGGTCCCTGTGGAGGACATAGTGGATATTGCCTGGGAGGTGTTCCAGCCACTGCTCTTCGGCTTGATCGGGGCCGAGATCCAAATCTCAGAGCTGGACAAAAACACTGTCGGTGAGAACACAAACACACACACTAACACACAGTCAGTAAGAACACACACTACATATACATTTATACCCCGCTCTTTGGAGATAATCTATTAGAGGTTTTTCTCCATATGTTTTCCTACTTTAACTTGAATAAAGTGTTTATCGTTCAACCCCCTTAACTTCTCTGTCCCACCAGGCCTGGGCATAGGCTCTCTGGCCATTGGTCTGCTGGTGCGTATTCTCTTCACCTTCGTATGTGTGCTGTGTGCCGGCTTCAACTTCAAAGAGAAGCTCTTCATCGCTCTGGCCTGGCTACCCAAAGCCACTGTACAGGTACTTAGCGTTAAATCGAAACTAAGGTGGCCTGGAGTGGTCTAAACCCCTGCCTCTGGAGCACATGTACGATGTACCTCTGCCAGCTTACTGCTCTTTCAACATTCTCTCTCCTCTCCATTTCGCTGTATCCAATAAGCATACAAAACAGGATCCAAGGGGTGAAATTTGCTTCACACAAAAAAAGGCTTAACTAGCAAAATAACCATAACATTTGAATATTCTAACTAGTGATTGCGTGACATGCAACACGTATTATTACCTATGTCTGCGTTATTTTAACTTTATGACAGAGTTCCAGCTCTCACAATGTTGAGGGTGACGTGGCAAATGTGTCGATCTCCTCCCCTCCTCTTCTCTCCCCAGGCGGCCATCGGCTCCACAGCGCTGGACATGGCCCGCACCAAGGAGGATAAGGAGCTGGAGAAGTACGGCATGGACGTGCTGACAGTGGCTGTACTCTCCATCCTGCTCACCGCCCCCGTAGGGGCCCTGGTCATCGGACTCACAGGACCTCGCCTGCTGCAGAAACCAAAGAACACTGCCTGGGGTGAGGACACACACACAGAATGTGCAAACACACACTGTTTGCATAAATGCACAGACAGAAGCACACAGCAACAGGAAGGACTGCCTCGCCATCGCTTTTGAAATAGAAACACACAAAAAAAAACACACCTACTACTAACCTAGCTTGAGTGACAGCTGTTATCCCCACATGATGTACAGTGGCTTGCGAAAGTATTCACCCCACTTGGCATTTTTCCTATTTTGTTGCCTTACAACCTGGAATTAAAAATGATTTTTAGGGGGTTTGTATCATTTGATTTACACAACATGCCTACCACTTTGAAGTTGCAAAATATTTTTTCTTGTGAAACAAACAAGAAATAAGAAATAAAAACAGAACTTGAGCGTGCATAACTATTCACCCCCCCAAAGTCAATACTTTGTAGAGCCACCTTTTGCAGAAATTACAGCTGCAAGTCTCTTGGGGTATGTCTCTATAAGCTTGGCACATCTAGCTACTGTGATTTTTGCCAATTCTTCAAGGCAAAACTGATCCAGCTCCTTCAAGTTGGATGGGTTCTGCTGATGTACAGCAATCTTTAAGTCATACCATAGATTCTCAATTGGATTGAGGTCTGGACTTTGAACTAGGACATTCCAAGGCATTTAATTGTTTCCCCTAAACCACTTTAGCAGTATGCTTAGGGTCATTGTCCTGCTGGAAGGTGAACCTCCGTCCCAGTCTCAAATCTCTGGAAGACTGAAACAGGTTTCCCTGAAATGTTCCTGTATTTAGCGCCATCCATCATTCCTTCAATTCTGACAAGTTTCCCAGTCCCTGCCTATGAAAAACATCCCCATAGCATGATGCTGCCACCACCACCATGCTTCACTGTGGGGATGGTGTTCTCAGGGTGATGAGAGGTGTTGGGTTTGCGCTAGACATAACGTTTTCCTTGATGGCCAAAAAGCTCAATTTTAGTCTCATCTGACCAGAGTACCTTCTTCCATATGTTTGGGGAGTCTCCCACATGCCTTTTGGTGAACACCAAACATGTTTGCTTGAACACTCTTCCGTAATGCCCAGCTCTGTGGAGTGTATGACTTAAAGTGGTCCTATGGACAGGTACTCCAATCTCCGCTGTGGAGCTTTGCAGCTCCTTCAGGGTTGTCTTTCGTCCCTTTGTTACCTCTCTGGTGAATGCCCTCCTTGTCTGGTCTGTGAGTTTTGGTGGGCGGCCCTCTCTTGGCAGGTTTGTTGTGGTGCCATATTATTTCGATTTTTAAAATAATGGATTTAATGGTGCTTCGTGGGATGTTCAAAGTTTCGGATATTTTTTTATAACCCAACCCTGATCTGTACTTCTCCACAACTCTGTCCCGGACCTCTTTGGAGAGCTCCTTGGTCTTCATGGTGCTGCTTGCTTAGTGGTGTTGCAGACTCTGGGGCCTTTTTGAACAGGTGTGTGTATATATATATATATATATATGTATACTGAGATCATGTGACAGATCATGTGATGCTTAAATAAAGTCCATGTGTGCAATCTAACTAATGTGACATCTGAAGGTAATTGGTTGCACCAGATCTTATTTAGGAGCTTCATAGCAAAGGGGGTGAATACATATCCACGCGGCAGTTTTTTTTTCTCATTTCACTTCACCAATTTGGACTATTTTGTGTATGTCCATTATATGACGTCCAAATAAAAATCCATTTAAATTACAGGTTGTAATGCAACAAAATAGGAAAAACGCGAAGGGGGGTGTGAATACTTTTGCAAGGCACTGTAAACGGTGACCTTGTACACCCCATTATGGTTTTAACCTCCACTCCTATTATACTCAATTGTGCTTTTTTAAAACCAGCTTGTCATAGCTTTGTCCACACAGCATAGGGAAGGAAGCGTGTTCATGAAAAGCAGTGTCCCTTTATGACTGAGATGATCTTTATTCAAAAAAGCCTCGAATCCAAACTGATATGCTTTGTTTTAACATTGTTGACAGTGGTGAAACAGAGCGTGTCAGTCAGGATCTCAGGCTAATAAAGAGAAGCTGTGGATTGGAGAATGATTTGCATCGTGGCTTCAGGTAGTCTTTGTTTCCTGCCTCGTGTTTCGTCTCAGCCCTGTCACCACACAATGGTGGTTGCTCGTCAGGTTTGGAGGGAGATATTTGTCTTTGACTACACTGTGTGTCCTGGTACAACGTGTTACCTGCCCATCACTGTGTCTCAGACTGTACACTCGCTGAGACATTTTCCTTATTGACCATTTGGCCTATCGTCTTATTTAGTTTATACTCACATGGAGGCACTTCAGTTTCTCTCGCACACACATGCAAGCATGCACGCACACACACTGTAAAGGCGATTTTAAAAAATCATTATTTTCTACCCTTTTTCCTTGGATATGCAGAGCGGGAGCAAAGCGGAACTATAATCGAGACCCCAATCACCTACGAGAGTACCCTCTGATGGCGGGAACCAGGAAGTACACTTCACCAAGGAGGATATGACATGGATGGATCGTAGGGAAATGGGGGCACTTCAAGCGTGCATCTAAAATGGCATCCTATTCTAGTGTAAAAATGGCACCCTATTCTCTTTAAAGTGCTGTACTGTTTAGAGAATATGGTTCCTATTTCAGACTCTGGTGACACCCAGGATATTGCCTTTCGGACAGTGGGGTCTCTCATCTGTGTATCTGTCCTTGGTGTGTTTGACATCCTGCAGTGTTTATTTATATCTCCCCCCGAGGGTAGTTTCCAGGCCTCGAACTACCTACTGCCACTCAACCAACAAGCCACTATATCCAAGCATTATGCACTATACTGTAACGTTAATTTCGCTATACTGAAAATTCAGTAATGCTACTACTAAAATGATACCCTATCATTAAAAGTGGTTCGATGAGCTGAGCCACTAGAATTAAATGTTTTTGACATGGCATATTGTGTGTTCATTATCATACAGTCATACACTGTATGTACGCCTTCACAGCATTTATTTTTTGTCCTTAGGCATTACGCATCAATTATTTACCAGCTGCTGATGTTGTATTCTGTGTGAATGTAATGTATTTATGAGGTGTGTTGTGCAGTTTGATTCAAAGAAAATATTATATTTAGCGGTGGATGGTTGTTGCTATCTAGACTCAGGGTGAAGGCAAGACAATTTTATTTATTGTACGTTTCCATTTAAGCAATATTCAAATCATGTTGTGCACTAAATGTGACCGAATGATGTCACAAAGAACATGAGCAATATGGGCCCCTAGCTAAGATATATTTATGACAGGGGTCTTTCATGCAAAATCAGTCTGGCTCAGATAATAGCATCACATTCAGAGCAATATACTGTAAAATCTGTTTCTAAGAAAAGACTGCCAAACAGTCTGTTTTTTTGTTCTATTCATTTTATGGTGTTTTTATTATTCTTATTCAGTATTTATGATTTTGATTCCATAAAGAGTTAATTGTGCAGTTGATTTAGAGATACTTTTGTTACGTTTGTATGGACTCTTGAACGGATCCCTTTAGGTTTTTCAGTAGTAATTTATCATACCATTTAAGAGTCCTGTTTTAACTTTTGAAACTTGAACTGTTAAATTGTAAAAAAAAATATTTTCTGAGATCAATGCACATTTTCTGTTAAACTAATTCCATTATCATTTGCTCCAGATTGCGTATATACTGGAGGTCTAGCTCAACTGGTATATTATACCCAGAAATGATTTGATATTGATAGAAACGTCAGCACTGGCCCTTTAACAAAAGTTGTAGTATTTTGACACTAAGAAAACATTAAGGACACCTTCCTAATATTGAGTTGCAGCCCTTTTGCCCTCAGAACAGCCTCAATTTGTCTTGGCATGGACTCTACAGGGTGTCAAAGTGTTCTACAGGGATGCTGGCCCATGTTGACTCCAATACTTCCTACAGTTGTCAAGTTGGCTGGATGTCCTTTGGGTGGTGGACCATTCTTGATACACACGGAGAAACTCTTCAGCATGAAAAACCCATCAGTGTTGCAGTTCTTGACACAAACCGGTGCCATACAATTTTCAAAGGCAATTAAATATTTTGCCTTGCCCATTCACCCTCTGAAGGGCACATACAGTGTATTTGCAAAATATTCAGACCCTTTGCTATGAGGCTTGAAATTGAGCTAAGGTGCATCCTGTTTCCATTGATCATCCTTGAGATGTTCTACAACAAGATTGGAGTCCACCTGTGGTAAATACAATTGATTGGACATGATTTGTAAAGGCACTCACTTGTCTATATAAGATCCCACAGTTGACAGTGCATGTCAGAGCAAAAACCAAGCCATGAGGTTGAAGCGCCAAGACAGGATTGTGTCGAGGCACAGATCTGGGGAACGGTACCAAAAAATGTCTGCAGCATTGAGGGTCCCCAAGAACACAGTGGCCTCCATCATTTTTAAATGGAAGAAGTTTGGATCCACCAAGACTTCCTAAAGCTAGCCGCCTGGCCAAACTGAGCAGTCGGGGGAGAAGGGCCTTGGTCAGGGAAGTGACCAAGAACCTGATGGTGACTGACAGAGCTCTGTGGAGATGGGAGAACCTTCCAGAAGGACAACCATCTCTGCAGCACTCCACCAATCAGGCCTTTATGGTGGAGTGGCCAGATGGAAGCCACACCTCAGTAAAAGGCACATGACAGCCCGCTTGGAGTTTGCCAAAAGACACCTAAAGAACTCTCAAACCATGAGAAACAAGATTGTCTGGTCTGATGAAACCAACCTTTTACTATTTGGCCTGAATAACAAGCGTCACATCTGGAGGGAACCCGGCACCATCCTTACGGTGAAGCATGGTGGTGGCAGCATGTTGTGGGTATGTTTTTCAGCGGCAGGGACTGGGAGACTAGTCAGAATCGAGGGAAAAATGAACAGAGCAAAGTACAGAGATCCTTGATGAAAACCTGCTCCAAGAGCGCTCAGGACCACATTCTGGGGCGACGGTTCACCTTCCAACAGGACAATGACCCCAAGCACACTGCCAAGACAACGCAGGAGTGGCTTCAGGACAAGTCTCTGAATGTTCTTGAGTGGCCCAGCCAGAGCTGTGACTTGAACCCGATCGAACATCTCTGGAGAGACCTGAAAATAGCTGTGAAGGGACGCTCCCCATCCAACCTGACAAGACTTGAGAGGATCTGCAAAGAAGCATGGGAGAAACTCCCCAAATACAGGTGTGCCAAGCTTGTAGCATCATACCCAAGAAGACTTGAGGATGTAATCACTGCCAAAGGTGCTTCAACAAAGTACTGAGTAAAGGATCTGAATACTTATGTAAATGTGAGAATCTAAAAATCTGTTTTTGCTTTGTCACTGTGGGGTATTGTGTGTAGATTGAGGGGGGGTGAACAATTGTATAAATTTAAGGCTGTAACGTAACAAAATGTTAAGGGATCTGAATACCTTCTGAATGCACTGTATACACAATCCATGTCAAGGCTTAAAAATCATTTAACTTGTCTTCCCTTTATCTACAGTACACTAATTGAAGTGGATTTAACAAGTGATGTCAATAAGGGATCATAGCTTTCACCTGGTCAGTCTTATGGAAGGGGCAGGTGTCCTTAATGTTTAACACTCAGCGTAGATGCTACTTGTATTGTAATGATGTTTTTGTTTTGTGTTAGAGGTGAGCAATGTTCTTATCTTTAACGTGGTGATATTATAATGGGTCAGATGTTTCGATCACCATCAAAAAGCACAGGTCGGGTCCTAGCGTCAAGGTTTTGGAATGGAAAGCAAACAGTAACTGGTGCTGCTGGTGTCCTTAGGTTATGTTGGAATATGAACACCACCCAATAGTTGGCAACATTTTTGTGCAAACAAACTCATGGAAAATGTGTGTCAAATGATTGTAAATCAGTTCCCAAAACTTCAAGGCCTGTTTCTTTCTTTCTTGCCATTTGACAAAAACAAAGTAACTCAGGTCAACTTTTATTTTTACAAAAGTCCACAGGCGGGCACAGTTTGCCTAAATCCCAGGAAAACTGGATTGGTATTTAACATACGGATCAGATACCTTCAAATCTCATGTTGATGAATGAATTAAGAAATATTTGCAATACATTCAGTTTTAATGCAAAGTCAGACAGACAACTGACACGTTTGATACTGTAAAGGCAAAAGAATTGAATTGCTTAAATATTTGTAGAAAAACACGGGTTCATTGTTGAGTGGAGGAGTTTTGTGAAATTGAGATGTCTTAAGATTGTCAGATTGAATATACAACAGTATGAACACAGAATTAAGGCTATGAACAAAGAGAAAACAAATACTGTAAGTATGTTTGTAAGCAAGTGAAAGACTTCAAGCTTACAGTAGTTCGGAGACTGAAAAGGCTAAGTATATATATTTTTTCAACTGAACAAAATATACTACTACCCTAAATAGTAAGTTGCTACCCTGATTGCAATTATGACTTAAGTTCAAATTACCCTCAATGTGATCCCAATAGTTTGAAACCGAGCGGTGCTACCAAGGAGACCAAGGTTAACGGTTTCTAACAAGAGCTACTAGCCAGACTGGAAAATGGCCACTGTACAAAAGGTTCTCAGAAAGAGACAATAAGAGGGAGTGGTGATAGTTTTAAAGGTTTTATGCTACTCTGTGGTATAACCTCTAATGCCCATTATTGGCAAGTTGAAATAAATAAGATTTACAAAAGTGTTGATGGTAAAATCTGAGTTAACGTGCCACCAACATTTCTAAAGCATATCACTGCCAAAAGCAAAGTATGCGCCATCTTTTTTTTACCAAAACAAAAGGCAATTTGGAAGAGTGCAAAAGGCCATGCCCTAAAATACATTTTCTTTAAAGAACTAAAGACAGGAGGGAGTGAAGATGGCGGCTCCCTCAGTGTTAGAGATGGATTATAATATCTTCTTCTTGAGTATGAGAGGCCCCACGTTGTCTCCAGTCAACTCATTGTGCTTTATGTGTGATTTGTCACAAACAGGAAACTGCAACAGGAAACAACTTAATATTAGATGATACGTACAGTACGAGGCATTGCTTATAGAAAGGCTAACTTGAGCCCCCCCCCCCCCCATAGTTGACCATTTATTAACAGTCATATGCTTCCCTTTGGCCTCAAGACAGTGAGAATGGAAAAAGAAACTGTTGATATCTGCATAAATTGCTACGGTTAGAAGACCACTAGCTATTGCTATAAGTCTTTGCATCTGAAACCAATCTCAAGCCAACTACCCCCATCCCATTCCCTTGGCACTGATGCATGAAGGCTGATCAGGGCCTTTATTCAAAAAGCGTCTCAGAGTAGTACTGCGATCTAAGATTAGGTTCCCCCTGTCCAGATAGATCATAATGAATAAGATTATCAGGCAGTATTGATCCTCAGCACTCCTGAGAGACTTTGAATATGGGCCCTGAAATTACTAAGAAGGTGTAGTGTTAGCAATAACCATCCAACTCTCCCTCTAGTCTAATTTACCGTTTTGGAGCGCCAGCAGCGGCAGTAGCAGACATTTGTGCTCTTCAAGTCCTCAATATCTATCTCGTTAACCACTTTGGGGTTCTCCTTCTGGATCTTCAGGTTGATCAGGCTGTCCTTCTGCTTCTTCTTCTTGGGCAGGAAGGGCCGGATGGTGAGGTAGCCCAGCAGGGCCAAGATTCCCAGGAGAGGCAGCAACCGGAGCCAATCAAGGACTGGGAAGAAAACACAATCAGGCACACACACAGGCAGGCACAGGTAAAACACAGAGTGATATTGGATCTCCTCAATTGTTCCACCCCTGCGGTTCCCATAACATGGGGTTATAGCAGAGTCATACAATTACACAACATGTATAGAGTACCACAGTATGAATCATAAAACCTAGCGGTCAAACAAGGAAATGGTTACAATCGTTTTAACACCATTCATTTTTAAAATAAGGGCTGACCATGGCATGAAGTTTTTGGTAACCATGTAAATCTCTTAGACAAGGTGACTTATCAATATTTTTGCCTGTATTTACCCCACAAAAATGAAACGCTAATTAGCTGCTAATGTGGCTATCATAAAGACCTACAAATGCCATGATGATCTGGACAAGACTGCTGAATTCAGGCAAAGGTAAAAAATCTCTGGATTAACTGTCTGTTAGCTAAATTGAGTAATTAATAAATTGCCTAAATTTCTTTCATTCTGTCAACTGTCTTGTGCAATTTATTATTTTACACAATACCTGTTAGCAAAGGTGTAGGCTTGAAATTATGTGCAGGAGCTTGCAGGGATTTGTAGTCTTGCGTGATGTCTACTTTGATGCTAATTAGCGTTTTCGAATCAGTAAATACAGCCGAATATATTGATCAAAGTCGCCTTGTCCGATTTTTTTTTACATGGTTATCAAAACGTCACGCCAGGGTAAGCCTACACAAAACACAGCACTTATTTTAAGTGTTCTAAAAAATGATTTGACCGCTAGGTTTTATGGGTATTAAGACACCTCCACTGTGGGGCTCTTTAGGCTGTCTCCATTTAGCAGAATACAACTGGCTGGAATGCGGATCACTGTGCACCCCAATGACCCATGATCAGGGCCCATATTAAAAAGTGCTGATCGAGGATCAGGTCCATCCTGTCAATTATCTTATTCATTAAGATCTTAAGGCAAAACTGATTCTATATCAGCTCTCATACTCTCAGATCATCTTAGTATCTGATAGGCTGGCCTACCCATTGATAGTTCAAGAGGCCAATATAACAGTGGATAATGTCCCATGGAGTATTCCATTGACTATGACAACTGAGGGCTGTGTATTTAAATCTCATGGCAATTAAATTAAATGGCTTTGGATTAAAAAGAAGGGTGCCTAAAGGGAGAATGTTCATCTCATTATAAGATTTCGACTTCAAAAAGGCAAATGTAAAAACACCATCAAATCCGGACAAAATAATTTAATGAGGTGCTCATCCTTGAAGCTGCTAGACTGAATTTGGCTGCGGACGCATCGTTTACACAGGCATCCAATTCTGATCATTTTTCCACTAATTGGTATTTTGACCAATCACATCAAATCTTTTAACATCAGATTTTTTTCAGAGCTGATCTGATTGCTCAACAATTAGTGAAACAAATACCAGAATTGGTCTGCCTGTGTAAACACAGCCTTATATTTTTTTTCCACTAATTGGTCTTTTGACTGTCTAAACACAGTCTTTAGATTCCTGCAGGGACTTTTCACTTGACTCCCATCTTTTCCTGAGAGTGAAAACATTAACATGACAAATGTAATATAGGGGTGGAAAAACCTCAGTAGTTATGCTACTGACTGCAGGCTTATAACTTCAAAACTACACCGAACGGCAATGAAATTAACAATTGAGCTTCCAGTGCCATGTCAATTATTCCAGTCGCTTCATGTTTATGCATCTCCTATAGATTTGCTACTGAAGACTTATTAAATCAATGTCAATGATCCTCAGTATGGAGCATCTCAGGGCAATGGGAGAAACCATAATTTACCACCACTACTTTCCAGACCTGGATTCAAATCCTATGCACATTTGTGGCCTGCTGGAGGTCATTTTGCAGGGCTCTGGTAGTGCACCTCCTTGCACAAAGGCGGAGGTAGCGGTCCTGCTGCTGGGTTGTTGCCCTCCTACGGCCTCCTCCACGTCTCCTGATGTACTGGCCTGTCTCCTGGTAGCGCCTCCATGCTCTGGACACTACGCTGACAGACACAGCAAACCTTTTTGCCACAGCTCGCATTGATGTGCCATCCTGGATGAACTGCACTACCTGAGCCACTTGTGTGGGTTGTAGACTCCGTCTCATGCTACCACTAGAGTGAGAGCACCGCCAGCATTCAAAAGTGACCAAAACATCAGCCAGGAAGCATAGGAACTGAGAAGTTGTCTGTGGTCACCACCTGCAGAATCACTCCTTTTTTGGGGGTGTCTTGCTAATTGCCTATAATTTCCACCTTTTGTCTATTCCATTTGCACAACAGCATGTGAAATTTATTGTCAATCAGTGTTGCTTCCTAAGTGGACAGTTTGATTTCACAGAAGTGTGATTGACTTGGAGTTACATTGTGTTGTTTAAGTGTTCCCTTTATTTTTTTGAGCAGTGTACGTTTCCACTCTGAGTCTGATACATTGTAACAGTAAATGCATCTCAAAGTAGTGCACTGTTAAGTTACCCTTCAATGTTTAATCAACTTGACCTGAGCCAAGTATGGAACTTTATTCAATATTTAGTGGATTAGCACTTTTACAGCCCCACAGAACCCCCTGACAATCTATAAGAAACTTTGAAAAACCGCACTAAAACTGGCGAACTATTGTGGCTAATCTTGTAGGCGTGCATGCATGCATGGGGACAAGATATTTTGTTTTTCCTGTTTTCAACATCGCAAACATTTACCTGTTAACCTCGCAAATCCTCCGATCGTCTCGGGAAGGGGGAACTTCTTGAGGTAGGCTGGAAGCTGGGTTTTTATGATCTTTGAAATAGTTTCTAAAAACATCTTGAATGAAACTATAGACAGGTTTTAGTTTGAGCTGGATATTTCCTGAGGTCCGTTTGCGTCATTACGCTATTTTAGAAGCTCGAGTCTTGACTGTTGCGTACAAATTGTCCGTGCAATAGAAATAAATAGAGAAGACGCGTAGATGTGTTGGTGAATAGAAGCATTTGCGGAAGATTATGTTAAAACATGTACCGGTAGCAATGAACGTTGGTAGAGTTGGTGTCATCTGATTGGACAGTTTCTAATGGCGCAGATAAAGAGAGAGTAGCCAATTTCTTTACTTTGTTTGATACATAGGCCGATGTGATGTTTGTATGGCAAAGTATCTTACCGATGTTTTCAGCGAAAAAATACATTGTATTCCATTCTATTGTATGCTATTGTATTCAATTATATTTGTTATTTATTTGTGCATTGGCTTCAATCATTCATTGATTCATTGATTCATTCAGCCTTCCTAAGAAAACGTGTAAATGTTTGTTGACTCATAATTTCACCCATATAATAATACTTTAAAGTTTGATTAGAACTTCAAGAGGAAATTAAATAGGCTGGGATGTATGTATATGTATATATATATATATATATATATATATATATATTACCTTTATTTAACTAGGCAAGCCCGTTAAGAACAAATTCTTATTTTCAATGACGGCCTACCCCGGCCAAACCCGGACGACGCTGGGCCAATTGTGTGGCGCCCTATGGGACTCCCAATCACGGCCGGATGTGATGCAGCCTGGATTCGAACCAGGTACTGCAGTGACGCCTTTTGCACTGAGATGCAGTGTCTTTTTGCATAGTGTGTGTGTGTGTGTGTGTGTGTGTGTGTGTGTGTGTGTGTGTGTGTATGCGCGCAATGTGGGTAGTTGGCTACAAATGGGATCCACCTAAAAGTTTAGGGGCTACATAAATCATATATCTATGTCTCAGACATAGTTCATAATCTGAAACTATTTCACGTTAAAATATTTGTTTCTCTCTCCATGGTACATAATGGCTTGTCCTTGTGTCCTCTGTTCTGCAGTCTGAGCTGATCTGAAAACACAAGGAGAGGTGAAGTCAATGTGGATGATGATTTGCTTACCCCTGTCAAATTATTTCACCTCACTCCTGATGAATGGAAGGACTATTGAAATACACATAGGAAAAGCATGCATCACATTGTACTTTCCATTTCCAGTTTATATTTACTTCCTTATGAATCCAAATATAGTGAACAAAAATATAAACATAACATGTAAAGACTTGGTCCCAATATCTCAGAAATATTCCAAAACTACAAAAAACGTATTTCTCCCAAATGTTACATCCCTGTTAGTGAGCATTTATCCTTTGCCAAGCTGATTAAAGAGCATGATCATTGTGCTGGGGATAATAAAAGGCCACTCTAAAATGTGCAGTTTTGTCACACAACACAATGTCACAGATGTCTCAAGTTTTAAGAGAGCGTGCTATTGGCATGTTGACTGCAGGAATGTCCACCAACCACCCAGACAGCTGATGAAACTGTGGGTTTGCACAACCCACAATTTCTGCACAAACAGTCAGAAACTGTCTCAGGGAAGCTCATCTGCGTGCTTGTCGCCCTCACCAGCGTTGTGATCTGACTGCAGTTTGGCGTCGTAACCGACTTCAGTGGGCAAATGCTCACCTTTGATGGCCACTGGCACGCTGGAGAAGTGTGCTCTTAACACAGTTTCAACTGTACCGGGCAGATGGCAGACAGCGTGTATGGCGTCGTGTGGGCGAGCGGTTTGCTGATGTCAACTTTGTGAACAGAGTGCCCCATGGTGGCAGTGGGGTTATGGTATGGGCAGGCTTAACCTACAGACAATGAACACATTTGCATTTTATTGATGGTAATTTGAATGCACAGAGATTCCTTGACGAGATTCTAAGGCCCATTGTTGTGCCATTCATCCACCGCCATCATCTCATGTTTCAGCATGATAATGCACAGCCCCATGTCTCAAGGATCTGTACACAGTTACTGGAAGCTGAAAAAAAAATCATATTTCTTCCATGTCCTGTATACTCACCAGACATGTCACCCATTGAGCATGTTGGGGATAGTCTGGATCAACGTGTACGACAGGGTGTTCCAGTTCCCGCCAATTTCCAGCGACTTCGTGCAGCCATTGAAGAGGAGTGGGACACGATTCCACAGACCACAATTAACAGCCTGATCAACTCTTATGCGAAGGAGATGTTTTGCGCTGCATGAGGCAAATGGTGGTAACACCCGATACTGACTGGTTTTCTGATCCACGCACCTACCTTTTAAAAAAATATATCTGTGACCAACAGATGCATCTCTGTATTCCCAGTCATGTTGTCCTCTGTAGCTCAGTTGGTAGAGCATGGTGCTTGCTATGCCAGGAGTGTGGGTTTGATTCCCACCCATACTTAAAATGTATGCATGCATGACTGTAAGTCGCATTGGATAAAAGTGTCTGCTAAATGGCTTATATTATGTGAAATCCATATATTAGGGCCTACTGAATTCATTTCAATTGATTTATATGAACTGTAACTCAGTAAAAATGTAGAAATTGTTTCATGTTTCTTTAATATTTTTGTTCAGTGTAAGAATCACATTTCCATAGCAGGTTTTACCCTTCGGGTTGGGCATAACACGCACTTTAGTGTTTGTGGCATGCAAGCCTCATCCGAGTGGTTGATGAAAGTGTGAACTACACTTTCCAGAATTCTTTGCTGTTTAAAGCCAACCTTGAATCTTTGCCTGGAGAAATGTCCATCTCACTGGTTGTACTATTTTTGTCAGCGACTTAAATAATAGGTATAATAACAATATATCGAATTGGTATCTCGGTTGAACAAGTTCAAAAACGTTTGCAGGACGTTTTATTAGTTGGGCATATTTATAGTCAGCCCTTTGCCTTTCACGTGTAGGTCCGTAGCCTCCCGTGTCATTGGTGAATGACCGAAGATGTCGAATTGTAGGTTGTTTGCCCGGCTGCTCTGTAAGTATAACAACACATGTGTTCTCCTCAAAACTCTTTAAACTGTTTAGGTTCTGCTAAATTAAGTGCTTCACGGAGCACGTTTTGCACGGAATTTGGGGTTTCTTGCTCACAGGGTAGCCATGGCAAGCAACGCAAGGGCCTCTATTACTGGCTAACTGTTTTAGCATGTTGATAGATAGCGCATCAATTTCCAGGCCACACAGTCCGAACTACTGAACTTTGACCGTGCTTGTCCTTTAAGCTTTATATTTAGCGTGTCAATTCTATAAATGAGATTAGGACATATAGTTAGCTATACTGTAACGTAACTGTCATGTAGCTGGCACTTGGTAAGCTAATGCTACCTAACGTTACTCCCCCATTGTATTGTACGTTGCAAACAGCTACCGTTAGTAAAGCTTTCAATTTGTGATTTTATAACGTTATCTCTTTATATGGAAGTAGCTACAGGGTGTTGGTTGCAGTGTTGGGGTAAACTATAGTACTAACGTTAGTATTCTGAAAAGAGTTAACCAAGCTACAAATTACTTCACTGAAAGAAGCATAGCTTTAGTGTACCTTCATTTAAGAAATGGTTTACTTAACTAAAGTTACTTTGAAAAAGTTGTACACTACACCCAAACTGCATCGTGAAAAAAATTCTCATATGAAATCTCAAATGTCAGACTACAAATTGCAAGGACAGATCACTTTGGGAAATGTGTGATTTAGCCTATTAAACACAAACGATGTTTTAAAGTGAGAAGTAGGCAGGTCTGATGCAGTGATGCCGAAAAAGAAAGGAAATGATTGCCTACTTAACCCATTTAATTAGATGTTCAGGAGTCTTATGGCTTGGGGGTAGAAGCTGTTTAGAAGTACTCTGAAAATAGTTAACCAAGCTACCAGTTACTTCACTGAAAGAAGCATATCTTTAGTGTACCTTAATTTTAAGAAATTGTTCACTTAACTAAAGTTACTTGGTATAGAGGTCCTGGACAGCAGGAAGCTTGGCCCCAGTGATGTACTGGGCCGTAGGCACTACCCTCTGTACCGTCTTGCGGTCGGAGGCCGAGCACTTGCCATACCAGGCAGTGATGCAACCCGTCAGGATGCTCTCAATGGTGCAGCTGTTGAGGACCCATGCCAAATCTGTTCAGTCTCCTGAGTGGGAATAGGTTTTGTCGTGCCCTCTTCACGACTGTGTTGGTGTGCTTGGACCATGTTAGTTAGTTGATGTGGACACCAAGGAACTTGAAGCTCTCAACCCGCTCCACTATAGCCCTGCGATGTTAATGGGGGCCTGTTTGGCTGCCTTTTCCTGTAGTCCACGCTCAGCTCCTTTGTCTTGCTCACATTGAGGGAGAGGTTGTTGACCTGGCACCACAGCCAGGTATCTGACCTCCTCCCTATAGGCTGTCTCATAATTGTCAGTGATCAGGCCTACCACTGTTGTGTCGTCAGCAAACGTAATGATGGTGTTGGAGTCGAGTTTGGCCATGCAGTCGTGGGTGAACAGGGAGTACAGGAGTGGACTAAGCACACACCCCTGAGTGGCGCCAGTGTTGAGGATCAGCGTAGCAGATGTGTTGTTGCCTACCCTTACCACCTGGGGGCGGCCCATCATGAAGTCCAGGATCCAGTTGCAGAGTGAGGTGTTTAGTCCCAGGGTCCTTAGCTTAGTGATGAGCTTCGTGGGCACTATGGTGTTGAACGCTGAGCTGTAGTCAATGAATAGCAATCTCACATAGGTGTTCCTTTTGTCCAGGTGTGGAAGGGAAGTGTTGAGTGCAATAGAGATTGCGTCATCTGTGGATCTGTTGGGGCGGTATGCAATTTGGAGTGGGTCTAGGGTATCCGGGAGGATGCTGTTGATGTGAGCCATGACCAGCCTTTCAAAGCACTTCATGGCTACAGATGTGAGTGCTACAGGGCGGTAATCATTTAGGCAGGTTACCTTTGCTTCCTTGGGCCCAGGGACTATGGTGGTCTGCTTGAAACTTGTAGGTATTACAGACTCGGTCAGGGAGAGGTTGAAAATGTCAGTGAAGACACTTGAAAGTTGGTCCATGCATGCTTTGAGTACACGTCCTGGTAATCTGTCTGGCCCTGCGGCTTTGTGAATGTTGACCTGTTAAAGGTCTTGCTCACATCGGCTACCGAGAGTGTTTCAACAGTCGTCCATCACAGCTGGTGCTCTCATGCATGCTTCAGTGTTGTTTGCCTCGAAGCAAGCATAAAAGGCATGTAGCTCGTCTGGTAGGCTCGCATCACTGGGCCACTCGCAGCTGGGTTTCCCTTTGTAGTCTGTAACAGTTTTCAAGCCCTGCCACATCCGATGAGCATCAGAGCCGGTGTAGTAGGATTCAATCTTACTCCTGTATTGACACTTTGTTGCCCTCTGTTCTAGCAAGCCTACATGGCCAAATAGCAGAATTGATTTTTTCCCCCCAGTTTTATTCAGAATCTCACATGTCTGTAGATTACACATTCATGGTCATTTGTTTCTTTCCCCTTATTTATTACCGGCCTTTTGTGAAATAATACTCTCACCATGACTGCCATACAGAACTGCACATACTAATGCCATTCATAGGCTTATCTTGGCGGGTTGGAGCGTTGGGCCAGTAACCGAAAGGTTGCTGGATCGAGTCCCCGAGCTGACAAGATTTTTAAAAATCTGTCTTTCTGCCCCAGAGCAAGGCTGTTAACCCAGGCGCCGATGACGTGGATGTTGATTAAGGCAGTCCCCCGCACCTCTCTGATTGAGGGGTTGGGTTAAATGCAGAGGACACGTTTCAGCTGAATGCATTCCGTTGTACAACTGACTAGGTGTCCCCCTTTCCCTTCCTTTCAATTTCAATCATGAGGGAATAGGCACAATGGGTAGCAAAAACTCGTTATCCAAGCGTAGTGGTCTACATAGTGTATGTGTGTTTTACTTCTGACAGTTTCTACCGTGTGCTGTAGGTTTTGGAACATAGCCTCTGGGCCTACCTTCAGGTCCGTTTTAATTGGATTTAAACTAATTAGAGGAACATCATGTGACAACAGCTCAGGCAACAACGCTGGACTATGTCTCTTAGATGGCAATCCTTTCCATCATGATGTGACATTGACAATAGTGTTTTTTTGGAAATGTCACCTGTGTGCGGTCTCACTTTCCTCTCCTTCTGCCTCCATTTGCAGTGCAGCAAAATGGGGTAAGGAACTGTTATACTGCTTCAAGGAAGCACCTCTACATTGACAAAGACACCAAGGTCATTTGCCAAGGCTTCACAGGGAAGCAGGTGTGTATGCTACACAACACCCGGCCGACACTGGCTGCTTTCTGCATTCAACTGGGTTGTATTCATTACGGCACTCAAAGGAAATCTTAACTTCTGCAACTGAAATGATCGAAAATGTGCGTTTCCTATTGGACAAGTCCAGGTAGTCCCTCCCTGTTTCAGTCCGCGTTCATCCGTTTGGTGCCAAATGAACACAACCCTGATTGGGTTATTGTTTCACTGTCAACAGACATTGTTGACGATCTGCCTGTGCAGAGTCAAAACAGCTCAATAATCTTCCCAAAACATTAATTGACAGTTGCCAGAGGAGCATGTAGGCCTAGAGATTTAAAAATAACCAGCTGTATCCACTAGCTAAGGATCTGAATTTGCGATGTGTTTACATTGAGTAAAAAAATTATAATAATTAAGCAGCAAACAGTAGCTAGCTATCTGCAACTGACCACCTTATCCACAGACAACGAGTGGTCGTTAAATGACCGCATAATCTTGTTCCACAATATTGCCTTGGATGAGGATGGAAGGTCTCTGTAATTGTCTGTCAAAGTCGAAAGAAGAGTATCGGCGTCATTGTCCAACAAGCGAACATCTCTCTCTTCTTTCACCTTGTAGGTTAATACCCGTCCCCCCCTCCTTTCCAACAACTCTTCGACTTAATATAGTGTTATTAAATGTAGTTCTTCTAATGAACACTCATGCTAATTTGAAAGGGCTGAGCAATGACTCAAGTGTCGCTGCTGCTGCACACCGACTGTCCTCTATGGTTTGCTTATCAAGCCATATACTTAGGACCGCCATCACCGGGGGAAAGAGCAAAGTGAGCAGACGGTGCACGTTGCGTTATAAATGAACAGAGGAAGAAAAAGATGAGTCTGGTGAATGGAAGAAATATTGAAATTAAAAGATATCTGCGTTGCGTGGGAAAAAAATAGCTGGCTCAGTCTTTTCTTTCTCTTTACTGCTGGTAATTATAGTTTTAACATTAGGGTCATTGATTTGGACGTGTCGTAGTTGGCCCTCGTAGCCACTTATCTATAGCGTTTCTTAACAGCCTTTGTAATTATTAACTGAGAAGGCTGATGGAACTTGACAGGTTGAATATTCATAATATTACAACACATTATTGGACTCAATGCCCCTTGAAAAAGTAAAGGTGGGACTGTGAGTGATTTTATTTTTTTATTGATGACCTTAAGAAATACAGAGACATGATGCCATTTGATTATGGTCATTTAGTGTGCCTGGGTTGAATTTAAACTGATTGAATGTGATGCCAACCTAAGCCCCTTTCACTTACAGGTGAATCCTAACTTTCACTTAAGTTGAATTTTCACTTAGTTGTGCATTTAGGTCAATGGGATACTAAGTGACAGACACCGTAAAATACCTGAATATCATACACCAAATCTCCTCTCTGAGACCCCCATTCACATAGTCATTGATGTACCTAGTCTAAATATGCTGGTGGTGTCTGTGTGCCCTTCCATGTCAGCTTGATTCCCATGCCCCCTCCCTCTGCGGACACCGGACACCATTCTGCCCAGTTGATTAATGGTGGATGGCAGGCCTGTTCTCCTCATTCCACGCTACCTGGCTTTAATGATACCTCAATGTTGGCGGTTGGCGCCGCCAGTGACTGGGACAATTCCCCTCTCCATCCATCACACACTGTCAGCTGCTCCCTCCCTCCCCTTTCCCCTTGGCCCTAACCCTTTGAACTGAAGGAACTTCACAATATTGCTTCCATCTTACAGATCTGCAATCAAACATTGAAGCGGGCTAAGGTCAAGAGAAACGACTGGGTGAATTGGTATTGGGACTAGCGGATTCTCTCTGACTCTTCCTCCTTCTCTCCCCCTCTAGGGGACGTTTCACAGTCAGCAGGCAATCGACTATGGCTCCCGGCTAGTCGGTGGCGTGTCCCCCGGCAAGGGGGGGAGGACACACCTCGGCGTGCCCGTCTTCAACTCTGTCAAGGAGGTTAAATGTGTTCCACTATTTCTTGTGTCTCTGGTCAGCCCTTATTCAGCCCTAAATGTGAACTGGTTCTGAACTGGTTAAGAAATGGTTAAATACATACATTGATGAATAGCAAGCCCTAAATTCACCATGTCCCACACCTCCAGGCGAGAGAGGGCACCGGGGCCGAGGCCACAGTGATCTACGTGCCCCCTCCGTTCGCGGGTGCCGCCATCATCGAGGCCATCGACGCTGGCATGCCCCTGGTGGTGTGCATCACAGAGGGCATCCCCCAGCAGGACATGGTCAAGGTCAAACACAAGCTGTTGTGCCAGAGCACCACGCGCCTCATCGGCCCCAACTGCCCCGGCGTTATTAATGTAAGAATACTCATACACACTGGTATGCAGTACACACACAAGCTGCTGCGCCAGGGCGCTACCTGCCTCATTGGCCGCAACTGCTTTAGAGTGGTCAACGTAAGAGGCTAGAACACACACACACACACTCTCTTGGTGCTAACTCTGTGTTTTCCTATTTTGCAGCCGGGAGAATGCAAGATCGGGATCATGCCGGGCCACATTCACAAGAAAGGGAGGATTGGTGAGATATTTTTGAATCATTGAATAAAATCTGCTTTTACTTGGCAGCTGTGTCATAATGCTGACAGACCGACATCTTGTTCTGTGTGATGGAAAGTTAACAGTAGGTTAGAGATCCTACAATACTTGCTTCAGTCTCCAAAATTACGTGCGTGCAGTTGAATCGTGAGAGGGAGAAAGGACCTCTGCCTATGTGGCTATCAACCCTAGTCGCTCAGCGAGCGACCAAGCAGTTTCTTTTCTTCACTGTCTCGCAGCAGACAATTTGATAAGATGTCAGTGCTACAGCCCTGTAGGCAGCAGAAACGGCCATAGCAAATGTTCCTCCAGGTGCATTGGAGGCTGATGGGAGGAGCTATAGGAGGACGGGCTCATTGTAATGTCTGTCTGGAATGGAATAAATGGAACGGTGTCAACATTCCAGTCATTACAATGAGCCTGTCCTCCTATAGCTCCTCCCACCAACCTCCACTGGTGTAGTGACTGCTGGGGAGCTGCATCGCTGCACAGACATCCTAAACCTCTTGCTTCTCATGCGAAGGCATACAGTGTCTGCGTCCCCAATGGTACCCTATTCACTATAGTCCCTGGGGCTCCAGTCAAAAGTAGGAAATATGGTGCAATTTGGGCTGCACCCATACAGTATAAATACAGGTCCTTTCCAATATTTAAAAATGCATCCTTCCTCCTTACCTCTCTAGAAGAAGGAATGATGCATGTTAAGAGAATTGGAACTTGTCCTCAGTCTCTCCTTATCTACTGACAGGAAAGGGAACTGTGTTGCTTAAGGTTGTGAAATATATATATTTTTTTTCCTTCAGGCATTGTCTCTAGGTCGGGAACTCTCACATATGAAGCTGTTCACCAGACTTCACAAGTTGGCCTGGGACAGTCTCTCTGCATCGGTACGTGGGAATGAACGTTATCATATACACATACTGCAAATGTATAGACCAGGGATGAGCACCTTTGATGGGGGGTGGGGGCCACTAAAACCTCTGAACTGATCATGAGGGGCCTCCGATTATGAGGGGCCTCAGTGGCTTTGTGTACACACCCATGCAGTCAAAGCCAGCCCTAGCCTTTTTGAGAGCCCTAAGGAAAATTTCAAACAACACAATTTCACTAAATGAAATGGTTTTCTCCCCTCTTGACGGCAGAGAGAAAAATCAGAAGTTTTAGGGTAATTTCATGCAATTCTACACTTTGCCATGGGGCAGAGAGATGTTTCTGTGGGCCTACAAAAAGGGCAGCCAGTTGCCCATCCCTGGTATAGACAAAATACAGTGCCTTCGGAAAGAATTAAGACCCCTTGACTTTTTCCACATTTTTTTACATTACAGCCTAATTCTAAAATTGATTAAATTTTTTTTTTTTTTTTTTTTATCAATCTACACACAATACACCATAATGACACATTTACAAAGAATTCAGACCCTTTACTCAGTACATTGTTACAGAACCTTTGGCAACGATTACAGCATCAACCATAACACTTTCTTAGTCACATATAGAAAATCAATTCAACCTAAAAGATAAAGTACATTGTACTCTATGCCTTCGGTCACATCTGACATCCATCTTATGGATATAAGCAGCGTAACAGTGTTTTCTAATGGTTTTTGTTCAGGCATTGGCGGGGACCCCTTCAACGGGACAGACTTCATTGACTGCCTAGAGGTGTTCCTGCAGGACCCTAAGACGGAGGGCATCATCTTGATCGGAGAGATCGGAGGCAACGCCGAGGAGAACGCTGCCGATTACCTCAAACAGCACAACTCTGTAAGAGGAGACACACACACGTTAAACATGCTACCAGACTGTTAACACTTTGTCAATGGTCCACCAGTACTTTTGTGACTCATCCAGACCCTTTTTGAAAGATGAGTGTAGTTCTGGCAGGTACTCCCTTTCATCTCTTTGATTCCGACGACCCCCTCGGGAAGTCCCACTCCGAGCCCCCAGGTCCAAAACGTGTGCGTGGGTAGGTGGACACGTTTCACTATACTTGTGAGTACCAGAAGTGCTCACAAGAATGGTAAACTAACTAAAATACAGAGAAGTGAGGACATTTTGCCGGTCCTTTACTTGTAAAAAGGCAATTTCAAGGTTAGAATTAGGGTTGGGGGTTAGGGAAAATAGGATTTTGAATGGGAGTCATTTGTTGGTCCCCAAAAGTCCTCAAGTATAGTAAGACATACTGTGTGTGTGTTCTCACCTGCTAATGGATATTGGGATTCTGGACAGGCTGAGGGTGTGAGCTAGAGTGCATGTACTTCCAGTTAGGGTTCATGGTGCAGAATACAGCACACACCTTTGATTGACACACTTGTTCCAGGCAGGTGTGGGAGAGACTGATCTTTGGAGCATGGATGGTGAATTATGCAAGGCTTGAAAAGTTAAGTGCCTTTCAGCAACAGTTATTGCCAAGTGTGTGTTTTGCCCTCTAGATTTGTCAAGACACAGAATTTTGATTGAGAAAATTGATTTTTGTGAGGTGTGTGTACACACAAACACACAGAGGTTTCTCTGTCTGGTGTTCAGCAGCTGAAAATTAATTTGATGTGCTTTCAGCTGCCCTAATGCATGCAAATCTCTCACCACTTTCTGTCTCGGGAGAACAACTCTTTGGCTGAGGCCAAAATGACACCATATTTCCTAATGGCGTACATCTTTTGACCAGAGCCCTTTGGGCCCTCTCTCTCTCCCTTCTTCATGTACAAACCGGCTCAACCAATCACCCAAAGTGTTGACAACCAGAGACCAATGGCTCGTGACACCAACATGCATGAAAAGCCAATTTGAAAGTGACGGGTAGTTCTCTGAAAGTCGAGTATGTGTGTGTGTCGAGCATTGAACACCAGAGGCAGCAGTTTAACCAAAGCCTGAAATTGTTTTTCTGAGCTGCTGTTCTGTCAACGTTGAGAAACGGAAACACTGAATGCAAAGCCAGACCCAAAATGATGTTCCTCTCTTTAGTTTGACTCAGAATAATTCCATGCTTCAGACATGTTATTTTCTAGGGTTGCAAAATGTCAGTAGCTTTCCCGAAATGTACAGGTTTTTCAGAAAACTAATGTTATAACTAACTATAAGTTAACTTTATTTTTGCCTAATACATTATCTCTAGCTCAGGGCTACAGCTATGCATTTGGTTTGCTAGCGTGGCTAGATGGCAAGAGGACGATTCTTGGTTAGAGACAGTCAATCCCCTTATGGATCAAGATCCATGTTGCCTAAAAAAAATGCATACATTTATTTATTTAGAAATGGCACCCCCTGTGTGTACTTCCAGTAATACCGTATGGAAATCTGGATACCACACAACCCTAACACAAATACTAACTGTATTGAATTTCTGAATCTACAACAGGCACACAAATACATTTATTTTACACTAATTCGTCATAAGATCAGCTAGGCATATTTTCAACACATAAGGGAATCGTACATGAATAGTACAATACAATGACACTGTAGGGAATAGGGTGCCATTTGGGACACTTGCCGAAAAGTAGAATACAATATCACATTGGTATGCCCTTACCAGTATAGCTAGATATTTCAAAATGATCTCTTTCTCCACAGACTTATAGATCAGTTGGTGTAGCACTTGTGAGGCACAGCTGAGCATACATTTAAATAATGAGCTTTTTTTATTTTACTGTTCTGTCACGGTTCTTTTTAAGACAACTGGGGGGGGGGGGGGGTCAAATCATGACATCCGTGATCTTCAGATCGGAAAGTCAGAATTCGGGTATCTTTCTAGAGCTCTGGGTTGCGTGACTGTTCAAACCAATTTTGAAAGCACGGAAGTCTGAGATTTCCAAGTTCCCAGTTTTGAACACGGTATTAGTCTCAGCTGAAGGGAGGGATAAATCAGCAAAGGGTCCTCCTCTCACAGTCCCTGCTCTCCTTCCTTTCCTCCGGTGAGACTAATCAGAGAGGGGACACCATCTTCCACCCGATGGTGAAACTCAAGTCGCAATGCATCTGCCTCATGCACAAATTCATGTTGTTCCTATGAACAGAGAAAGTGAAATATTCCTCAATTAAAACAGATGAGATGAGCTGCTAATAATAATACAAATTTAGGGCTATTGATAGACTTGGTTACTCATTCATTGCAGCGTGAGTGGAAGTAGGGAGAAGTGCGTTTTATGTTTTGTAATGGTGTTGAATAGTGTGTTGACAGTGCTGAATAACTTAACTAAAATTCACTCATAATAACAGCAAGCTCTTTGCTGTATTCTTTGACAGTCTCACTCTGGTCATTGTTTTAAAATTTATGAAATCTCACGTAGGCTAGAATCAAACTTTGCTGTGGCCTGGGTTGTGGAAGCTGTAGGCATGATGATTTGAGACAAGTTAAATGGTTAAAAATGGGAACACTTTGCCTACCCGATGCACAAGGCTTCTGAATGAATGAACGCAAGAAATAAAAGCAAGCCTTTATCATTGGCCTTTCTACAGAAATGTTTGGTGATCGACTAGAAATACCTTGAAGATTGCGATCGACCGGTTGGTGACCACTTGTACACGATTTACGATTAGGGGATGAAGATCAAATTGGCGAGTTTGAGTCAAATCGGTCTTTATTAAAAGTGTTACACTTGACATAAAATATGCCCAACAAAACATGGATGTATAAAAATAGACAATCAACTGATTTACAAAAGAGGTGCCTTGAAAGGGAGATCTTTGCACCAAAAAGTTGCTCTGATGTTTTTAATTTTGCCGGGCTAGAATTAGTACACACTTTAGAGGTCATTGCATAGCCTACATAGTAAAACTATTCCTCTAACTCTGTGGCCTGCTTGCCAACCTGGTCTGTTTTAGTATACTGAACAAAAATATAAAGTCAACATGTAAAGTTTTGGTCCTATGTTTCATGAGCTGAAATAAAATGACTTTTTTTTTTGCACACATTTGTTTACATCCCTGTTGGTGACTGCTTATCCTTTTCCAGGATAATCCATCCACCTGACAGGGGTGGCATATCAAGACTCTGATTAAATAGCATGATCATTACACAGGTGCACCTTGTGCTAGGGACAATAAAAGGCCACTCTAAAATGTGTGGTTTTGTCACAACACAATGTTGTAAACGTTTTTTTTACCCCTTTTTCTCTCCAATTTCGTGATATCCAATTGGTCGTTAGTCTTGTTCCATCGCTGCAACTCCCGTACGGACTTGGGAGAGGCGACGGTCAAGAGCCATGTGTCCTCCAAAACATGACCCTGCCAAGCCGCACTGCTTCTTGACACACTGCTCGCTAAACACGGAAGCCAGCCTCACCAATGTGTCGGAGGAAATAACGTATACCTGGCGACCGTGTCAGCATGCACTGCCCGCCACAGGAGTCACTAGTCACGCGATTGGACAAGGGCATCCCTGCCGTCCAAACCCTCTCCTAACCCGGACGACGCTGGGCCAATTGTGCGCCGTCTCCCGGTCTCGGCCGGCTGCGACACAGCCCGGGAGGCAGATGTCTCAATTTTTGAGGGAGTGTGCTGTTGGCATGCTGACTGTACGAATGTCCACCAGAGCTGTTGCCAGAGAATTGAATGTACATTTTTCTACCATAAGCTGCCTCCAATGTTGTTTTAGAGAATTTGGCAGTACGTCCAACCGGCCACACAACCGCAGACCACGTGGAACCATGCCAGACCTCCACATCCGGCTTCTTCACCTGCAGGATCGTCTGAGACCAGCCACCCGGACAGCTTTTGAGTTTGATGGGTTTGAACAACCGAATGATTTCTGCACAAACTGCTGGAGAAGTGTGCTCTTCACAGATGAATCCCGTTTTCAACTGTACTGGGAAAATGGTGTTGTGTGGGCAAGCGGTTTACTGATGTCAACGTTGTGAACAGAGTGCACCATGGTGGGGTTATGGTATGGGCAGGCATAAACTACAGGTAACGAACACAATTGCATTTTGATGGTAAGTTGAATGCACAGAGATACGGTGATGAGATCCTGAGGCCCATTGTTGTGCCATTCATCTGCCGCCATCACCTCATGTTTCAGCATGATGCACAGCCCCATGTCGCAAAGATCTGTACACAATTTCTGGAAGCTGAAAAATGTCCCATTTCTTCAATGGCCTGCATACTCACTAGACATGTTACCCATTGAGCATGTTTGCGATGCTCTGGATCGACATGTACGACGGCGTGTTCCAGTTCCCGCCAACATCCAGCAACTTCGCTCAGCCATTGAAGAGCAGTGGGACAACATTCCACAGGCCACAATTAACAGCCTGATTAACTCTCTGCAAAGGAAATGTGTCGCACTGCATGAGGCATCTGTGACCAACCAATGCAGATCTGTTTTCCCAGTCATGTGAAATCCATAGGTTATGGCCTAATTTATTTCAATTGACTGATTTCCTTTATATGAACTGTAACTGTAAAATCTTTTGGAATTGTTGCATGTTGCATTTATATATTTTTTTAAAATATTTTTTTTACTTTTCTTTTTGAGACATCTACTTCTAAATCCCACCTAGTATTCTTCAGCCTCTCCATGCATTTGTAAAACTAAATCGCTACCTAAGACGTAACACCTTTTGGCCCATGCTTTCCAACGAGACAGAGTATTTGGCAGCTAACCCACGTGAACACAATGTATCCTTTTTCCTGTTATCCTCGACTCTTAGCCACTGCTCTCGCGCTCTCTCTCCTAGGTGCTTTACGCACAATGCAAAGCCCAAGCACAATGCATTCACTAACACACACCAATTGTCGTCTAGGAGGGCAGGTGAGTGATTTTAGAAAGCGGTGGGGCGTGTGTCGCGCACTCCATTCACATCTGGTGTGCGAATAGGGGGCCTCATCAATTTGTAATTGTCTGTTTGTCGTCTTAATTTGACAAGATTGAGGCTCTACCCCCAAGCATACAGCAAGGCTTCCCCCTTTCGAAACAACCCCTGCCTCCTTCACCCCTCCCGTGGGGGAACAAACTGAAGAAGAAGTAGGGAAACTACGTTCTCCTTCTCTTTAGTTCCATTATTAAAGTAATACATCTCTACGGTTAACAATATAGGACAAAGGCGGTGGGAACTTTCTGAAGGAAGATGAAGAATATTAGACTAATTACAGCCTGCCGTGTTTAGGTAGATTTTAAGAGTTGATTCCCACGGGGGTGGTTCGTTTGTCAGAGCTGTGAATTCATTAGGACGGGACAAGCGAGAGCCGGAACTGTAGTGTCTAGGGCCTAGCTAGAAGAACGGCATTGGGCCTGCATTCATAAAGTGTCTGAGTAAGTAGGAGTGCTGATCCAGGATCAGTTGTGCCTTGTTGATCATAATGAATACGATTGTGTGGACAATGGATGCTTTGTGAATAGAGATTCTAAAACAGACATGGCCATCCCTCCTCCTGGAGAGCTCCTGGGTGTTCAGGCTTTTGCTCCAGCCTTACTTCAGCTAGTCGAATCGGGTGTGGAACAAAAGCCTGCAGGAAGGTCAGTCTTTAGGAAAAGGCATGGCCACCCTCGTTCTGACCCATTTAGAGGAAAAAATGTTGGGCCACCTTACAAGGGAACATTCACCTCGACTAATTAGTATCCTCCCGGTACCTTTTTTCCCTTGATTGCAGTCATATTCCCCCGTTTAGTGAACATTTTTGTTTCGGAGCCATCTCTTGTTAATATTGTACATTGTTACTCAGGTTTTAAAAAACATTTTTAAAATTCATTTTCTTGGCCGAGAGACGAGCGGATTGGCTCGTCTCTCGGCCATAAACAATTATCCAGTGTCTTCAAGCATGTTGAAATGATTAGCGGTCGTCAGGCAGTCTTGCTGTACATACCTGCCAGTTTCAGTAGGGTTCCATTTAGAAACATGTGCTGAAATGGTAGAAGGGAAGTAAAGACTTAAGCAGGAGGACCACCTTTCCTGGCTTGTCGGCCAGTTTGTTCTACACGCCGTGTTAACTCTCAACTGAAGGAGAGGGTATGAGGGAGAGAAAGATGGAGGGAGAGCCTTATCACAAGGCAAGTACCTGAGAAGTAGTGTCTGAAGAGAGGCCTGGATTGTGTTCATTTGGCCAAAAAAATTACTGAAATTAGGTAGCTACTACAGTACCTGGTCTAATAGGGAAAACACATTTTCGCTACCCAATTCGAAAAGTTTTTCTAAGCATGCCCTAATGAACAAGCCCATCTTTCATCCCCAATACAATGTAATTCCTGAGTGTGAAATATTAGCTCTCTCTCCCCTCCCGCCAGCGTTGGAAGACGATCACAACTGTTGAATTTAGCCATCCATCAGGACGAGCTGAGCGGACAGGGCCAGAGCTAATCAGTGTCCGCGTGACTAATTACCTGCTTCTGCGAGAATGAGATCATATGGAATGGCAGGGAGGGGAGGGGTGGTGGAGGGTGTGTATCTGCCCATGCAATTAAATGGTCTCATTGACTCTTTCACACACATCTGGACAGAGCATGTAATGTAGTATTGGCATGAATGTGAATATAACATTTACTATACACTACCAGCCTTTTTTAAAATAATAAAATAAGATGGTTCTAAGAATACTTATTTAAGATAGGAATAGGAAGACGCTGTCTTTGTTTTGGAACGTCTGCTCTGTTATTTGTCTGAGAATACAAGTATGACTGAGGCTGTCTCCTTCTCAATCTCCCCCTCCATCCTTTCCCCTTCAATCCACCCCCCCAGGGAGCGAATGCCAAGCCCGTGGTGTCTTTCATCGCTGGGCTCACTGCCCCGCCGGGCCGAAGGATGGGTCACGCCGGTGCCATCATCGCAGGGGGCAAAGGTGGAGCCAAAGAGAAGATTGCTGCCCTACAGCAGGCGGGCGTTGTGGTCAGCATGTCCCCGGCCCAACTGGGCAGCACCATGTTCAAGGTGAGACTAGAGAGATGTATTAAAGAGCTAATCTATCTTTACCATGGCTCGAGCCCTCTAGCCAGCTCTATGGGTCAGACCCGTAGCGATAGAACATTTGTCTGTCATTCAGTGGCAAAAGGGTTACTTTAGTCGCTTTAGTCCCACATCCCAACTTTGCCTCTTCCCTCAAATATACCAAAAACAATCTCGACCAGGGTTGCAAAGGGTCGGAAACTTTCCCGTAAATTTCTGGAATTCTTCATGACATTTTCCATGGGAAGTTAAGCCTGGGAATTTGGGGGATTTTGCTTAAATTCATCAAAGTTAGCTTATAACAGTGAACCTTTTTAATTGTGTGATACACAAGGCAATTCTAGGTCTTGTGGCATATTTTGGTTAAACTATCCCCAATTCAATGGAATTGCAACCCTCTGCATGCACAGTGCACTCTTCCATCACATGCACAGCTGATTCTTGATCTGATCTTGCACACTGAGATGCTATTGAGCCCACACTACGACACTGTCTGAGCCAAGGACTACATGCTTTCTGGTAACTTTTGATTACAATACTGCGTGGGGTGAATATATTTGATATGACAATTTTTTTGTTAACTAGTAAATAGTAGCCTACACCAAAGTGTTTAAATAATTTCTAACTTGTTAACAATTTCTGCTAGTTAGTTTTTGCTACCATGTGGGTTTTAGCTTGCTTGAGCCTGCTAACTGAGGAGTGTTAATTCACCTGTTTCCATACATGTTTCATTTTTAAACAACTCCTTTGTAAGATAAATAGTTAAGCAGTTAGATAAAACAGTTAGATAAAACATTTATCTGTACATGAAATTGTATTTGTTTTTATTTTTACTCATTTTTTCCTAATCTTTAATGGAAAATGCCACAGGCACTATCTGATGTGTGGATACATTTCACTGCAGCTAATGTAGAAGGAAAAGCTGTGTACATTTGCAAATACTGTACCAAATCCAATGTGAAGAATGCAACAAAGATGCAGACTCATCAGGCCAAGTGCATAAAGTTCCCTCAGCGTTCACAACAAGCAACCTCTGACAAAAGTCCCTCTACTTCTATTCGAGGTGAAAATTATGAATCAGACACCTTATCAATAGCAACAACTCATGGTCCTGCTGGAATCAGAAGTTTTTATTTGACTCAATGGAAGAACATAGTCAGAGAAATGCTTATGAATGTCTTACTCGAGCTGTGTATGCAACTGGTTCACCTCTGATGCTCACAGGCAATGTGTATTGGAAGAGATTTCTGAATGTTCTTTGCCCAGCATACACCCCTCCAACCAGACATGCTTTATCTACTCATTTGCTGGAGTTCAAGTGAAAGCAGTCTGTATTTCAATCATCTCTGATGGGTGGTCGAATGTTCGTGGGAATGGAATAATTAACTACATAATCTCCACCCCTCAACCAGTATTCTACAAGAGCACAGACACGAGGGACAACGGTCTCTACATTGCAGATGAGCTGAAGGCAGTCATCAATGACCTTGGACCACAGAAGATATTTGCACTGGTGACAGACAAAGCTGCGAACATGAAGGGTGCTTGGTCTAAAGTGGAGGAGTCCTACCCTCACATCACACACATTGGCTGTGCTGCTCATGCTTTGAATCTGCTCCTCAAGGACATCATGGCACTGAAAACAATGGATACACTCTACAAGAGAGCCAAGGAAATGGTTAGGTATGTGACGGTATATAGCAGCAATCTACCTCACCAAGCAAAGTGAGAAGAATAAGAGCACCACATTGAAGCTGCCCAGCAACACCCGTTGGGGTGGTGTTGTCATCATGTTTGATAGTCTCCTGGAGGGGAAGGAGTCTCCAAGAAATGGCCATATCACAGTCTGCCAATATGGACAGCCCCATCAAGAGGATCTGGATTATGTATTTTGGGAGAGCGTGGTAAGCAGCCTGAAACTCCTGAAACCTATTGCAGTAGCCATTGCACAGATTGAGGGAGACAATGCCATCCTGTCTGATGTTCAGACTCAGCTTGCAGATGGAAGAGAAGAAATCCATACTGCCCACTTCACTGTTGCTCCAAACAGAGGAAACTGCAGTTCTAAAATACATCAAAAAGCGTGAAGACGTCTGCCTGAAGCCCATACACTTCGCAGTGTACATATTGGACCCCAAGTATGCTGGCAAGAGCATCCTGTCTGGTGCAGAGATCAACGAGGCCTATGGTGTCATCACTACCGTGTCTCACCACCTTGGCTTGGATGAGGGCAAGGTTCTTGGCAGTCTGGCGAAGTACACTTCCAAGCAAGGGCTTTGGGATGGAGATGCAATATGGTAGTCGTGCCAACATATCTCATCAGCCACCTGGTGGAAGGGACTTTGTGGATCTGAGGCTCTTTCCCCTGTTGCTTCCATCCTCCTCCAAATCCCACCAACATCAGCCGCCTCAGAGCGCAACTGGTCCTTGTTTGGGAACACACACCAAAGCACGCAACAGGCTGACCAATACAATGGTTGAAAAATTGGTGGCCATCCGGGCAAATTGTATGCTTTTTGAGCCTGACAATGAGCCATCCTCAACAAGGTTGGAAAGTGACAGTGAGGATGAGGCTTCAGTCTAATGTTCAGAGGTGGACATTGAGGAGGTCCAGGGAGAAGACATGGAAGCCTGAGAGGAAGACAACCAGAGCTTTAGTTTCTAGACTATCATTTTACAGATGTATGTTGAAAACATTTTTGGGAGATGCGATGGATCATTGGGGATCATTCAATATTCCTTTTCTTTTGTTGATTCCTGAACTCATTTAATTAAAGTTCAATTCATAACTAAATGATTTTATTTCTATTGGAAGGATTTAATCATTTGCAATGATGTCTACTCATGATAAGGTAAAAAGGTTTATGTTTCTGTCTCCATGTGATACGGTGTGTGTGTATATATATCAAATGCAAAAAAAATCTACATTTAAATGGTATTAATATTCATTTGTATATATTCCATGTTAATTCCTACAAAGTTTCCTCTGAATATTCCCCAAAATGTGCAACCCTAATCTCGACATACAAAAGTAGAAAAAAAAACTATGAACTTAGAGTAAACCTTTTTTCTACTTGAGTGTATGTTGATGTTTTCAGTGTTTGGGTTCGTTAACAAGTAAGGTTGTGGGACTTGAGATTGCACTTTTTTAATAGGTAATAAACAAAAAGGCAACAGTGAGGGGAAATTAATAACCATGGCTGTTGATGCCGGGGCGGGCAACTTTGCTACGCTGCTGCTGCCTATAATGCAATTTATCACCGGAGGAAGCCGGTTTTAACAAGACGTATAAAAAGTTCAAGCGTGTATTACACCCATTCATCTTATTCTTTCATTACGGGCGAGCGCAGGATGGCAAACCCAAACACCCAGGTATTGATTTGCGCGGTGGTGGCACTGTTTTGCTTTAATTCAGAATCATTGCGCGTAATGAAGAACTATTTCCAGGCCTGTTAATTTCCCAGCCATTTTGTGTTCATACGTCTCTGTTAACCTCATTGGCGGCTGCTGTAATCGGCGTGATAATACACACGACACAACAGAGCAAACAAGCAAAGTAGTGCCCGACGGGGGTGTTAATTTGGTTTGGTTTAACATGCTCAGCTCTCAGTACAGTACAATGCCCAACTCTCTAGTGTTTTGTTTGTGCTTGTCAGTGAAGCTCTCCTTGTGTCCACACCTAGATTCAAGTATTTGTTTTCTTTCAAATACTGTAAATGCGCTAGATTAAACTTGCATGTCACCGATAGAATAGTCCCAAAAGTGCAAACTCCACCCACCTAGCATTCCAGGCAGACTGTGTCAAGCCCACATAAACCTCTATAGTCACCTATGTGTGCTTACTCTCTCCGTTTTTCACTCTTTCTCATGGCCTCCCTTGACAAAATGTCCCTGTAGCACACCAGCACTCTTCATCTCTCCTCTCCATCCTCCTGAGCTCATCTCTCATCTTGCTCCACCTCTCCCCTTCTTTGGGTCTTGAGCACCTTTGACACTCCCCTCCTGGCTGTTTGTCACACACAAGGACGATCGCATCTCTCGCTGTCTTTCTCTCTCTCCTGTTCCTCTTACTCTACAACACCTTTCGTTTACCGGCTGTATCACAACCGGCTGTGATTTGGAGTCCCATAGGGCGGCGCACAATTGGCCCAGCGTCATATTGTAAATAAGAATTTGTTCTTAACTGACTTGCCTCGTTAAAGGTTCAATATAAAATAATGTTTTTAAGTAGTTTTCCCTCTGCCTAAATACATATCTCAAGCAAGCACTATTTCTCCCTCTGTCCTTGCCCTCTTCAAATCAAATTTGGAGAGAGCAAACAACCGGTTTAGACTAACATTGAAACGCTTAGTTACACATCCTTCCCAACAATGCATTAAAATATATATATAATAAAATAATAACACGAGGAATAAATACACAATGAGTAACGATAACTTGGCTATATACACGGGGTACCGAGTTGAGGAATGAGGTAATTGAGGTAGATATGTACATATAGGTATGGATGAATTGACTAGGCAACAGGATAGGTAATAAACAACAGCAGCGTATGTGATGAGTCAAAAGCATTTAGTGCAAAAAGGGTCAATACAGATAGTCCGGGTAGCTATTATTGGTAAACTATTTAGCAGTCTTATGGCTTGGGGGTAGAAGCTGGTCAGGGTCCTATTGGTTCCATACCTGGTGCATCGGTGCTTGCCGTGCGGTAGCAGAGAGAATAGTCTCGATCATTCTCCCTCTGGACTATGAGTGGACCTTGTGCCACCTTCCACCCTTCTCCCTCCTTCCATCCATCAGAGTGCCTGAAGCCTCGTGGCCACCATGTCAGCACTCCCGTCAGAAGCCCTAACACAGCCCCGCTCATCCCCCGGTCTCTTTCTCCTTCCCCCTCTTCCCTCTCCTCTATCTTTCCCTCTCTCAGAAAGTCAAGGGCCCGGTCTTGATCGGCGCGTACAGATACACTTAATCCACCCCGCTTGAGACTGAAGGGCGTCTTCCCTTAACACTCCTGAGTATTACATTAGATAACACAAGCACACCCTGGCGGGTTGCTCTTGCACTTTGTCAAAGTTGAGGCGTTGAGGCGAAGTAGACGTTTTCAACCACTTGGTGGCAGTAGACATTCAGGTATTTTGGAAGTAAGGCATTTTCCAGTGGGCAACATCATGCATTTGTGTTGCAGACCTGATAAATGACATATGCATAAAGGAAGCTTTTTCCTCTGTGGCATGGGGAAATTGTAGGAGGAAGGGAAGGAGAGTGTTTGTTTTATCATCCTTCCTCTGCTGATATTTAATAAATGGTGTATGTAAATGGCGACATCCCATCCGTAATGTTCTCCGTGCTTTTACATCTTATTATTTTCACTGTCGTATAATATGACTATGGATTTTGATGCTTTGGTGTGAAAATACATGTTTTCTGTGTCTGGACTATTCCACACTGAACATGAACCTTGCATAGCCTTATTCGGTTTGTACGGTATTTATCTTTGCATCCAAAATAACGATTTTGAGTGTTATTCGTCTGTGTCTCCTTCATGAATCCCTGACGAGATAAATGTATTGTCTACATCCCAAATGGCACTCATAGTCCACAACTTTTGACCAGAGTCCTGTGTAGGGATTGGGGGTGCCATTTGGGACGAAGACACCCACCTCCCCAGGAAGAAAGTGCCTTGTCAGGGTCTACTAGCACCCCTCCATCCCATACCCCCTGTAGCTTCCAGATGTAAACAAACTGTGAATCCACATGAATAAATAATGATTTCCTCACCTTCCCCCTGTTTCCCCCTCCTGTTTGTTCTGTCCCCCCCTCCGCAGGAGTTTGAGAAGAGGAAGATGTTGTAAACGGGGAAAGGCAACATCCCCCCCCCCCCATCTCCCTGACTGAAGCCCCTACTACCATACACACACTCACTACGCAGTGTTAAGATGTTTTTGATTTCAGCTATGAATTCATACCTTTACACGAGAGTAAATATATCAGTATATCTTGATGGCGTCTTTTAAATATGTGATACCATGCTTGTTATAGACTTAAGTAAAAGTGTCTTTTAGAAGACAGTTATTGGCATCCGTTATGGTAGATTCTGATGTGTTTAGTTTGACTAGAGGGATGCCAAGGTAACCGAGGTGATCTGGTTCCTGTGTTGTCTTTCTACTACCACACTCTCCTACTGTAACCAAGTATTCCATCAAAATGTCTGTTCTCACTGGCTATACACCTGAATAAGAAAATATCTCAAACACTGTTGGTTGTGGGCTCATTTTTATGTTTGTCTCGCTCTCTTTTGCACGCACACACAGGTTGGCATGACGGTGTGAAAGCGTTATCACGCGGTGGTATTATTGGGTGCATATGAGGTATGGTTCTGTTAAGTTTTACAGTGTAATAGCATTAAAAACAATCTGTTTGGAAATGGTATGTAATACTAGACTTTATTTGGAAGATGTGTTTTTCTTTTCCAATTTGAAAAGGTCTCCACTGAACTAAATTCATCCAATCACACTCCCCCGTCATGCAGTGTCACTTCCTGGCGAGGCCAATTAGGAGGCAGGATATACAATCCAGGGATTTAATTAGCTATAATCGAGCTAACATGTCACCCATTAAGGGATTTGCATTTGCATGCACACACATTTTCTCTTTGCCTCATTGGAAGAGAAGGTGTGTAGGAGGCCTTTTCTTGGTCCTACAGTATAATTGCATTGCTTAATTTACATAATGACAAATGTAGAAACTGTATACCAGATGAAAATGCTAATTCCTTCTCAATTCACACTTCTTTTCATAACTGCTCTTGAAGCTGTGGTTTAAGGGATTAATACTAAGGTTGTGTTAACGAAAGCAGCCCAAATGTGATATGTTTTTCCCCCCCACTAACTGGTCTTTTGACTAATCAGATCATCTCTGAAAAAAGATCTGATATGATTGGTTAAAAGACTAATCAGTGGAGGGGTTTATTGGCTTGTTCAACAGTGCAGGTGACAACCGACCTACAAATCCCCTTGCATCATAACTACTAATTATTAATTAATAATTACTACTAATTACTTTCCAAGATGGCGTAGCAGTCGGACGTGTGTTTGTCTTGTCCCGTCTTGTTCCGCGTAAATAGTCCTCGTATTTTTCGTATACATTTCGTATATATTTTAATTTCACTTTCCATCTAGGAACTGAATATACATTCCTGCAACCCGCCTCACCCAATGTGGTACGGATCTGCTATTTTTTATACTTTAGAACCGTAACCCCAATCAGAAGCTAGCCAGATAACTAGCTAGTAGTCAGTTAGCCACTGCTGCGGTCTTCACCCTTAACTCGGACACCAGCCAGCTTCAGCTCGGGCCAATACCTGCCAGTCTGCAGGCGCGATATCAACCCAGAGCATATAGGACTGCTTTTTTTCTACCACATCACCGGATTCCTGACGCAAGCTCTGGACAATTACACCGGATCATCGCAGCTAGCTAGCTGCAACCGAGTGGCTACTACTGGCTAACACCTCTGTCCCGAAACAAGCACCAGTTAGCCTTGAGCTAGCCTCGAGCTAGGCCCATCTGCCGGCTAGCCGAAGAGGTCTACCAGCGAATTCTTGGGCTACAATACCTCTTTTGCCAATTGGACTGGACCCTTTATTGCCGACACGGAGCCCCGCCGATCCATCACGACTGGTCTGCCGACGTAATTGTCCGAGGTGGTTTCAACAGGCTTTTCCGTTGCGTTGTTTCCGAAGACCCATCTGCTAATCATTAGCTGTCTTATCGGCTGCTATCTGAATAAGTATATCGGACAATTTCTTTTTCTTGGGTCACTATATCTATTTTGCCAATTGGATCGATCCCCTCTACCACACGGAACCCCACTAATCTACCGACGGAAACGCACGAGGTGACTAAAAATAGACCTCCATCCTATGTTATCTTGCTACCGATAGCCAGCTACCCGGCCAGCTGTCTGGATCGCCGTGACCCCAACCAACCTCTACTCACTGGACCCTTGTGATCACTCGATTAAGCATGCCTCTCCTTAATGTAAATATGCCTTGTCCATTGCTGTTCTGGTTAGTGTTTATTGGCTTATTTCATTGTAGAGCCTCTAGCCCTGCTCACTATACCATATCCAACCTTTCAGTTCCACCACCCACATATGCGATGACATCACCTGGTTTCAATGATGTTTCTAGAGACAATATCTCTCTCATCATCACTCAATACCTAGGTTTACCTCCACTGTATTCACATCCTGCCATACCTTTGTCTGTACATTATTCCTTGAAGCTATTTTATCGCCCCCAGAAACTTCCTTTTACTCTCTGTTCTAGACGTTCTAGACGACCAATTCTCATAGCTTTTAGCCGTACCCTTATCCTACTCCTCCTCTGTTCCTCTGGTGATGTAGAGGTGAATCCAGGCCCTGCAGTACCTAGCTCCACTCCTATTCCCCAGGCGCTCTCTTTTGATGACTTCTGTAACCGTAATAGCCTTGGTTTCATGCATGTTAACATTAGAAGCCTCCTCCCTAAGTTTGTTTTGTTCACTGCTTTAGCACACTCTGCCAACCCAGATGTTTTAGCCGTGTCTGAATCCTGGCTTAGGAAGACCACCAAAAATTCTGACATTTTCATCCCTAATTACAACATTTTCAGACAAGATAGAACGGCCAAAGGGGGCGGTGTTGCAATCTACTGCAAAGATTGCCTGCAGAGTTCTGTTTTACTATCCAGGTCTGTTCCCAAACAATTTGAACTTCTACTTTTAAGAATCCACCTCTCTAAAAACAAGTCTCTCACCGTTGCCGCCTGCTATAGACCACCCTCTGCCCCCAGCTGTGCTCTGGACACCATATGTGAACTGATTGCCCCCCATCTATCTTCAGAGCTCGTGCTGCTAGGCGACCTAAATTGGAACATGCTTAACACCCCAGCCATCCTACAATCTAAGCTTGATGCCCTCAATCTCACACAAATTATCAATGAACCCACCAGGTACCACCCCAATTCCGTAAACACGGGTACCCTCATAGATATCATCCTAACCAACTTGCCCTCCAAATACACCTCTGCTGTTTTCAACCAAGATCTCAGCGATCACTGCCTCATTGCCTGCATCCGTAATGGGTCAGCGGTCAAACGACCTCCACTCATCACTGTCAAACGCTCCCTGAAAAACTTCAGCGAGCAGGCCTTTCTAATCGACCTGGCCGAGGTATCCTGGAAGGATATTGATCTCATCCCGTCAGTAGAGGATGCCTGGATATTTTTTTTAAATGCCTTCCTCACCATCTTGAATAAGCATGCCCCATTCAAGAAATTTAGAACCAGGAACAGATATAGCCCTTGGTTCTCTCCTGACCTGACTGCCCTTAACCAACAGAAAAACATCCTATGGCGTTCTGCATTAGCATCGAACAGCCCCCGTGATATGCAACTTTTCAGGGAAGCTAGAAACCAATATACACAGGCAGTTAGAAAAGCCAAGGCTAGCTTTTTCAAGCAGAAATTTGCTTCCTGCAACACAAACTCAAAAAAGTTCTGGGACACTGTAAAGTCCATGGAGAATAAGAACACCTCCACCCAGCTTCCAACTGCACTGAAGATAGGAAACACTGTCACCACTGACAAATCCACTATAATTGAGAATTTCAATAAGCATTTTTCTACGGCTGGCCATGCTTTCCACCTGGCTACCCCTACCCCGGTCAACAGCACTGCCCTCCCCTCTGCTACTCGCCCACGCCTTCCCCATTTCTCTTTCTCCCAAATACAGTCAGCTGATGTTCTGAAAGAGCTGCAAAATCTGGACCCTTACAAATCAGCCGGGCTAGATAATCTGGACCCTTTCTTTCTAAAACTATCTGCTGAAATTGTTGCCACCCCTATTACCAGCCTTTTCAACCTCTTTCGTGTCGTCTGAGATTCCCAAAGATTGGAAAGCAGCTGCGGTTATCCCCCTCTTCAAAGGGGGGGACACTCTTGACCCAAACAGCTACAGACCTATATCTATCCTACCCTGCCTTTCTAAGGTCTCCGAAAGCCAAGTCAACAAACAGATTACCGACCATTTCGAATCCCACCATACCTTCTCCGCTATGCAATCTGGTTTCAGAGCTGGTCATGGGTGCACCTCAGCCACGCTCAAGGTCATAAACGATATCTTAACCGCCATCGATAGGAAACAATACTGTGCAGCCATATTCATTGACCTGGCCAAGGCTTTTGACTCTGTCAATCACCACATCCTCATCGGCAGACTCGACAGCCTTGGTTTCTCTAATGATTGCCTCGCCTGGTTCACCAACTACTTCTCTGATCGAGTTCAGTGTGTCAAATCGGAGGGTCTGTTGTCCGGACCTCTGGCAGTCTCTATGGGGGTGCCACAGGGTTCAATTCTTGGACCGACTCTCTTCTCTGTATACATCAATGATGTCGCTCTTGCTGCTGGTGAGTCTCTGATCCACCTCTACGCAGACGACACTATTCTGTATACTTCTGGCCCTTCTTTTGACACTGTGTTAACAACCCTCCAGGCGAGCTTCAATGCCATACAACTCTCCTTCCGTGGCCTCCAATTGCTCTTAAATACAAGTAAAACTAAATGCATGCTCTTCAACCGATCGCTGCCTGCACCTGCCCGCCTGTCCAACATCACTACTCTGGACGGCTCTGACTTAGAATATGTGGACAACTACAAATACCTAGGTGTCTGGTTAGACTGTAAACTCTCCTTCCAGACTCACATCAAACATCTCCAATCCAAAGTTAAATCTAGAATTGGCTTCCTATTCCGCAACAAAGCATCCTTCACTCATGCTGCCAAACATACCCTTGTAAAACTGACCATCCTACCAATCCTCGACTTCGGTGATGTCATTTACAAAATAGCCTCCAAAACCCTACTCAATCAATTTGGATGCAGTCTATCACAGTGCCATCCGTTTTGTCACCAAAGCCCCATATACTACCCACCACTGCGACCTGTACACTCTCGTTGGCTGGCCCTCGCTTCATACTCGTCGCCAAACCCACTGGCTCCAGGTCATCTACAAAACCCTGCTAGGTAAAGTCCCCCCTTATCTCAGCTCGCTGGTCACCATAGCAGCACCTACCTGTAGCACGCGCTCCAGCAGTTATCTCTCTGGTCACCCCCAAAACCAATTCTTCCTTTGGCCGCCTCTCCTTCCAGTTCTCTGCTGCCAATGACTGGAACGAACTACAAAAATCTCTGAAACTGGAAACACTTATCTCCCTCACTAGCTTTAAGCACCAGCTGTCAGAGCAGCTCATAGATTACTGCACCTGTACATAGCCCATCTATAATTTAGCCCAAACAACTACCTCTTTACCTACTGTATTTATTTATTTTGCTCCTTTGCACCCCATTATTTCTATCTCTACTTTGCACCTTCTTCCACTGCAAACCAACCATTCCAGTGTTTTTTTTAACTTGCTATATTGTATTTACTTCGCCACCATGGCCTTTTTTTATATTTTTATTTATATATATATTTTATTTGCCTTCACCTCCCTTATCTCACCTCACTTGCTCACATTGTATATAGACTTATTTTTCACTGTATTATTGACTGTATGTTTGTTTTACTCCATGTGTAACTATGTGTTGTTGTATGTGTCGAACTGCTTTGCTTTATCTTGGCCAGGTCGCAATTGTAAATGAGAACGTGTTCTCAATTTGCCTACCTGGTTAAATAAAGGTGAAATAAATAAAAATAAATTATTCGAAGATCAGACAGTCGGTCACCATTTACTCACAATATAGGACCAAACAGTTGTATGGTACTGAGCTGGCCTAGTTAAGCATTCACCATAGTAGCATAGTGTGAATCAGGCATTACATTTTGATCATCACAGCCTCAGTCAATTGGCCCACTTGTAGGTTACATTCAATTAATTCATTGTTTACCTTGTCCAGGCTAGTAGAGAGCATACAGTGCCTTCAGAAAGTATTCATACCCCTTGACTTATTTTCGACAATTTGTGTTACAGCCTGAATTTAAAATGGATTAAATCATTTTATTTTTACCCATCTTCATACAATATCCCATAATGACAGAGTGAAAACACATTTTTAGAAACTTTAGCAAATTTATTGGAAGTTAAATGCAGAAATATCTCATTTACATAAGTATTCCCACCCCTTTGCTATGACACTTCAAATTGAGCTCAGGTGCGACCAATTTCTTTTGATCATCCCTAAGATGTCACTACAACTTGATTGGCGTCCACCTGTGTCCAATTCAGCCCAAACCCATTGCATGAGAAGGAAGGCTAATGAATAGGTATTAGCTAGCTATTTTGGGAAGATGCTCTCAAAATGTTGGCACCTGGAGAATACATGTTTCGGAGGTGGGCAGGATGATTATGAGATGGAGTTACATCGTGATGCCACCGGGCTGCGAGTAAAGTCCGGAGATGAGTAATATTGGGACAGGGTCACAGATTTCTGAGGAGGAATGGGGGGAGAAGAGAATGAGGAAAGCAGAGGTTGAATTTGAGAAAGATGGCGAGAAACATGGAGTTGGGGTGTTGAAGCAGATTGGTGTTGAGTGCAAACTGAGTGAGCTGTGTGCCAGACCAGGTTCTGGAGGTGAAATGGAAGTGAAGGAGTGTGAGTTAAGTGAGGAGGAAGGTGTGGTGAAGAGCTCAGAATCAGAGCTTGGCATCAATGGACATGATAAAGAAGAATCTGGTCCCGTAGGAGTGATAATTTGAGAGAAAGTGGATCCTTTTTTGGCAGATCCGTTTATGGTTTCAGGGTGGGTGAGAAAGGAGTTGGGTGCACTTGAGTCAGTGAAGGTAACCTGTAGTGCACTTGTGATGTTTGTTTGTTTGTGTTTCTTCTGACCAGAGGGAGCAGGGTACTCTGTTTCTTGCTTTGCTCTTAGGAAGAGGGCACCATTGAAAGGTGTGTTTTCTGGGGTAGCGTTGTGTGTGGAGCTGGAGCAATTGAATTTGAAGATTCCTGGTGTTTGTAATGCTTGCCGTTTGGTGCGACGCAGATCCGGTGGTGAGCGTGGTGAAACAGTCACTGCCAGTCCTTTTTTCAGTCAGTCTTTACCCGACAAGTCATGTTAGGATATATCGGTTATCTTGTTAGAGCTTTTGTGCCACATCCATTGTGCTGTTTCATGTACAACGTTTATGGTCATGTCACAGCATTATAGGAGAAAGATTCCAAGAAGTGGAAAGTATGGACAGGGGATAGAGGATTGTATAGTTTCTGTGGATAAAGTTGTCAACTGTAGGGGTGCATATGTTGCTGGGGATTGGAAGTGTCTGGTGTGAGAGAGACAGGTTGAAGTGACCAGAGTCAGAGTAGTGCAGGTTTCATATGCCGAGGCAGTAAAGAAAGTAGAGGAGGATGGGTCAAGGGTGAGGGATCCTGAGAGGACACCTGTGAGTGGTAGATCTGTGCCAGCACAGAGGGATAGGCCAACGAATGATATATGCTTCAGTAAGTTTGGGAGAAGTTTTTTGGGTATATGAGGTTTGAAGAGTTACTGGGTGTGTTGAGTGGTGGTGTCCCATCCTCCCAAGCCGACTGCATGGTGCAGGAACAGATAGGGACAAATGGTGTATTGGGTTTTTAATGTGTAGGGTTAGTTGGTAGGGTAATAAAACATGTATTTGTATTTATTTTTCCCATTTTGTATACAAAGTGGATTGGATTTATACTATAGTTGGGGGCGGTAATGTAACATATTGGATGCCAACTGCCATTAAATGCATTTCAGACTGGTCTCGACCGGGCACCGAGGTAGATTGGCTGACCGAATTTGAAGTGGAGGTAGTACAGGGCTTAGCATGTCTTTCTCGGAGGCTAGAAAGAGATTTTGGCTTGGAAAAGTTGAATATTTCCAGAAGCAGTCGGGTAATTGGTTAAGGGAGGAGGATTGGAGGGAAAGAGAGGTTGAAACGACTGAGGGAGGCAGAGGATGGGTGTGAATCCGTTGAAGCTAGCCGTAACAAGGGAGAGGGTATGTCGAGGAAGATTGGTGTCAAGTTCAAACGGAGTGAGCCGGACACCAGTTTGAGTTCTGGAGGTGAAATGGAAGGGGTAGAAGGTGTTGTGAGGATATATGAGTTATGCTGTTAGAGCTTTTGTGCTGAATCCACTGCGCTGTTATAGGTGTCACCTTCATGGGCATGTCACAGCAGTGTGTAGGAGGGAGATTCCAAGATGTGGGAAGTGTGCAGGAGAATATGGGACAGAGGAATGTGTTTGTTTCAGTGGGAAAAGCTGTGTCAACTGTAGGGTTGCTGTGGACCAGACGTGTCCGGTGCGAGAGAGGCATGTTGAGATGGCCAGGGTCAGAGTAGGTCACGAAGGTTTCGTGTCCTGAGGCTTTGAAGAAAGTAGAGGGTGGATCAAGGGTGAAGGATTCTGAGAGGATCCCTGTGAATAGCAGATCTGTGCCAGAACAGAGGGATAGGTCAATGAGTGATATATATATATATATACACGTTTTAGTAAGGTTGGCCTCTTAGCATTCATAGCAATGGTTATCAACTGTACCGCAGAGATGGAACGAAAAGTCACAGAAAATAGATGTTGTGGTGGCAGAGAAGTACTTGGGGGTACGAGATTTGACTTCAGAGTTACAGCGTGTGTTAAGTGGTAGTGTCCCGTCCTATCAGGCCGTTGGCCTGGGGTAGGAACAGATAGGGTTAAGTAGTGGAGTAAGGTGATGGGTTTTAATGAGTATAGGGTTAGTTGGTAGGGTAATTAAGCATAGATGTGTGTTTATATATACAGTATATATTTTTTCCCTGGTTCCCCTTTCCCATTTATGTATCATAAAGTGTAATGGATCTATACTATAGTTCAGGTGGGGGCGGGGTAATGCAACATATTGGATGCCAACCACCATTAAACCTCACCGAAGAAGTGCATGTCAGAGCAGACACTATTCCATGAAGTCCAAGGAAATGTCCGTAGAACTCCGAAATAGATTTGTGATGAGGCCTTTAGAAAGTATGAACACCCCTTGACTTATTCCACATTTTGCATCACTGGCCTACACACTACCACGTCTTTTTTTTTTGTCCTAGAGCTCCGAGACAGGATTCTGTCAAGGCACAGATCTGGGGAAGTGTCAATGTCTGCAGCATTGAAGGTCCCCAAGAACACAGTGGGCTTCCATCATTCTTAAATGGAATAAGTTTGGAACCACCAAGACTCTTCCTAGAGCTGGCCTCCGGCTCTTCTCTGGGCCTTGGTCAGAGAAGAATGGGAGAAACTCTCCAAATACAGGTGTGCAAGTTTGTAGCGTCATTCCCAAGAAGACTCGAGGCTGTAATCGCTGCCAAAGATGCTTCACAGTGTACTGAGTAAAGAGTCTTAATATAATATGTAAATTTGATATTTCTGTATTTAATTTAAGAAATGTGCTAAAATGTATAAACATGTTCTCACTTTATATGTTATTATGGGGTATTGTGTGTAGATGGCTTAGGAAAAAAATGCAGTTTAATCCATTTTGAATTCAGACTGCAACACAACAAAATGTGGAATAAGTCAAAGAGTATGAATACTTTCTGAAGACACTGTATATTTTAGTGAAGATAGAATCAACCAGCGATCACACTTTCAGCCCGAGATTCATTCCTCTCGCATTTAGGAATATTAACCTTGGAAAGAAGTGGCACAATAGGTAATAAAGACATACAGTATAGAAAGACTTGAAGATTAGGCCACTTAAGCCAAGGTCTACATATATAGACTAGAAAATGTAAGTCTGCCGTTGGAAAATGAAGAACAACGTTACAGATGGACAACTCCTCTGGAATATGTGGCCAAGATTTATTATTATGTGTACACATTGTTAGCAATTACTTTCTAATCTGCATTAGAGAAATTACCATACTACCAGTGGAATTTGAATCTTATTTGTTTTGGGGCTCAGGCGTTTCCACCTGTTATTCTCCTTCAACTAACTGTTGCCAAGTGACCACACAGCCAACGGCAAGCTTTTGTCTCGCTGCGCATATCTAATGAGACGGGCGAGAGGAACTCGCTGCATGAGTCCTGGCCGTCACCCTCCGAGCGACAGCTTCGATCTCGGAGATCAAAAGGAGTAATGCCCCATGTTCACGAGCACATGGTGCTGCGCGGGGAAACATCGCTTCCCATTCATTTTCAATGGAAGGGCAGCAGAGAAGGCGGGGGACCTTTGGGCTGTGCGAAGGTGGCGTGGGAGGCGATGAATAAGAAACTTTTCCGAACTTTATGCCGGAGTGACAGGCGATGAGGCAAAAATAAGCCGATGTTTCATCCTCACTGACCCTTTCCTATTTTGTTGAAGTATTCTCTCTTCTCTTTTGAGATTGCCAACTTTAAAGAAATAAATTGTACATTCTCTGCATGCATGCACACTTACACCCAGGGCCGGCTTTATAGGGGCCCTGGCCCGCCCTGCTGTACCTCCTTACCTGTCCAAATAAAAAAAATATTGAAATATCGATCATTTATTTGACTGAGAGGCACGTCAACAGAAAGAGGCGTCTTGCTCAGATAAACCATCTGATAAAGCATCTGAGCGAGTGAAACAGCGCCCCTCTGTCTCAGTCTGTGCAGACCATGTATATGATGCTGTATGGATAAAAATAGCATGGCATGTCATGCTATTTATGTCCAGACAGCATCGGATACATGGCCTACATGTAGTAACCCAGAGGGGCTCTGTTTTGGTCTGTTTTAGTCCTCGGATGTTTTTTCCAGTGGGATATTTTGTGATATCATTTTGGCGAAACATACATTTAGGAAGAGGCGGAGGCGGAAGCCAGAGTGCTCACTTGTCAAAATCTGTCCAGAATAAACCCAATATGTTTCTTCCCGCCTTTAGGACAACGACTCCCATTGTTAGGGCAGAGACATGAGCATCTCGTAATTACATTTAAGTCGTTTAGCAGATACTCTTATCCATAGCGACTTACAATTATTGCATTCATCTTAAGATAGCTGGGTGAGACAACACATTACAATTGTATCAAGTATATTTTCCCCCAACAAACGATGTATCAGCAAAGTCAGTGCTCGTGGGAAAATAATATTTTTTTAAAATTAAAATAAAACAATTGGGGGGAGGTGGTCGTTGGGGGCAACAGATCTCTGGTTTCAGCCACTTTGGAAAGGAAAGTTGTCAAGTGCACAGTGCACTGTTCGCATGCTGCCTTCCCCTAAAGTAAATGTATGTTTCGCCAAAATTATATCATTACGCCTGTCTAAGTAAAATAATTCAAAATACTTACAAATGTTGAGACAAGAAGGGGAGGGGTGTGTGGCAAAGATATGTTGCATCAACTCTCCAGAATGCATGCACTCAGCTCTCCAGAATGCACTCAGCTCTCCAGAATGCACTCAGCTCTCCAGAATGCACTCAGCTCGCCAGAATGCACTCAGCTCTCCAGAATGCATACACTCAGCTCTCCAGAATGCACTCAGCTCTCCAGAATGCACTCAGCTCTCCAGAATGCACTCAGCTCTCCAGAATGCACTCAGCTCTCCAGAATGCATGCACTCAGCTCTCCAGAATGCATGCACTCAGCTCTCCAGAATGCATGCACTCAGCTCTCCAGAATGCATGCATTCAGTTCTCCAGAATGCATGCACTCAGCTCTCCAGAATGCATGCACTCAGCTCCCCAGAATGCATGCACTCAGCACTCCAGAATGCATGCACGCAGCTCTCCAGAATGCACTCAGCTCTCCAGAATGCACTCAGCTCTCCAGAATGCATGCACTCAGCTCTCCAGAATTCGTGCACTCAGCTCTCCAGAATGCACTCAGCTCTCCAGAAAGCATGCACTCAGCTCTCCAGAATGCACTCAGCTCTCCAGAATGCATGCACTCAGCTCTCCAGAATGCACTCAGCTCTCCAGAATGCATGCACTCAGCTCCCCAGAATGCATGGACTCAGCACTCCAGAATGCATGCACTCAGCACTCCAGAATGCATGCACTCAGCTCTCCAGAATGCACTCAGCTCTCCAGAATGCATGCACTCAGCTCTCCAGAATGCGTCCACTCAGCTCTCCAGAATGCACTCAGCTCTCCAGAATGCATGCACTCAGCACTCCAGAATGCACTCAGCTCTCCAGAATGCATGCACTCAGCTCTGCAGAATGCACTCAGCTCTCCAGAATGCATGCACTCAGCTCTCCAGAATGCACTCAGCTCTCCAGAATGCACTCAGCTCTCCAGAATGCACTCAGCTGTCTCCGGCCAATTCTTGGCTTTCATTGTGTGAATTGTTTGCCCTTTGTATTGTTTATTTGTATAAATTCCCCATTACATGTCACCAGTAGGCCTAGTAAATGTTACATCATTTGGTTACATAAATTCTGTTAATGCATGTATTAATTAGGCTACACTAATTTGCCATTCTCAGTCTCGGAGTGGAAACATTGTTTGCAGAGTTTACAACCTGCTTCGCTTGTGAGAAATACATTTTGGTTCATTTCATAACCAGCATTTACGAATGTATTAATTGTCTTTGGAGTGCTCTTTGTAAGCAATGAGCATGTGTCTGGATTCTCTCTCCTAATAACGTTAAGGGAGCGAGAATGCTCCTGTCTGCCTGAGCTCGCATAGAAGTAGGCCTACCTGGCCTGCCGTGTGCAAATGAAGGAATGTGCCCGTTTGGGGATATTTGATTTCTGATTATTTTAACTCACAACTAATAAGCTGAGCCTCTCAGTAAATCAACGTTGTGAATGCTAAAAGTTCCTCAGTGTTAGAAAAATATTTTCAACACTCTCCTGGCCTCGCTAATCACCAAGCCTCAATGTGAAAGAGCAAAATATCATGACCTGATGATCCCATATATCCAGTGGAAACATCCGAAATAAACAGCTGTCTGTCCTGAGCTCACTGGTCTGACACTGACAGTCTGACACTTCGGACACACCAACAGCGTCAATGCGCAAAATAGTCTGGGTATGTATGCAACAGAAGTTCAACATTCACCTTCTGCTACCATTTCTGTCAAGCCGTCTACGCATACAGTTTGACGCATACGTTCAACAAATACAAGGTACGCACCACACAGAACGCACTGCAACTGCCTCTGCAACGCAATGCTTCAAGGCAAACGCAGCGTTTCATTGGAAATGAATGTAATTCTGGTGTACCAAAATGCAACGACGCTGTCGGTGTGATCGAAGCGTGAGGGCCTGAATAAGCTACTCGTTGCAAGTTCGCTAGCGACAGCTTCAGGCCTGACCCAGTTGACTGATTTGATACAATGTTGCACCTCACTAGTGGTAGAGAGATGAATGCAATTGAAAGAATCTGCATTTTCCTCAGGATATTTTCTACTGTTTTTATTTTGTCGGCTTTAGGCCTATGTGTTCTATTTAGTTGAGAATGGATGTTATCGGCCTACTGCTGGGTTGGCCTATAGGCGCTTGTTTCTTTAACCGCCAATTGTTCACTGTATCAATGTGTCCATATCGCAGAGGCTGGTTCTCTCACATTATTTGAATTTTATTTTTATCATTTTAATATAGATTATGATTAACCACGTGACGATGATTTTGAGAAACGAAACCGTTATTGTTCAAATGCGCAGATAAAAGTAATCGCAACTGGCACACAGTTCGGTAGAAATGGTAGGATAAATTGTTAGCTTCCCCAAACTAGAAGCTCAGGAGCCACCTATGGTCTTTGCATTTAAAAAAATAGGTGGACCCGTGAAAACAAACATGCTAAATCAAATGCCCATCCAACTGATTCATTCTGGCGCTGGCCCTGCACACAACATCTAAACTAGATGATTTAATTCCAGCCGTTATGAGCCTTTCCTCCCTGATTTCACCATGCACCAGCCATCACTGGATCCTGCACTCAAGCTATTTGCACACACCCGTTTGTTTGAAAGGACCTGGATGGACCTGCTAAACTGCAAACAAATTATTAGAATTTTGAAAATGGTGGATTGGAGGAGGAGAGACAGGCTCAGCAAGGGAAGATTTAGAAAATGTAGAAACTTAATGGGATGAAGATTAAATTCATCACTGGGGTCCCAATATCTATGCCCACATATGATATTAAAGAAAATGTGAAGGGAGGCAGAGTGATTGAGACCAAAAGGTTGATCAGTAGGAAAGAGGGTGAAAGAAGTGAAAGCTTATCAGTGACACTGAGGTTTGAGAAAGTCTTGCTGGGAAAAGTACAGCTAGGATTCCTTAGTTTCAATGTTGGAGATTTTGTCCCATATGCACTGCAGTGTTTTAAATGCCAACGAATGGTACACGTAGCTGCTCAGTGTAAAGGAAAGAAAAGATGTGCCAAGTGTGGAGGAGCACATGATTACGGTGAATGTGGAAGCAATGATAAGTGCTGTTGTTGTGGGGAGAACACAGTGCAGCATTTGATGGATGCCAGGTACAGAGAGAGACTCAGAGATATAGGATCAGTCATGATGTATCGTATGCAGAGGCCATAAAGTAGATTGGTGGAACTACAGTGCGGACTGATGGAGCTTACATGGATGTACACCTGCATTGCATTGTACACGTGCTTCTACACCTGCATTGCAGGTGACCACCCCTCATAGCCTGGTTCCTCTCTAGGTTTCTTCCTAGGTTTTGGCCTTTCTAGGGAGTTTTTCCTAGCCACCGTGCTTCTACACCGGCATTGCTTGCTGTTTGGGGCTTTAGGCTGGGTTTCTGTACAGCACTTTGAGATGTCAGCTGATGTAAGAAGGGCTTTATAAATACATTTGATTTGATGTACCTACTGTCGGGGCTGGTGCTTCTGATAGTCCTGGCATGGTTTCGAGGCCTGTTCAGAAATCTTGTGCTCATGAATGTGCGGTGTCATAGGACACTTTGATAATGAATCAAGTTGACTTCATAGCTTTTATTGGTAAGGTTATCAATACGACTCGGGTTGTGGAAAGCAGAAATGCCAGGTTGAAGGTTATTGTCGCGAAGGCAAAAGAGATATTGGGGGTAACATGTTACTGTTGAAATGGTTGTTGACATGCTGAACAAAGGGTGGAGTGTTTCAGAATAATATAGGATAAAGTTTAATGGGGTAGGGGAGGAGGTTTTAGGGGAGGGTGTGGTAGAAGTCTAGGTATTTATTTTGGTTTAGAATTTTATTTTCATGGCAGTACAGAATTGGGCAGATCATGATTGGTCGTATATTCCAGCACAGTAGGTGGCGGCATGCACTTAAACGATTGTTTGCGGACCGCCATGATATCATTGAATAATTTTGAAAACAAATTGAAAGTAAAAACAACTATGCATACTTTACTTTTCTTGCATAACATTAACATAGTTTATTGCAATTGTATATTATTTTGGGGGTAAGTTGTAACTGATGTGAACATTGAAAATCTTTTAAGTAGCATTGCCTCTGTCATATGAATGCAATTGGCGAGTTAAACAACTGCTCTTTTTTGACAATTTAGTTCTAACCTAGGCAAATAAGAACATTTTAAATTGCAGTTATGTCTAAAAAAATTAGCCTTATGTTAATTCAGCCATTTATCTATGGCAATTGCTGTTTTTATTACTTGAAAGTATCAGTGCTAATGTCTTGCTGATGTTATGGATAAGATGATGGAATATGGAGAACAGTCATTTGTAGGCTAGGCAAAGTATTTGTTTGGTGCTTCATGGGCATTTTTTTAGTAAACACAATGTGGATGAACAAAAATACTTATGTGCTGTATATTATGACGCAAGAAGGCTGCAAGAGACAGTTCACCAACAGGTAGGCCTAGGTTTCACACCTGGGGTGTTCTTCCATTTCATGTTTCTCTTTTGTTCCAATTTGAAATGGACTGCACTCAGGCAACCACTTTGTCAGTTGGTATCTCAACGTGCTCAATAATTTGAAGGTAGTCTTTTCAGTCTTCTTACAGCCGCTGTCGGCGTGCAGGGCGCTTTGAGTATGGCGAGAGATCATTTCCAACGTGACTTTTGAACCATAAATGAATTAAATTACATTTGGGTTGTTAAGTGCAGTTGAATTAAGTGCAGCCTGGAAGTTATTTCATTCAAATGGATGCTGTTTCAAAAAAGGAGTCATCAATTGTATTTTGAACATTTTAGTGATGAATTATAGTCTGAAGTTATTCTTTCTAACAAACCTGATAGCAAAAAAATATATGTTCAGAGTGAGTTGGGATCACTACCTAGGTACTGTTGTTGTTGAAGTTCTATAAGGGACTTTTCAGACGTTCTGTTGTTTGAAGGTTCTGCAGCCAGTCAGAGCAGCAGAATGTGTTCCATTCAATACATCCAGGTGAGTTCCTGAAAGTTGTGCCATCTCTATGGCAACAGGGGCAGCAGTATACTCGACAGGCGAATGACCAAGGCCCCTCTTTAGGCCACAGGGGCCTGTCCGTCTTTATGAATACAGTCATCGTGATTGAGACCCACCCACGGACCAACCCCGAGGCAAGGACCTCATTACCTGTCGAGTGCACATCTTCGACTCCATCGGAGAGACACGCACCGAGCGGTAGTATTTAGACAAATGTATAACCCCCCCCCCCCAAATTCCTTCAGGCAGACGACCCCTAATGAACTCGGTGGATTGCCCTCGCAAGTGCTCTCCACACACAATACTACACCTAAATAAAGGTGAAATAAAATGAATAATGAGTAATGTATGCAAAGAATATGCAGTCGGAATGTGCCAGGAAGTGCCTTGCATTCAAATGAGGTCCCGGCTCGTTCATTAATCGCCTCAGCTATTAAAACCGGTCTGATTCGCTTTCTCTCCTATTGTTCCGAGAGCCGCAGGCTGGCGGTATTTAGCTAAATTCCCGGAGTGTATTCCAGGGCATCTTGTAAAATGAGGAGAATGTTGACGGGATACAAGGTGGGTGGTTAACTCTGACGGTTTGCCACTCAGACATAACAGTAACAATAGCGCAGAGGTGCCATGCCAATCAGTGATACAAGACCTTCATTTGGGTCTTCCTGGACACATACAGGTGGTGTTTTAGTTAAGTGTCATCCCTGACCCCTAGATGGTAATTAGCTGGATGTAGAAGAATCCATGCAATTACCAGACTATGTTTATCTGATTGCTCTATGTATGACTCTTATTTATGACCCAAAGTGGCAGAGATTACTCTAAATTGCTTTATTGACAGTCTTGACTCTACAACAAGGTATGATTGTCACATGCTCCATGAATGAATACATATGAGAGAGGCCAAGAGGTGTTGAGAAGGGTAATGCAAGGGAGGTGTATTTTTTTACATTTAACTAGACAAGTCAGTTAAGAACAAATTCTTATTTTCAATGACGGCCTAGGAACAGTGGGTTAACTGCCTTGTTCAGGGGCAGAATGACAGATTTGTACCTTGTCAGCTCAGGGATTCGATCTTGCAACCTTTTGGTTACTGACCCAACGCTCTAACCGCTAGGCTACCCTGCCACCCCAAGAGAATGCGAGATGAAACAGAGGCCTTGACAATTTGCAATTTGCATGAGCTAGTATTGTTTTAATTGAACCGCTGGCTTTGAAAATTGCTCTGGGAATGGGAAAAAGAGTGGGGTATGGAAAATACTAGGGAAGCTCGGCTAACCTCTTTCAAGACGGTTTAAGATTATTTCTTGTTGCGATGGGGGAAAGATTTTCACCCTTGCTCGGGTGTTGGTGTTGATTACAGAGCAAGACTTCCTCAGAGAACAAGCTATTGTTTTTCTTGTCTGTGACACCTTGCTGGAACAAATGTTCTGCACCGTTTAAAAGAGAATAATCTAGCACTTATGCACCTATAATTGGTGGTTTGAAATGCATTTGCTTCCTTTTCCTACACTAGTAAAAGCTTGTAGGCCTATGATGTATTTGGACACTGACAACCGTAAGTGCAGTCCAGTGGCGGTCAGTGCCTTTTCAGATGAGGGAGGACAATGTTATTTTTTTAATGAACATGGCCTTATTTCTATTACAGCATATACCGCCTTGCACACTCTTGCCTGCATCTAGCTTATAGTGGGTGTAATCATTAGTCCAACAGTTGCAAATGAGAGATTTCTATTGGACAAATTCAGGTATGTTTTCTTCCGTTTGCTTCTGTTTAAGAAAGTTTTTTTTTAACAGAATTGGTGGAATGAATACACCCCTGATCCCGCGTAAACAGTTCAGTTTCATAGCAGCCACATTGTATTCCTTTTCACAATTATGTTATGCTCTCTCCTCCTTTCACCTCTTCCATTTGCTTGTGGACTTCAATGCACAACACATCAGCTGTATGTGACCAGGTGAAAAAAAACAAGCCAAACCGCTGTACACAGACTACATCATTGTCTCCATATTAGCTAAAGTAACGTCCTAGTCATGTGTTAGTCAACCTGCTACAATAATGCAGTAACGTTAGTGTACAGTCAGTAAGCAGTTACACTGGCGGCAATAAATTAGTAAAACCAAAAGCTTACCTTGACTTGGAAGAGTTCCAGTGTTCTGTTAGATAGGCATAGCCAGTTAACTAACATAGCATCCATCTGTTTGAGCAGGGTGTTTCAGTCGGCTAAACTAGCTAGCTGCATTTACTAGCTAAGTAAATTAAACGGAAAGTGGAAAAAAAAGACGTTCTCTCTTCTTCATTTATGAAGAAATGTAATTTGTTCAAAACTGTTCAACTATTTTCTTTCTTTCTCCTTGAGTCAACTACTCACCACATTGTATGCACTGCAGTGCTAGCTAGCTGTAGCTTACGCTTTCAGTACTAGATTCATTCTCTGATCCTTTGATTGGTTGGACAACATGTCAGTTCATGCTGCAAGAGCTCTGGTAGGTTGGAGGACGTCCTAGGAGGCTCATGATTCTCATAATTATTGTGAGAATCATGAGCCTCCTAGGATTTGTATTAAAGTTAATGTACTCAGAGGAAGACCAAAGCTATCTGTCCTCCAGCTACACCATGGTGCTACCCTACAGAGTGCTGCTGAGGCTACTGTAGACCTTTGCAAAATAGTGTGTTTTTAATCAATTATTTGGTGACGTGATTATATTTAGTATAGTTATAGTATAGTTATGTATATTTACATTACACCACCTCAGTCATCGGCTTCATCAATAAGTGCATCGATGACTTCATCCCCACAGTGACTGTACGTACATATCCCAACCAGAAGCCATGGATCGAGCTAAAGGCTAGACCTGCCGCTTTCAAGGAGCGGGAGACTAATCCGGACGCTTATAAGAAATCCTGCTATGCCCTCAGACGAACCATCAAACAAGCAAAGCATCAATACAGGATTAAGATTGAATCCTACTACACCGGCTCTGATGCTCGTCGGATGTGGCTGGGCTTGAAAACTATTACAGACTACAAAGGGAAACCCAGACATGAGCTGCCCAGTGAAGTGAGCCTACCGGATGAGCTACATGCCTTTTAAGCTCGCTTTGAGGCAAGCAACATTGAAGCATGCACAAGAGCACCAGCTGCTCTGGATGACTGTGATAATGCTCTCGGTAGCCGATGTGAGCAAAACCCTTAAACAGGTCAACATTCACAAAGCCGCTGGGCCAGACCGATTAGCAGGACGTGTACTCAAAGCATGCGCGGACCAACTGTCAAGTGTCTTCACTGACATTTTCAACCTCTCCCTGTCTGAGTCTGTAATACCTACATGTTTCAAGCAAACCACCATATAGTCCCTGTGCCCAAGGAAGCGAAGGTAACCTGCCTAAATGATTACCGCCCCGTGGCACTCACATCGGTAGCCATGAAGTGCTTTGAATGGCTGGTCATGGCTCACATCAACAACATCCTCCCGGACACCATAGACCCACTCCAATTCGCATTCTTCCCCAACAGATCTACAGATGACGCAATCTCAATCGCACTCCACACTGCCCTTTCTCACCTGGACAAAAGGAACACCTATGTGAGAATGCTGTTCATTGACTACAGCTCAGCGTTCAACACCATAGTGCCCACGAAGCTCATCACTAAGCTAAGGACTCTGGGACTAAACACCTCCCTCTGCAACTGGATCCTGGACTTCCTGACGGGCCGCCCCCAGGTGGTAAGAGTAGGCAACAACACGTCCATGCTGATCCTTAACACTGGGGCCTCTCAGGGGTGTGTACTTAGTCACTCCTGTACTCGTTGTTCACCCACGACTGCGTGGCCAAACACGACTCCAACACCATCATTAAGTTTGCTGACGACACAACAGTGGTAGGCCTGATCACCGACAACGAGGAGACGGCCTATAGGGAGGAGGTCAGAGAACTGGCAGTGTGGTGCCAGGACAACAACCTCTCCCTCAATGTGAGCAAGACAAAGGAGCTGATTGTGGACTACAGGAAAAGGCGGGCCAAACAGGCCCCCGTTAACGTCGACGGGGCTGTAGAGGAGCGGGTTGAGAGTTTCAAGTGCCTTGGTGTCCACATCACCAACTAACTATCATCGTCCAAATATACCAAGACAGTCGTATATTACACTGTTGCTACTTGCTGTTTGTTACCTATGCATAGTAATTTAACCCCCGTCTACATGTACAGATTACCTCAACTAGCCTGTACCCCTGCACACTGATTCGGCACCGGTGTATATAGCCTCGTTATTTTTATTCTTATTGTTACTTTTTAGTATTACTTTTTATTTTAGCCTACTTGGTAAATATTTTCTTCTTGAACTGCACTGTTGGTTAAGGGCTTCCAAGTAAGCATTCCACGGTAAAGTATACACTTGTAATCGGCGCATGTGGCAGAAAGTTTGATTTGATATTAAAAGGATCACTTTATAAATGTTTAAATATTATAATTTGTATGAAATTTAATGAGGGGGGGTCCTCCCCTTCCTCCTCGGAGTAGGCGCCACTGGTGTAGTCACTGTTTGTTTTGGGTTTCACCGTTTAGATTTCACAGAATCGGATGATAGATGTGCATAGTTCCCCCACATTCTACCATTTCTCTTTTTTAATTTTTTTGGTAATTATTTATTAACATTATGTAACATTAAAACAAATGTGTGTTTCTGTAGCATGAGGCAGCTTGATGTACAAGTACACGAGATGCTATTCCCATGCCATTACTAAAAGGAAAGGAAAGTTACATGAAAGTTACGTATGTGCCATGTCTCATTATCGTCTAATCATTAGACCCTTCTTTCTAAACGGTACGTGGGGAGTTGTTTCCCAACACTTCTCCATAGTAGAATGTTTAATGATGGCTGGGGAATGGCTCTCCCGCTGTGCAATGGTGTCCCAACCACCTGGTGATGAGTGCACTCCTTGGAACCTCTCCCAGTGTGTGTGTATATGCGTGTGCATCATTCTGTTGTGTGTGAAATTGTGGGGATTCTGACACTGACATTCTCAGGAATGGGTTGCCATAGAAATTCATTTTTAGCAGTTGATACTGCACAAATAGGTATTAGGATGCAACTAAGGGTACAATTTAATGCAATCGTTTGTACATATTTATTCTGCTCAAGGTTGAATAACTTTTTACATGTGTATATATTTTCCTAAGGTTAGACAAAAACATACCTTTTCACCTCAGCAAAGTGGTACTGTCTCACTACTGGCTGAACTAAGCCCCTCTCCCAAAAATAACATTTCCATCTTAATATCAAACCAAGTGGCAGGGCGGTCTGATTTTCAAATTCATGAGTAGGTCTTTAACCTAGAGTATGTTGACATATTGGTCTTCATTGCTCTAGTCGATGGTCTTATTGGCAAAGTTGAGGCTCATACAGGAAGTGCCATAATCCATATTTTGTTCACCAAGGCCGAGTGCTGTCAAAGACTTTGGAATGGCCATGAAGCTCCTCTTTGCAGCAGGTGCCTAGCTCTCACTTTGTTCCCACCACTCAAACTCAGTGGGTCTGCCACTCTACTCAAAGTGACCCCGGAAAGATAAGGATCCTTTTGAGAGTTCATGGAGGATCATCTTCTGAGAATGCCTGATCTGCCCAATTTATTAAAGTGTTCATAGAACAAGGTACTGCACCTGCTGTCTGTAGCTCGATCCAATCTGTGATTCATACTATACCCCCCTGTGGAGACTAGGTGATTCACATCGGCTCTGTCCCAAATGGCACCCTATTCCTGTATGAGGATGTTGAATGATGATCAGGGCTCTGGTCAAAAGTAGTGCACTATATAGGGAATAGGAAGTCCATTTGGGATGCACACCCATGTGACTCACCTGCTCTTTTGATGGTGAGAAAGGGGGAGGAACGTCTTCGATTCCCCTCATAGGCCCTTCCAGGTTCCCCTGCAGTTTTTGTATATCTCATCAGAAGACCAATGATCTCAGCCGTTGGATCCCTAAACATGGATTCAGTTCAGTTCATGTAGTCTAATGAGTAGCTTTCGCAGGCCTATAAGAACCACCTCAGTGCCTCGGTGTGTTAGTTTTCACTGCAGTTTGTGATGGTTGAGAACATTTTCTAAACTGGACTTTTGTGATGGTTTTTGCGGTGATCATGGATCCACAGAGATCAACTATTTTATTTCATGGTTACCATGCCTTGTGGAAGCAGTTTATGGTCTTGACTTTTTTCACCAGCAGACCGAAGGAGCAGATGAAATCCGACACTGGCGAATCTCTGGCTGATGCAATCGCATGCAAATTACATTTCCGTCTCCCCTCGTAAGTGCGTCTGACTTTCCCATTCGAGAAAGCAAGTGGCTCAGGCACTGCTAAACGTGTTACAAGGTGGAATGATGTCGCACCAGCAACAGCATAAACACCATGAGACAAGCCAGTAAGAGTAAACCTCAACTCCCCCTCAAGGAGAGCGTCCATCTTTACTCCTCCACCTCTGTCTCCTCTCCTCTCCCTTGTCTGACTGCTCTAATATCATCCCAGAGTTTTGAGCCAGCACAGTTGTTGATTTAAAAGCAACTCCATTTATCAGTGCCGTGGCAACTCGTGAGAGCAGGAGAGGGAGAGAGAAGAGGAGTGAGGGGAGAGCGAAGGGAGGGGAGCAAGGGGGGAGAGAAAGATGGGATGGGAGTCTCTGAGCCTTTTTATTATAGAGAGTAAACAGTTTATCAGTCATTCATCCATGTTATGAGCGCATCACTCATTCTCACTTGGTGATCTCCCGATCGCATCAGGAATGGAATAGAGATGGATGCGGTTTTCTGCTCATAATAATCAAATACCCACTGTCAAAATGTATTTATTCCAACACTGTCTCTCTTTTGTGTTGACAAAGGGAGAAACACCATATATTTCAATTGAATCGAAACACACTTGTTTGCCAAGGATACTAAAGTTGTAAGACTGTTTTGGATGCGTTTCGGTTATGTTCTTACCAGTATAAAGATTGTTGTCCCTGGAGAAAAAATAAACACTGTATTCATCTTTATGGCTGTAGTTGTTACACGGTAGTTGTATTGGTTTATATAGTGAAGGAGTCATAATTGTAAGGGTAATTGGTACACTGTAGTCTTATTGCTGTATAGTGATTGAGTCACAACTTTATGGTTTTGTAGTGATAGTTGTTACACTATAGGCATATTGGATTTATAGTTGTGCAGTGATCGTTGGTACACTGTAGTCGTATTGGTGTATAGTCACAGCTCTTCTTTGAATAACCCAAGCACCCATTCAATGCATTTTGTCCTCTCAGATGAAAAGCCATTTATTAATACACCAGTGGTGCTCATTGAGGTGTCTTCCAATTCTTTCCCTCAAACTTCTTCTTCCTCAGAGGTTTGTTTACCCTCAAGGCTTTCTTTCAAATGTTTTCTTTTTTACATTCCTCAACTTTTGTTTTTTATGTTGCTTCTCAGAATGTATTGGCACAGCTTGCATATGAAAGGCATTCTGGTTTGCTTCCAGTGTTGGATACTGATCTGTTCAGACAGTACACAGAGTTGTGATGCTTGTTGGTTTGGCATCTAAATTGTCATTGTGGGATTCATTCAAATACTCTTTGGGTGTGTCAGTTTAAGAGAAGACTTTTTGTGCAGTTCGGTTTATTTGGGTAACTGGCTACCTTAAAGGCCCAATAAAATTCTTGGTTGTCCCTTGTGCAAAAAGGGAATCTTGTGCAAAAATCAGAATCATCGATTGTCCAATCCAATCTTTCTCATCTTTTGTGATCTTTCTCGTCAGACTTGGCTTTCTTTTGTCTATACCTGCACTCTCTCTCCACCAACTCTCACTCTCCTCTAATCACAGTCATTCTGCAGTGTGGGCCCAGTGCCCACCTTGATGCATGGAATTCCTTAGCCACAGGAGCATGACAACTCTGCCCACGATTCTCTGAGAAATTGAAACTTTATTTGAGTCGGTCCCTGATTGGTTTACTTTGGAATTAATCGGAATATGAAGGCTGCCACGGTGAATTTTCACCGCTTTCAAATTGACGAGAGTCTAAGGGTAGAGAAGACAGAGCGTCAGGTGAGAATAACCTCCGTCTACAGGCTTACGTTTTTTTTTTTTTTTTTAAATGCCGTGCCATGGTGACTTTACAACAGTTCCAAAGTTCACTTCAAAATAAGGTCCATATGGATATGCCATTATGTCTCACTAGTTGAAGAAAGCTAGCGTTCATCCCAGTTTTAAGAATATCAAATTGTGTGCTAATACCGAGGACGATATTGAAAATAAGTGTCATCCTCTGGGGTTCTGTGTACGTTTAAATTGATTTTAACTGTGAAATATTTTTTACCCCAAAATAAATACAAGTTAGTTTTTATTATTTATACTCAATGTGGATCCCATGTTATGTGTGTGTATATATATATATATACACTGCTCAAAAAAATAAAGGGAACACTAAAATAACACATCCTAGATCTGAATGAATGAAATATTCTTATTAAATACTTTTTTCTTTACATAGTTGAATGTGCTGACAACAAAATCACACAAGAATTATCAATGGAAATCAAATTTATCAACCCATGGAGGTCTGGATTTGGAGTCACACTCAAAATTAAAGTGGAAAACCACACTACAGGCTGATCCAACTTTGATGTAATGTCCTTAAAACAAGTCAAAATGAGGCTCAGTAGTGTGTATGGCCTCCACGTGCCTGTATGACCTCCCTACAACGCCTGGGCATGCTCCTGATGAGGTGGCGGATGGTCTCCTGAGGGATCTCCTCCCAGACCTTGACTAAAGCATCCGCCAACTCCTGGACAGTCTGTGGTGCAACTTGGCTTTATTTTTTTGAGCAGTGAATATATATATATATATATATATATATATATATATATATATATATATTAACACAACATGCAACAATTTTAAAGATTTTACTGAGTAACAGTTCACATAAAGAAATCAGTCAATTGAAATAAATTCAGTAAGCCCTAATCTATGGATTTCACATGACTGAGAATACAGATCTGCATCTGTTGGTCACAGATACATAAAAAAAGGTAGGGGTAGTGATCAGAAAACCAGTAAGTATGTGGTGTGACCACAATTTACCTCATGAAGCGTGACACATCTTGTCGATCAGGCTGTTGATTGTGACCTGTGGAATGTTGTCCCACTGCTCTTTAATGGCTGTGCGAAGTTGCTGGATATTGGTGGGAACTGGAACGCGCTGTCGTACACGTCGATCCAGAGCATTCCAAACATGCTCAATAGGTGTTGACATGTCTAGTGAGTATGCAGGCCATAGAAGAACTGGGACATGTTCAGCTTCCAGGAATTGTGTGCAGATCCTTGAGACATGGGGCCATGTATTATCATGCTGATGAAGGCGGTGGATGAATGGCATGACAATGGGCCTCAGGATCTCATCACGGTATCTCTGTGTATTCAAATTGCCATTGATAAAATTCTATTCTGTTTGTTATGTCTGCCCATACCATAACCCCACTGCCACCATGGGGCACTCTGCACGCCCACTGCCTGGTACAGTTGAAACTGGATTCATCTGCGAAGAGCTCACTTCTCCTGCATGCCAGTGGACATCGAAGGTGAGCATTTGCCTACTGAAGTTGGTTACGACGCCGGACTGCAGTCAGGTCAAGACCCTGGTGAGGATGACGAGCATGCAGATGAGCTTCTCTGAGAGTTTGTGTCAAAATTTGGGCAGTTGTGCAAACCCACAGTTTCATCAAGCCGGATGTGGAGTTCCTCGGCTGGTGTAGTTACTGGGCTGGTGTTGTCTGCGGTTGTGAGGCCAGTTGGAGGTACTGCCGTTGGAGGTGGCTTATGGATGAGAAATGAACATTCTGGAAACAGCTCTGGTGGACATTCCTGCAGTCAGCATGCCAATTGCACAATCCCTTAACTTGAGACATCCTGTGGCATTGTGATGTGTGTCAAAACGGCACATTTTAGACTGGCCTTTTATTGTCCCCAGCACAAGGTGCACCTGTGTAATGATCATGCTGCTTAATCAGCTTCTTGATATGCCACACCTTTCAGGGGGATGGATTATCTTTATATTTATTTTTACCCCTTTTTTTCTCCCCAATTGGTAGTAGTTACAGTCTTGTCTCATCGCTGCAACTCCCGTACGGACTCGGGAGAGGCGAAGGTCAAGAGCCATGCGTCTTCCAAAACACAACCCAACCTAGCCGCACTGCTTCTTGACACAATGCACATCCAACCCGGAAGCCAGCCGCACCAATGTGTCGGAGGAAACACCGTACACCTGGCGACCGTGTCAGCGTGCACTGCGCCCGGCCCGCCACAGGAGTCACGAGTGCGCGATGAGACATATCCCTGCCGGCCAAACCCTCCCCTAACCTGGACGACACTGGGCCAATTGTGCGTCGCCCCATGGGCCTCCCGGTCGCGGCCGGCTGCGACAGAGCCTGGGCTCGAACCCAGAATCTCTGGTGGCACAGCTAGACCACTGCGCCACCCGGGAGGCCACGGGATGTATTATCTTGGCAAAGGAGAAATGCTCACTAACAGGGATGTGAACTAATTTGTGCATAACATTTGAGAAAAAGAGTTTTGTGCGTATGAAAAATGTTGATCTTTTATTACATCTCATGAAACGTAGAACCAACACTTTGCATTTATATTTTTGTTCAGTATAATTTGTACTTTAGTTCTCAGATCATTTTCAATGTTTTAGGAACCGTTTAACAATGAGCTATCTAGACTCCCACAACGGATGATTTAGTTCTTTACTTCTGAACATTGACTTTAAAAGACCAACTTGGATTCCTGTTACATTTCTGTTATGGATGGTACATTTACCTGTTTGTTTTTAGTCTCTCCTCTGAGATGTCTAATATTACTCCTGCGTAACAGCGCTGACCCAGCAGCACGATGAGTCTATCGTTTAAATAGAATACCACCGGTATCCCCGTGAGCTTGTCGAGATTAAAAACAAAAGAGATGGATATCATTTCGAGGCAAGGTTACAGAAGTTCTTGCTTGTGCAAAGAAATCATTATTTTGAAATCCCAACGTCTTTGTGCCTTTTGATTGCTGTTTTGAGTCTTGTCTTCCTCGCAGACTCTTAGTACTTGCTGATTTGAGTCTCTTTGGTGGCGTTTACACAAGCAGCCCAATTCTGTGTTAATTTAAAAAAATCTAAAATCACGAATTGGACATTTGACAACTCTGAAGATCTGGTATGAAAATAGCTGATTGGTCATAAGACCAATTAGTGGAAAAAATATCAGAATTGGGCTGCCTGTGTAAACGCAGCTTATGTGGTAAGGTGCTCGTAAGCTATGCAGCCAAACTACTGACAAACGTGTAAAAATCATCTAGCTATATATACGTACCAGTCAAGTTTGGATTCTTCATAGTAGCCACGCTTTCCCTTGATGACAACTTTGCACACTCTTGGCATTCTCTCAACCAGCTTAACCTATAATGCTTTTCCAACAGTCTTGAAGGAGTTCCCACATATGCTGAGCACTTTGTTGGCTGCTTTTCTTTCACTCTGCAGTCCAACTCATCCCAAACCATCTGAATTGGGTTGAGGTCAGGTGATCTGATGCAGCACTGCATCACTCTCCTTCTTGGTCAAATAGCCCTTACACAACCTGGAGGTGTGTTGGGTCATTGTCCTGTTGAAAACAAATGATAGTCCCACTAAGCGCAAACCAGATGGGATGAAGTATCGCTGCAGAATGCTGTGGTAGCCATGCTGGTTAAGTGTGCCTTAATCTAAATGAATCACAGACAGCGTCACCAGCACAGCACCCCCACACATCACACCTCCTCACGGTGGGAACCATACATGCGGAGATCATCCGTTCACCTACTCTGCGTCTCACAAAGACACGGCAGTTGGAACCAAAAATCTCAAATCTGGACTCAGTTAAAGGACAGATTTCCACCAGCTTAATGTCCATTGCTTGTGTTTCTTGGCCCAAGCAATTCCCTTCTTCTTATTGGTGTCCTTTAGTAGTGGTTTATTTGCAGCAATTCGACCACAAAGGCCTGATTCACACAGTCTCCTCTGAACAGTTGATGTTTAGGATGTGTCTATTACTTGAACTCTGAAGCATTTATTTGGCCTGCAATTTCTGAGGCTGGTAACTCTGGGTCTTCCCTTCCTGTGGCTGTCCTCATGAGAGCCAGTTTCATTGATGGTTTTTGCAACTGCACTTGAAGGAACTTGCAAAGTTCTTGTCTTAAAGTAATGATGGACTGTTGTTTCTCTTTGCTTATTTGAGCTGTTTTTGCCATAATATGGATTTTTACCAAATAGGGCTATCTTCTGTATACCACCCCTACCTTGTCACAACACAACTGATTGGCTCAAATGCAATAAGAAGGAAAGAAATTCCACAAATTAACTTTTAACAAGGCACACCAGTTAATTGAAATGCATTCCAGGTGCCTATCTCATGAAGCTGGTTGAGAGAATGCCAAGAGTGTGCGAAGCTTTCATCAAGGCAAAGGGTGGCTACTTTGAAGAATCTCAAATAAAATATATTTTGATTTTGCGTAACACTTTTTTTTGGTTACTATATCAGTCCATATGTGTTATTTCATAGTTTTGATTTCTTCACTATTATTCTGCAATGTAGAAAATAGTGAAAATAAAGAAGAACCCTGGAATGAGTAGGTGTCCAAACCTTTTGACTGGTACTGTAAAAATCCGCTAGAAAAGGATTAGTACGCCAGCCGAGCATTTCGTGTTGTCAGCTAATTAAACTACCTTCTGCCCACTCATTGACTGACATGGTGTCAGTGTAGAATGGAAGACGAATATCATTATCGGAGCTGCATCAAGATGGCGGCCCCCATGTACTTATTTGCGGAGTTCTGTGTATTGTATGTTGCTCTCCTTTACTCTTTTTTTTTTTACTTTCATCATTAGCACAGTACACGATCCCAATTCTAGCGCCAAGACGCCAGCAATTTGAAAAAACAAAAATGTAGATTGTACGGATTTTATTGGCATGTTGAACCAATATGTTGCACACCGTAATTTAAAAATTCAGTGGCTAGTGGTAAAACGATGACGTCATATCTGAATTCCAACATCTTTATGCACCTTCGCCATTGGTCTGCCAGAGGGAGTGTTTACTACTAGGAACAGCTGTCGTTCAATGTGAGCATGAAGAAAGAACACCTGTGCCCATATCCACAAAGCATCTCAGAAACGGTCCTAGGAAACCTGCTAACTTGTTTTTAAGACTGAAAAAGCTCCCAGCTCAGAGTAGGTTTTTGGATGATGAACACTGCCCAGACAAACTGGGGCCGGGTTAAAATCAACTTATAAAATCTCAACTGGTAATCATAACAGTTTGAGGTACTGCAAAGGAAAGATGGTGATGATGCTCATTGACATTGTTGCAAATGAGGAATAACCAATCGCGATGAGGCATCGGCAGTTTTGAACTCTATAGGACACGCCAGACAACCATGGCGAATGTGATTGTACATCAAATGTTGCAAAGGTCAAATGTTTTATATCGTTTCTGACAATCACTTTGCCTACTCTTAATTATTACCTGATATGTTGGCATGCTTAACCTTTTTTTCTCCAACCAATTCTGATGGTTGTTGAAAGCGGAATTTTGACAATATTACCGTTATATCAACACACTGCACTTCCCACAGTTGTTAAACAACTCTAAATCACTTTGGCACAGTGGGCATCAAGTAACATGCCGATAATGTTGCGTACGGTGTTTTGAAAGCTTTATCATTTTCATCGAACACAAAGTTACCGTAAGCCCTAGATGCTTTGCCTAACATATAGGCATACCCAATTTTGACCTGCTGCATTTTTCTATGATCAAGATACATGCTGCTAACTCTTAACTGGTTAGGACAACTCATGAGGTCTCCTAAATATGTCTATCTGTCGACTAGGTGGGACTCTTAGGACTAAAGATTTTATTTTTACCCATAAGAGTAGGGGTAAAATGTATCTTCTCGGCACCAATTTTCTACTCTTAGGTGCTTTGTGGATACGGCCCCAGTGCCCTGTTTGAATACTCTTAAAGTGCATCCTTTTCCCCTTTTTTTGAAGTATCACTGACTGATTATCTGTTGTGACTGGATTGGTGTAAGAAATCTTCCCATTTGTGTTTGCTTTCACCTCTTAAAACGTAAGATGGTCCGTTCAAGGAAGGAAGTGCAAGGAAGGATGCATTTTGAGAGTATTTGAACCGGGCCCTTGCCTCTTAGGTAAGGGTGAGTTACTTAAGCTTGTATCCATACTGTATGTGCTGCAGAGAATTCTAGTCTTCTATGTATGACATGGCAGCGATAGAAGACTAGAGTTGGCTACATTACACACAGTATGGAGACGAGGGTAAGACAGTGGCAGTACAGCCTTTCCTCTGATGAATAAAGAACAGGCCTTCCCTGGAAGTGGCTGCTACTGCGAAGCTTCAAAACTTGCCGGGAGGCATAACCCTTAGCGCTGGGGCGAGGCAGTGCGAATCGGCATGGATGAAGACAGTTGTTTTATTTAAAAATGTTTTTACTTCAGACTCTCTGCGAGGCATCGGCTCGTAACCTAAAGGAAAGAAAAGGGTGGGAAGAGGAGAAAGGACATGAATTGTGAATGAGAGATTTGGCAGAGAAGAAAAGTCTTGCGTAGCAACTTTTTTTGACCGCAATATTCCTCCATAGTCAGGTTTGGGAGTACGCAGCTAGGGATGTTATGAAGACAACTTGTCAGAACAAAACTTGCATGTACTGTAAGGCTGACTGTTCCTCAGTGGAATTATTCTGAAACTTAGGCTATACCAACATAGTATAACTTGTTGAATAGTGCTGTGACTGGGATTGCCCATGAAATTCAGGCATCTGGCACATTTTATGCTAAAATGCTGATCAATGTGCATTGTGCCTGTCAAATAAACCATTACATTACCTTGGACTGTGAGAGGGATGGTGAGAAGGTAGTGAATTGAATTTCAAACCTACAGTACGTTTTCTGCTGCCAAGTAGTCTCTCACCATATTAGCTTCGTAGCTTTCAGTTTTCCATACACAGCACAGTACTATAGTTTCGAGCGTTATCGCTTTCAAACACGTAGACGTGAGCATCTTGCGACATTTTATTGTGCAGTCTATTTGACTGCGTTGAGCCTTACTTATTTATATGCAGATCACACAAAGTTGGATTCGGGAACTGCAAATGAGAACTATATTAAATCTCTGGTCTGTTCCCGAGCGAAGACTGGCGGCTACATAAATATGGTGGGTTAAACTACCCTGGCAACATTTTGGGAGCTATTAATCTGAAGAATGCTGAATTTATAAGTTAATTACTGCTCCTGAGCAATCAGAAAGCAAATGCAGTTCAAGACGGGGCCTCACTGTACTGTATATCTACAAGGACTACTAAGTGCCGTTGGAGAACTGCCTGGATCTGAAATAATTTTGCTGCCTTTTTTCGGATCAATAACTCCCAACTTTGGAAGGCTGGAGCTCGGTGACTATTGGATTGATGCTTCTTCCCAGGGCAGGCGAACCACCTCAGTAAATACATCTGCATTCATGCAGCTCTCTGTTCAATCACAGAGCTCTGTCTCCAGCATTACAAGATAGCCTCGCTTGGAACACCCACAGGAGGATATTGGCATATCCTGCAAAGGGAGAGTCCTACAGACTGCTCGAGAGCCTTCATCGCAAATTGGCAAGGGCTGGTGTATAGATGTTTCATGTCATAATAAGGATAATATTTAAAGAGGGCTTTTTTGTTGTTGTCCCCATCGACCTCATTAAGAGTAATTACGCCGCCCCAGAATTTGCAACAAAACTCTAATTAATTAATTGACATTCCCCTCCACTCTAGAATGATTGCTTAGCGTTACACAGTAGCATTCCATAGATATTTTTTTTTTGTGGAAATATTTGAAATTGTATAAGCAGCCAGTAGGTATCACAGCTCTATGCATGTGTAATAATTTGTACCTATGCTGTAGTATAAAATATTCATACCTGACTTGATGTAACTACCCTATAAATACATCTTTTACTATAAAATGGGACTCTTGAGTGTTAACATTCCAAGTCATCTTCATACATTTCACAGTGTGGTTGTTTGCACAATATTGTCATTGTTGTTGACTGCATGCATTGTCATGATGTCGGCCTGGCATTTTCTTTATATGTGTGGATGTTGAGACCAGAGACTTTATATTGACCTACTGTACTCACGACTCTGATTAGGACTATCGGATGCCGAAAATGTCATTTCCATGTCTATGTAGCCTCTAATAGCTTTGTCCCAAATATATTATATTAGCCCTAACTCATAAACCCTGATCCCTATTATTTAGTGACCTGTGCCACTTCGCCGGCAGGGCCTTTTCTTGGCTAGTTAAGCTTATATCCCTCCAGATAGTCCCCTGTTCTTTCACCCGGGCAGACAACTAATCAATGGATTTCTATCAAAATATAAACAGACTGCTGTCAAATGAGTAATATCACGTTCATATCCTCAGCTTGTTTTATGACCACACTCGCTGGGTCCTGGCTCGTCCGCCCTCAATCTTGCCAAAAAAAGAAGTTACACTGTCGTTTGCCTGAAACGATATTGGCAGCGCTTTAAAAAGAGGAATATTAAAAAGCGTGTTTTAATCAATGGCTGGGATGGGGAAAGGATGGGGACGGTGTTATGATTGAGTCATGAATCATCCTCCCTTCCGTCCACGTAACTAATTGAGGGGTTCGCCACGTCGTGTTTGTCTTCATTTTGTCTGTGTCGTCCTAATGGTCATCGGTCAGGCCACCCCCCCCCCACACACACACCCTTGAAATGTGTACCTCCAGCATCGCAGCCCCCCTAAACTGTGTAATTATCGGGTCATCCACGCCGTAACGCCACCTCTCTACATCGCCATTAAACACCACAAAAAAAAACGTTGCATTTCTTTGATGGTTTGAATTACTGTATATAATGGCAATCTAAAAAGTGGCTTTACATGTACTCAAAATAATGTTTCTCATCTCTCCCTCAATCATCCTCCATTCAAAGCCATAATAACATATTCCAGTCATATTTTTCCTGTAAAAGCGGACCCTCTGACATTGAATTATACTGTGACAACGCCAATGAATGATAGTGTCCTTGAGGTGACAAGTTGCGTGTGGTCCTGCCTATTCAGAGTGTCTTTAAAGACCCTCCTCCACTCAGGCTTCTGCACATTTGCTGTGAGGTGATTGGCAGTTCTATAGCTGCTCTTTCAAATCAAATGTTATTGGTCACATACACATGGTGAGCCGATGTTATTGCGAGTGAAGTGAAATGCTTGTGCTTCTAGTTCCGACAGTGCAGCAATCAGTGTTCTCTAACAATTCCCCAACAACTACCTAATAAACACATCTAAGTAAAGGAATGGAATAAGAATATATATACAGTTGAAGTCGGAAGTTTACATACACTTAGGTTGGAGTCATTAAAACTCGTTTTTCAACCACTCCACAAATTTCTTGTTAACAACCTATGGTTTTGGCAAGTCAGTTTGGACATCTACTTTGTGCATGACACAGAATTTTTCCAACAATTATTTACAGACAGATTATTTCACTTATAATTCACTGTATCACAATTCCAGTGGATCAGAAGTTTATATACACGAAGTTGACTGTGCCTTTAAACGGCTTAGAAAATTCCAGAAAATGATGTCCTGGCTTTAGAAGCTTCTGATAGGCTAATTTGAGTCAATTGGTGGTATACCTGTGAATGTATTTCAAGGCCTACCTTCAAACTCAGTGCCTCTTTGCTTGACATCATGGGAAAATCAAAAGAAATAAGCCAAGACCTCAGAAAAAAATGTAGACCTCCACAAGTCTGGTTCATCCTTGGGAGCAGTTTCCAAACGCCTGAAGGTACCACGTTCATCTATACAAACAATAGTACGCAAGTATAAACACCATGGGACCACACAGCCATCATACCGCTCAGGAAGGAGACGCGTTCTGTCTCCTGGAGATGAACGTATTTTGGTGCGAAAAGTGCAAATCAATCCCAGAACAACAGCAAAGGACATTGTGAAGATGCTGGAGGAAACGGGTACAAAAGTATCTATGTCCACAGTAAAACAAGTCCTATATCGACATAACCTGAAAGGCCACTCAGCAAGGAAGAAGCCACTGCCCCAAAACCGGCATAAAAAAACAAACTACGGTTTGCAACTGCATATGGGGACAAAGAAATGTCCTCTGGTCTGATGAAACAGAAATAGAACTGTTTGGCCATAATGACCATCGTTATGTTTGGAGGAAAAAGGGGGATGCTTGCAAGCCGAAGAACACCATCCCAATCGTGAAGCACGGGGGTGGCAGCATCATGTTGTGGGGCTGCTTTGCTGCAGGAGGGACTGGTGCACAAATTATGTGGATATATTGAAGCAACATCTCAAGACATCAGTCAGGAAGTTAAAGCTTAGTCCCAAATGAGTCTTCCAAATAGACAATGACCCCAAGCTTACTTTAAAATTTGTGGCAAAATGGCTTAAGGACAACAAAGTCAATGTATTGGAGTGGCCATCACAAAGCCCTGACCTCAATCCTGTAGAAAATTTGTGGGCAGAACTGAAAAAGCGTGTACGAGCAGGGAGGCCTACAAACCTGACTCAGTTACGCCAGCTCTGTCAGGAGGAATGTGTCAAAATTCACCCAACTTATTGTGGGAAGCTTGTGGAAGGCTAACTGAAACGTTTGACCCAAGTTATATAATTTAAAGGCAATGCTACCAATTACTAATTGAGTGTATGTAAACTTCTGACCCACTGGGAATGTGATGAAATAAATAAATGCTGAAATAAATCATTCTCTGTACTATTATTCTGACATTTCACATTCTTACAATAAAGTGGGGATCCTAACTGACCTAAGACAGGGAATTTTTACAAGGATTAAATGTCAGGAATTGAGAAAGTGAGTTTAAATGTAATTGGCCAAGGTGTGTGTGTATGTAAACTTCCGACTTCAACTGTAGATATTTAAATGGATGGATGAGCAATGACAGAGCGGCATAGGCAAGATGCAGTAGATGGTATAGAGTACAGTATATACATATGAGATGATTAATGTAGGGTATGTAAACATATGAAGTGGCATTGTTTAAAGTGGCTAGTGATACATTTTTCATAAATTTTTACATTATTAAAGTGGCTGGAGTTGAGTCAGTATGTTGGCAGCAGCCCTCTCAATGTTAGTGGTGGCTGTTTAAAAGTCTGATGGCCTTGAGATAGAAGCTGTTTTTCAGTCTCTTGGTCCCAGCTTTGATGCACCTGTACTGACCTCGCCTTCTGGATGATAGCAGGGTGAACAGGCAGTGTTCGGGTGGTTGTTGTCCTTGATGATCTTTATGACCTTCCTGTGACATCGGGTGGTGTAGGTGTCCTGGAGGGCAGGTAGTTTGCCCCGGTGATGCGTTGTGCAGACGTCACTACCCTCCGGAGAGCCTTACTGTTGAGGGCGGTGCAGTTGCCGTACCAGGCGGTGATACAGCCCGACAGGATGCTCTCGATTGTGTATCTGTAAAAGTTTGAGTGCTTTTGGTGACAAGCCGAATTTCTTCAGCCTCCTGAGGTTGAAGAGGCACTGCTGCGCCTTCTTCACCGCGCTGTCTGTGTGGGTGGGCCAATTCAGTTTGTCCGTGATGTGTACGCCGAGGAACTTAACTTACTACCCTCTCCACTACTGTCCCGTCGATGTGGATAGGGGGGTGCTCCCTCTGCTGTTTCCTGAAGTCCACGATCATCTCCTTTGTTTTGTTGACGTTGAGTGTGAGGTTATTTTCCTGACACCACACTCCGAGGGCCCTCACCTCCTCCCTGTAGGCCGTCTCGTCGTTGTTGGTAATCAAGCCTACCACTGTAGTGTCGTCTGCAAACTTGATGATTGAGTTGGAGGCGTGCATGGCCACGCAGTCGTGGGTGAACAGGGAGTACAGGAGAGGGCTCAGAACGCATCCTTGTGGGGCCCCAGTGTTGAGGATCAGCGGGGTGGAGTGGTTGTTACCTACCCTCACCACCTCGGGGCGGCCCGTCAGGAAGTCCAGTACCCAGTTGCACAGGGCGGGGTCGAGACCCAGGGTCTCGAGCTTGATGACGAGTTTGGAGGGTACTATGGTGTTAAATGCTGAGCTGTAGTCAATGAACAGCATTCTCACATAGGTATTCCTCTTGTCCAGATGGGTTAGGGCAGTGTGCTTGTGTTTTTTTGTTGTTGCGAGCATTGAGTGTGTTTTGGGGTGTCTGTGTGGTTAGCTGCATGCATTGATTAAGCAGACCCTGGACTAATTTGCGATAGGGCTGGAGCAGATGTTTGTGTATTAAACTCGGGTGCTCGAAGGCACTCTGGCATGGCACGTCACGCTGCTACTCTAAGTACTGGCAGATTAAAGCATTCATGATAAATACATCTCACAAGCTCTCTTCCAGACCTAGGATACGTCCCAAATGGCATCCTATTCCCTATATAATGCACTACTTTTGACCAGGGCACAATTAGCCCGATTGGCCATTGTAGGCCAAGTGGTGTAGTGTGTGTGATATAACAGGAGTATACTGCACCCTCAGGCTTGAGCTAGTGTGTGTCTCAAATAAATAAATATATATATGGGCCCTGGTCAAAAGTATTGCACTGTATCGGGAATAGGGTGCCATTTGGGACGCAGAAGCCTAGCCCTACAGGTTGGTGCATATGGGGATAAGCTCACAACATCCTCAAAGACTTTATTTGCAAAACCTCAGACTCCCGGCCACCCCATTTTTACAGCAGAACCTTTAATACGATGAGAAGCACATTTATAATATCACAGCATAATCGAGGATAGTTTAAGCCTTCAGTTCTTTCTGTAAGACATACAGTATAAGCCCATTAAGGCAACCTTGAGGCACCCTTGCGGTGCGAGTGATGGAGAGCCCCTAGGAAGGAACCCCGCAGAATATTAGGGTGAGTTTTATTTAGTTGCGAGATTGATCAGCTTGAACTTTTGCCTGACAGTAATGATGGCTGCTCTCGCTCTCTCTCTGTTCCTCCCTCTCTTCTCGCCCTCTCTCTGAGCCCGATCTGAAATCTATAGCTGGGCCACATTTCCGCCTCTACGGATGGCAGGGCTCACTGAGGTGATTCTTCTCTGGGCGCCCCGTCTCTCACCTTCTCTGTGCCCTCGAAAACCAAATACTATTTGAACACTGCTTTTGTCCACTCAGTTCTGAGTTCCCCTGTGTCATCCCTGGCCTATATAGGCAACCCAGGGTCCCAGGGATGTGTGTGACCCTTCGTCACCACCCGTCCTCTTCTATTTCCCACTGTGTGTGTGTGTGTGTAGTTTTAGCACCTTGCCCCACCCCCTCTGGGCAAGCATACTTCCAAAGTTGTGACAAAATGGCTTAAGGACAACAATGTCAAGGTATTGGAGTGACAATCACAAAGCCCTGACCTCAATCCTATCGAAAATGTGGGGTCAGAACTGAAAAAGCGTGTGCGAGCAAGGAGGCCTACAAACCTGACTCAGTTACACCAGCTCTGTCAGGAGGAATGGGCCAAAATTACCCAACTTATTGTGGGAAGCTTGAGGAAGGCTACCATAAACATTTGACCCAAGTTAAACAATTTAAAGGCAATGCTACCAAATACTAATTGAGTGTATGTAAACTTCTGACCCACTGGGAATGTGATGAAAGAAATGAAAGCTGAAATCAATCATTCTCTCTTCTATTATTCTGACATTTCACATTCTTAAAATATAGTGGTGATCCTAACTGACCCAAGACGGGGAATTTTTACTAGGATTAAATGTCAGGAATTGTGAAAAACTGAGTTTAAATACATTTAAACTAAGGTGTATGTAAACTTCCGACTTCAACTGTAAGTGTTCAGACGCTTTGCTATGACACTCGAAATTGAGCTCAGGTAAATCCTGTTTCTATTGATCATCCTTGAGATGTTTCTACAACTTGATTGGAGTCCACCTGTGGTGAATTCAATTGATTGGACATGATTTTGAAAGGCACACACCTGTCTATAAAAGGTTCCAAGGTTGACAGTGCATGTCAGAGCAAAAACCAAGCCATGAGGTTGAAGGACTTGTCCGTTCAGCTCCGAGACAGGATTGTGTCGAGGCATAGATCTGGAGAAGGGTACCAAAATATTTCTGCAGCATTGAAGGTCCCCAAGAACACAGTGGCCTCCATCATTCTTAAATGGAAGAAGTTTGGAACCATCTAGACGACTCCTAGAGCTGACAACCCGGCTAAACGGAGCAATCGGGAGAAGGGCCTTGGTCAGGGAGGTGACCAAGAACCTGATGGTCACTCGGACAGAGCTCCAGAGTTCCTCTGTAGAGATGGGAGAACCTACCAGAAGGACAACCATCTCTGCAGCACACCATCAACCAGGCCTTTATGCTAGAGTGGCCAAATGGAAGACACTCCTCAGTAAAAGGCACATGAGCCCACTTGGAGTTTGCCAAAATGCACCTAAAGGACTCTCAGACCATGAAAAACAAGACCCAACTCTTTGGCCTGAATGCCAAGCGTCACGTCTGGAGGAAACCTGGCACCATCCCTACGGTGAAGCATGGTGGTGGTGGCAGCATGTATGCTACGGGGATGTTTTTCAGTGGCATGGACTGGGAGACTAGTCAGGATCGAGGGAAAGATGAACGGAGCAAAGTACAGAGAGATCCTTGATGAAAACCTGCTCCAGAGCACGCAGGACTCAGACTGGGGTGAAGGTTCAACTTCCATCAGGACAACAACCCTAAGCACACAGCCAGTACAACACAGGAGTGGCTTCGGGACAAGTCTCAATGTCCTTGAGGCCCAGCCAGAGCTCAACTTGAACCAGATCGTACATCTCTGGAGAGACCTGAAAATAGCTGTGCAGCGGCGCTCCCCATCCAAACTGACAGAGCTTGAGAGGATCTGCAGAGAAGAATGGGAGAAACTCTCCAAATACAGTTTTGCCAAGCTTGTAGTGTCATACCCAAGAAGACTTGCGGTTGTAATCGCTGCCAAAGGTGCTTCAACAAAGTTCTGAGTAAAAGGTCTGAATACTTATGTAAATTTGATATTTCAGAGTTTTATTTGTAATACATTTGCAAAAATTTCTAAACTGATTTTTGCTTTGTCATTATGGGGTATTGTGTGTAGATTGAGGGGGGGGAACTATTTCATTCCCTTTAGAATAAGGCTGTAATGTAAAAAAAAAAGTCAAAGGGTCTGAATCCTTTCCGAATGAACTGTCCACTGAGTGTACAACACATTAAGAACACCTTCCTAATATTTAGTTACCCTTTCCTGCTTATCATTTATTAACCATTTATTCACATTAATAAAATATTTGTTTTATTTGAGGACTTTATTTAATTCCAAATGACCATCTCATCGCTATAGAGCTGCTGCCCATGTTGTCTGACAAAATCGCTTTTAGTAGTTCTTCAAAGTAAATAAGGCATACTTTTATGACTGCTGAATGCCAACTATCAATCACTAAGATCATGTATTTTCAGCTAGATATCTCGCAAAGCAACTGTTCTCCATCCCTCTCGATCATGCATTCTACTTTTCTTTCTCTCCCCCACACTAACCTAACATACCGTAGCTGGCGAATTTTCAGGCTCGTGAAGCAACTGCTTTCTATCCCTCTTGATCATGTGTTCTCTTCTGTCTCCATGTCTGCTCAGCACAGACTCAAAGTTTAAGCGGACGCGCATTGGATTAAGGTTATTGTAGTTAATTACCACAGTTTCTGCGCGAAACAAGAATACTGGCCTGTTGGAAACTACAACTCCCTACTACGTCACACCGTTCAGGTTTCATCTGATTTATCTCTAGAGAAACTGAACATCGACCTCAGAGGAAGAAAAAAACTAACTAAATGGAATTCAAATAATTGAACCTACCTCGGTCAACATTCCGGTTAATTGCTCAGTGCTAGTAGGATAACAAGAAGTTGTTTCTATTTTTGGATATACACACTGTATATGTGGGAGTCAAAAAATAATGTAACAGTCTGACATGGATATACTGTATTGGTCAAATAAGGACCTTCCTTATTGATAGCATATGGGTGAGGTTAAAGGTAAATCTGTTCATTAGCTAGTGCCAGGAAATGAGATGCTGTGTTGTACAGCATCAAACCCCCTAGAAGAATGTCCCTTTCCTTTGTCCCCCCCCCCCCCACACACGCACACAAACACACTCTCATCGCCTTTACATTAAACAACCTGACATTTTATGTCTATTAGAAAATCTAGAAGAGGGGGAAATAAGAATTAATATTAATGATTGTGATGTCCTGCCTGTTCCACCTCTCCCTGGTAATTCATTTAATTCTATTTGTTCGGGAATGAGGGTTGTGGCGAGAGACTGGAGAGAGACTGAAAACGTGGCACTTTGAAGAGACAACTCCTTCCGACGAGGAGTCCTTTGATGCCGCTCGCGCCCTTTTGAAATAATTATGAATCTGAAAAGAGAGAGAGAGAGAGTGGAAAAAAGAGAAGAGCGAGCAAGGGGACACAGCAGCATTGTTCTTTTTCAAAGACGAGGACAGCAGAGACATAGAACATGGAGATCTGAGGTTCATCACTATCAGAAAGAAGAGAATGAAGGGGGACGGCGCGGTTGGTTTACTTCCAACTATACCCTCGATAGTTTGACAGCGGAGAGAGGCAAAAGTCAAACTATAGTCAGAGAAAACGGCAATCCTTTTAAAACAGAAAAACACAATGTCACAATTAGATGTACATATGGGAATCTTATGCTAATATTTCTCCATGTAACCCAATCTCTACATACTATGTGTGTCCCAAATGTCACCCTGTTCCCTATATAGTGCACTACTTTTGACTAGGGCCCATAGGGTTCCATTAGGTATGCAGACTTGGTTTTCAAAGGCGAGAGATCCTATACCTTGAAAAGGGATCGAATCAATTGGATTAGCAGCTAAAGCTTTATGGTCACCTCAAATGTTGTTACTATGAAACGCTGGATCTCCACAAAAAACGTCAATATGTGACATACAACAGATGGCAGTGGCAAATGACCCCTTTGGGCCCTGGTCAAAAGTAGTGCACAATGTAGGGAATAGTGTGTAATTTGGGATCAAACCAAATATCACTCTGACTCTCCCCATAGAAAAGAATCAGTATTTCCCTTTTCATCCAGACTACACTTTCCACAAACAGGTAATTTTGTCTAAGAATTATGTACCATTAAGTACAGTACATGCAGCAGCTGTTGCAGCCAGGTCTGAAATAATCGAAAGTATGAAATTGCAATTATCTGCTAAGAAGAATGAAGGTATGAAATTGCAATTATCTGCTAAGAAGAATGATCAGGGACCATCTATCTTGTGCTCTTTATCAATCCAATCCTTTTTCAAGCCTGTTATTTTTCTCTCCCAAGGCTCTGGCTCTGTTTATCCAACAGCTGTTTTGTTGCGATCCCAATATACAAATGACAATAATAGCTTTTTCCTCTATCCTGTGCAGATTAAGTCCCGTTGCGTCGGAGCGCAGGTGCCACCTTTCTTGCTTATTTATAAACTGTGTATTTGTAGAGTTTAACTCATCACCAAAAATATTAGTTTTTTTGGTTCATTACTGTTGCCTGGCTACCCAGACTCCTTGTACCAGTCAAACGCTACGCCACGCCCACGGACGTTAGTTTCTTCGTCTCAAGGAATCTGGATCGGAGTACAAAGCCCGACTCTTCACTGACTGCGAACACAATCGGGGTCATCTAATTGGTCCAGAAACCAATGGGTTGAGCCAGAACACACCTGGGTTGTGTCATTGTCTTTTGAAACTCTGATTGGTTAGAGATGATCCAATCAATGATTACTTTGTTTTGTACAAAGCCTCTCGTGCCCCACTTTGCAATCATTGAAGTCATTTGTAGTGGTCTCAGACTAAAGTATGTAGCAAATGACAAAGAATCAAAATAATTTAGTGTGAGTCGTCAGGATACTATTACTGCTAATGGGAATGCAATTATAAAAAGGACCCCCCCCTGTTTCTATAATAAACAGCAGCTCCAAACACCGATGTATTAACAAGTTCTTTACTATTGTTATCTGCTTATTGCATATTGTACACATCTTCCTCTCCTTTAGCTAGGAACCTCTTATTTGTTATGAGGCAACATTGCATTACACTGACTTGTGTGAGCTGTATCCCATTACGGCAGAATGGCTTTTTGGACCTTGGGGTGAAGTTTGATTACTGAGTGATCATTACTGCTGTGCTGTGAGGGGGCTCAGTCAAGACAGATTCAGAGGAAATGGCTCCCTTTTCCAATGTTAGATACCTGGATATAGTCCTTTAGAACATTTTAAGTCCTGGGGCCGGTTGTACCTGTGGGTCGTAACTCTCCGTCCCACGTGAAATGCGCTCCATGGCGGACCTATAAATTATACCTCTTGCACAACGTGGGTGTAAGCCTTCAATGAGCCACGCCTAGGCGTAGATTCTATGCCTTGTCGGGAACAGGTGTAGGGCGTTAGTCCCAATTCATCTTGATCATACCGATAGAAAATGAATCAACCTTTGCAGGCTTTTGGAGTTGTCTATGTGCAAGTCATTAGCAAAATAATACTTTTGATTTAAGCAACATTATAGCCTGCAAAATGTTTCTGATCAGTGATGGCTCATCTATTCGTTTGCACATCAATCACCTCCACTTATTTGCCCAGCCAGAGATCAATTAACCAAATATACAGACAGAGATCCAGTGAAACAAAAGTTCACCTATTCTGTGAGATATAAATATTCCAAACATAGTCTGGGACAGTTGTGGGATGTGATAGATCCCAAATTAATACAACCACTAGCATAAAAATTAAATGTACCTTCCGGTAACCCGCCTCACCCAATGTGATACGGATCTGCTATTTTTAAACCTTATAGCCAGAACCTCCATCAGCAGCTAGCCATCAGAAACTAACCAGCTAATTAGCTACTAGCTATTTAGTCATTGTCAGCCACTGCTAGCGGCCTTTACCTTCTGCACAGACACCAGCCGTTTTTATCCTGGACTTTCCAGCCTGCCAGTATTGGACTGTTTTCTCCACTACAACACTGGATTCCTGCCGTAAGCAATTCCTGCCCACCTCCCGGCCTGCTCAGTGATCACTCGGCTACACAGCTGATGCCTCCCGGACTCTACCCCAACATGGCTAGAATCCACTACTCCACCGGATCCTTGCCTTAAGCTCTGGACCTTTGCATCGGATCATCGCTGCTAGCTAGCTGCTACCGAGTGGCTATAGTGGCTAACGCCCCTGTCCCGAAGCTAGCACCAGTTAGCCGCGAGCCAGGCGCATCTCCCGGCCAGCAAACAAAATTACTACAACTACAATACCTCTTTTGCCATCTGGCCTGGACCCTTTGTCGACACGGCACCCCGCCGTACCACCACGACTGGTCTGCCGACGTAACTCCATCCGCTGTGCCCTCAACCGGCCTTTCCCGGTCGTCGGAGCAGACGCTTCTACTAGCCCCGGCCTGCTAACTTTAAACGCTGTGTCTCACGCTTGCTAGCGTAGTAATGACTACCCCGCGGCTTCCCTCTTTCATCTATTGCTGTTCACTGGACCCTATGATCACCTGGCTACATGCCTGCTGGACTGTTCATTAATCAAGGTACTCCATTTTGTGAAAAAAAAAAATGGTTTATCTGTGGGCCCCAGCCTCGAATTCTGTGTGTTGTTAACCGATCCTCTGCCCATTCATCACCATTTTAGCTGTTGTTGTCTTAGCTGATTAGCTGTGGTTTTCTTACCCGTTGTCATAGCTAGCTCTCCCAATCAACACCTGTGATTGCTTTATGCCTCGCTTTATGTCTCTCTCAAATGTCAATATGCCTTTTATACTGTTGTTTAGGATAGTTATCATTGTTTTAGTTTACTGTCGAGCCCCTAGTCCCACTCAACATGCCTCAGATACCTCTTTTGTCCCATCTCCCACACAGGCGGTGACCTCACCCAGCATAACTAGCGTGTCCAGAGATACAACCTCTCTTATCATCACTCAATGCCTGGGTTTACTTCCACTGTACCCACACCCCACCATACCCATCTATACATTATGCCCCGAATCTATTCTACCACGCCCAGAAATCTGCTCTTTTTGTTCTCTGTCCCCAACGCACTAGACAATCAGTTTTGATAGCCTTTAGCCGTACCCTCATCCTACTCCTCTGTTCCTCGGGTGACATGGAGGTTAACCCAGGCCCTGCGTGTCCCCAGGCATTCTCATTTGTTGACTTCTGTAACCGAAAAAGCCTTGGTTTCATGCACGTTAACATCAGAAGCCTCCTCCCTAAGTTTGTTTTACTCACTGCTTTAGCACACTCCGCCGACCCTGATGTCCTTGCCGTGTCTGAATCCTGGCTTAGGAAGGCCACCAAAAATTCTGAGATTTTCCTCCCCAACTACAACATTATCCGTCAAGATAGAACTGCCAAAGGGGGAGGAGTTGCAATCTACTGCAGGGATAGCCTGCAACGTTCTGTCATACTTTCCAGGTCTATGCCCAAACAGTTCAAGCTTCTAATTTTAAAAATGAATCTCTCCAGAAATAAGTCGCTCACTGTTGCCGCCTGTTAGAGACCCCCCTCAGCTCCCAGCTGTGCTCTGGACACCATATGTGAATTGATTGCCCCCCATCTATCTTCAGATTTCGTTCTGTTAGGTGACCTAAACTGGGATATGCTTAACACCCCAGCAGTCCTACAATCTAAGCTAGATGCCCTCAATCTCACACAAATTATCAAGGAACTCACCAGGTACAACCCTAAATCTGTAAACATGGGCACCCTCATAGATATTATCCTGACCAACCTGCCCTCCAAATACACCTCTGCTGTTTTCAATCAGGATCTCAGCAATCACTCATTGCCTTCATCCGTTACGGGTCCGCGGTCAAACGACCACCCCTCATCACTGTCAAATGCTCCCTGAAACACTTCTGCGAGCAGGCCTTTCTAATCGACCTGGCCCAGGTATCCTGGAAGGATATTGACCTCATCCCGTCTGTCGAGGATGCCTGGTCGTTCTTTAAAAGTAATTTCCTCACCATCTTAAATAAGCATGCCCCTTTCAAAAAATGTAGAACTAAGAACAGATGTAGCCCTTGGTTCACTCCAGACCTGACTGCCCTCGACCAGCACAAAAACATCCTATGGCGGACTGCACTAGCATCAAATAGTCACCCCGATATGCAACTTTTCAGGGAAGTCAGGAATCAATACACGCAGTCAGGAAAGCAAAGACTAGCTTTTTCAATTTCAAACAGAAATTTGCATCCTGTAGCTCTAACTCCAAAAAGTTTTGCGACACTGTAAAGTCCATGGAGAATAAGAGCACCTCCTCCCAGATAACCACTGCACTGAAGCTAGGTAATATTGTCACCACCGATAAATCTACGATAATCGAGAATTTCAATAAGCATTTCTCTACGGCTGGCCATGCTTTCCTCCTGGCTACCCCAACCCCGGTCAACAGCTCCGCACCCCCCGCAGCTACTTGACCAAGCCTCCCCAGCTTCTCCTTCACCCAAATCCAGATGGCAGATGTTCTGAAAGAGCTGCAAAACCTGGACCCGTAACAAATCAGCTGGGCTAGACAATCTGGACCCTCTCTTTCTAAAATTATCCGCCGCCATTGTTGCAACCCCTATTACCAGTCTGTTCAACCTCTCTTTCGTATCGTCCGAGATCCCCGAAGATTGGAAAGCTGCCTCGGTCATCCCCCTCTTCAAAGGGGGTGACACTCTAGACCCAAACTGTTATAGTCCTATATCCATCCTGCCCTGCCTTTCTAAAGTCTTCGAAAGCTAAGTTAATAAACAGATCACTGACCATTTCGAATCCCACCGTATCTTCTCCGCTGTGCAATCCGGGTTCCGAGCTGGTTACGGGTGCACCTCAGCCACGCTCAAAGTACTAAACGATATCATAACCGCCATCGATAAAAGACAGTACTGTGCAGCCGTCTTCATCGACCTGGCCAAGGCTTTCGACTCTGTCAATCACTGTATTCTTATTGGCAGACTCAACAGCCTTGTTTTCTCAAATGACTGCCTCGCCTACTTCGCAGACAGAGTTCAGTGTGTCAAATCAGAGGGCCTGTCGTCCAGACCTCTGGCAGTCTCCATGGGGGTACCACAGGGTTCAATTCTTGGGCCGACTCTTTTCTCTGTATATATCAACAATGTCTCTCTTGCTGCGGGTGATTCCTTGATCTACCTCTACGCAGACAACACCATTCTGTATACATCTGGCACTTCTTTGGACACTGTGTTAACAAACCTCCAAACGAGCTTCAATGCCGTACAACACTCCTTCCGTGGCCTCCAACTGCTCTTAAATGCTAGTAAAACTAAATGCATGCTTTTCAACCGTTCGCTGCCCGCACCCGCCCGCCCGACTAGCATCACTACTCTGGACGGTTCTGACTTAGAATATGTGGACAACTACACATATCTAGGTGTCTGGCTAGACTGTAAACTCTCCTTCCAGACTCATATTAAACATCTCCAATCCAAAATTAAATCTAGAATTCGCTTCCTATTTTGCAACAAAGCCTCCTTCACTCACGCCGTCAAACATACTCTCGTAAAACTGACTATCCTACCGATCCTGGACTTCTGCGATGTCCTTTACAAAATAGCCTCCAACACTACTCAGCAAACTGGATGCGGTCTATCACAGTGCCATCCGTTTTGTCACCAAAGCCCCATATACCACCCACCACTGCGACCTGTATGCTCTCGTCGGCTGGCCCTCGCTACATATTCGTCTCCAGACCCACTTGCTCCAGGGCATCTATAAATCTATGCTAGGTAAAGCTCCGCCTTATCTCAGCTCACTGGTCACAATAACAACACCCATCCGTAGCACGCGCTCCTGCAGGTATATCTCACTGGTCATCCCCAAAGCCAACACCTCCTTTGGCTGCCTTTCCTTTCCAGTTCTCTGCTGCCGATGACTGGAACAAATTGCAAAAATCACTGAAGCTGGAAACTTATTTCCCTCACTAACTTTAAACATCAGCTATCTGAGCAGCTAACCGATCGCTGCAGCTGTACATAGCCCATCCAATCTACCTACCTCATCCCCATATTGTTTTTATTTACTTTTCAGCTCTTTTGCACACCAGTATTTCTACTTGCACATCATCATCTGCACATCTATCACTCCAGTGTTATTTGCTCAATTGTAATTACTTCGCTACTATGGCGTATTTATTGCCTTACCTCCTCACGCCATTTGCACACACTGTATATAGACTTTCTTTTTTTCTATTGTGTTATTGACTGTACGCTTGTTTACTCCATGTGTAACTCTGTTTGTCGCACTGCTTTGCTTTATCTTGGCCAGGTCGCAGTTGTAAATGAGAACTTGTTCTCAAAAGCCTACCTGGTTAAATAAAGGTTAAATAAATAAAAAAATCTGCACCATCTGACTACTTCCGTATTGAGCGAGTCATTGGTGCTTCCTGCTTTAGTTTTCACTTGTAAGCAGGAATCAGGAGGATAGAGTTATGGTCAGATTTGCCAAATGGAGGGAGAACTTTGTATGTGTCTCTGTGTGTGGAGTAAAGGTGGTCTAGATTTTTCTTCTCCTCTGGTTGCACATGTAACATGCTGGTAGAAATGAGGTAAAACAGATTTAGGTTTCCCTGCATTAAAGTCCCAGGCCAGTAGGAGCTGGATGAGCATTCTTTTGTTTGCTAATGGCTTTCACTACTTTATTCTGATGGTTTTTGCGACTGCACTTGAAGAAACCTTCAAAGTTCTTGATATTTTCCGGATTGACTAAACTTCATGTCTTAAAGTAATGGACTGTGGTTTCTCTTTGCTTTTTTGAGCTATTCTTGCCATAATATGGACTTGGTCTTTTACCATATAGGGCTATCTTCTCTATACCATCCCTACCTTGTCACAGCACAACTGATTGGCTCAAACGCATTAAGATGGAAAGAAATTCCACAAATTAACTTTTAACAAGGCACACCTGTTTAAAAACCTCTTAAGGATCAGACCCTTTTTACATTTTTTGCCTAAAATGACACCCAAATTGAACTGCCTGTAGCTCAGTACCTGAAGCAAGTATATGCATATTCTTGATACCATTGGAAAGGAAACACTTTGAAGTTTGTGGAAATGTGAAATTAATGTAGGAGAATATAACACATTAGATCTGATAAAAGATAATACAAAGAAAAAAACATGCATATATTTTTTTTCATCTTTGAAATGCAAGAGAAAGGCCACACTGTATTATTATAGTTTAAGTGCCATTTAGATTTTGGCCACTAGATGGCAGCAGTGTATGTGTAAAGTTTTAGACTGATCCAATGAACCATTGTATTTCTGTTCAAAATGTTGTCAATTCTGCCCAAATGTGTCTAATTGGCTTATTAATACATTTTCAAGTTCATAACTGTGCACTCTCCTCAAACAATAGCATGGTTTCTTTCGCTGTAATAGCTACTATGAATTGGACAGTGCAGTTAGATTAACAAGAATTTAAGCTTTCTGACCATATCAGATATGTCTACGTCCTGGGAAATGTACTTGTTACTTACAACCTCATGCTAATCACTTTAGTGCACGTTAGCTCAACCGTCCTGCGGGGGGGACAACGATCCCGTATAGTTTAATTGAAATACATTCCAGATGACTACCTCATGAAACTGGTTGAGAGAATGCCAAGTGTGCGCAAAGCTGTCATCAAGGCAAAGGGTGTCTATTTGAAGATTCTCAAATGTAAAATATATTTTGTTATTTCATAGTTTTGATATCTTCACTATTATTCTACAGTGTAGAAAATAGTACAAATAAAGATACCCTGGAATGAGTAGGTGTGTCCAAACTTTTGACTGGTACTGTATACAGTGCTATTTATATTGTACAGTGTTGGTAATAAAAACATGTGACTATTAAACAATCTGATCTGAATCTGAAGTCAGAACCTCTGGATAGGGTCAAGTCTTCATTCAAAGACTCAATCATGGACACTCTTACTGACAGTTGTGGCTGCTTCGCATGGTGTATTGTTGTCTCTACCCTCTTGCCCTTTGTGCTGTTTGTGCCCAATAATGTTTGTACTGTGTTTTTGTGCTGCTACCATGTTGTGCTTTTGTCATGTAGTTGTTGTGTTGCTACCATGCTATGTTGTTGTTTTAGGTCTCTCTTTATGTAGTGTTGTGGTGTCTCTTGTTGTGATGTGCATTTTGTCCTATATTTTTAATTCTGGTAGGCCGTCATTGTAAATAAGAATTTGTTCTTAACTGACTTGCCTAGTTAAATTAAGGTATACATTTTATTTAAATGGTGTTGACCTTCCATGGATGTTTATGACAAGTTGTCGAACCTGGTTCATGTCTCGCACAATGCACACTCTCACACACTACGCTGAAGACATTGGTAGCTAGCTAGATAGTAATTTGGCTAAAAACAATGTATTACCGTTCTGATCATTGCTGCTCGGTGTCATCTTGGCTTCAAATATCGCTGTCCGAACCACTTTTGTTGTTGTGGTCTTATCTTTTTATATTCTTTGAGTTTCTTAATTCTTTCCCTGCGCCATTTTACTGACCGGTGGATTCCAATTTCAGGTAATGTATCAAATTTTCATTCCTGGTGAAAGAATCCAGTTGGCTCTGGATGCTGGAGTCTGCCCAGATATTCAAAAGCTCTTGGACATTATTAGTTTTTTGGCTTTACAGTTAAACGGTAAAGACCCGAGGTCTATTTGTTGCTTTACTGTTCGTGGTCAGGTTTACCTTCTCTTATAAAAATAGTGCTAGTGACTCATGCATGAGTGAGACCAATCATTGAGTATGGCCATTTGTAACCCCACTCACCGGTCTACTTGGTTCGAGGTTAGTGCCAGATATCAAACGAGGCTGAATATTCCACTTCGTTCCAGGAATCAAACGGGCCATGGGCAAATGGAAATTAAATAGGAACCGTGACATTCACGGCACAACACGGCCCTGCAGTGAAAAAAGCGCCATAAGGTGACAACAATGCCTGCCATGGAAGTTTTCCAGTTAGTTCGAAATCATAGTGTAAGTACACTTTTAAAAGCCCCAAAGGATAATAAGATGATCCAACTTTTCAAAGCCAAGTTATTTTTGGCTAGCCACAACAGTCAACAAACTAGCTAGATTTTTAGCTTGCAAGCAGACTCGCTAATATGTTTGTAGTTTAGCTACGACATGTTCTTGTCAAACTGTGGATGTGTCCGAGAACATACTGGCATTCTAAATTAGTAGCCGTTTGGGTATGCAAAAATATAAATGATGATAGTATGCGAAATTTCATGAAATTCGTATGCTTTAAATGCCAGGATGTCATACTCATTTTGGCTTTTCATCTAGTAGAAATCCCTACACACTATTGAGGAAGAGGATAGTCTTTTGAGACCCACGTGTTTTTGACAACAGCTGATTAATCAGATAAGGGGACACGAATGGCGAGATTCAACGCAATTGCTCATTAGATGATGCCTTTGCAATATGGATGAGCCTAGTATGTATGTACTGCACATATTTTTTTTTACTAAACACACAGCAAGCAGTTTAAGTATTAGTCCAACCAGATTTCAGTAGTCAAGCCAGTGTCTCTGCACACAACTTTTGCATTTCCAAAAGCTCAAGCCGAGACAACCTGCTGCCACACCACAGTATATTAGTGGTTGTTCTTAACTCTAAGCCAATCAAATGAAGTATGGTTGGTTAGCGCTTGCAATGTTGATATTGGGAGGGACACTCGCACTCTAAAAATGGGAAATGCCCATTTAGCTATAACTGAAATATAATATGCAGTTATAGCTAGGCGGGTGACTGGTGTTCTTCACGCACTCTCTCTTTATCTATCAAACAAATTGACTTCATTTTTCTCTCTCTACCCAAGTAATGAGGAAGGCAAATCGTAATTATTACTTTTTCATATGACAATTTCAATAAATATCTATTTTGCAACGATGGGACCGCCCTAAACATTTTCATTCGTGTAAAACCCACGGTTTGAAAGACGGTGATGCAATTTATTTTATTTATTTTATGAGGAAATGGGAGGAGAGGAGGAAAGGCAGCGTAATTGACAAAAGCTATTTATTTAGTTGATTTAAAGTTTCACAGTGCATTTAATTATGTCTCAGTGAATAATTCCTTTTAAGTTTATCCACCCATTTCCCCCCCCCCCCACACAACCAAGAGGATGTAATTCCCAATCTTAAACACAGGAATCACACATTTTTTTCCTCTTCTCCACCCCCTCATCTTCTCCAACCCCTCGTCTTCTCCACCCCCTCGTCTTCTCCACCCCCTCGTCTTCTCCACCCTTCTCCCTCTTTTTCACTTTATTTCCCCGCTCCACAACTCATTCTGTTCACTTGCTAGCAGCCAAATTAACAGCCAGTTTAATCCTACAGAGAATACTGTTGCTGTTGCCAAGGCGCCTGCCTGTTGATTGACGCGCGGTTAGATCTAAGTGAATGCGCCCCAGTTAGCGTTGATTGACACCACAGGTGTGCTTTACCACACAATCGGCGGCGGTGTGGGGCCAGGGTGGAAAAACTGGGATTTTACTATTGACGGGCGTACGTGCGCCAGTGGGAAGATTAGAGATGGGTGTCAGAGCTCCACAACACCCAGAGAACTGCTTCTTGATTACACTTGAAATCAGCTTGCAAATCAGGGGATCATTGTTTTTTTTCTCCATTCTCTTGTCTTTTATCATAGGCCTTTTCTCAGTCGGAATTGCTCAATTCCTGCGTCCTCTCCTTTTGAAAAAGGTCAAAGGTAATTGAGGAGAGGCGGTGAGGAGAGGAAAGGTGGACAAAAATGCACTGTATGAAATGAGACTTCTCCAATTGCTCGTCATCAGGCAATATATGTTTACAGGGTGGTATACCAAAATAATTGTATAAAGTGATAAAAATGAATTTTAGTAAGATGTGCAAGACATTGAAAAGTGATATGTTACTTATCCTTTTATCTATACAATGTTTGAATGCTTTTCTCCTTCGAGAAAACAATAGCTGATTCAAATGGGGTGTGGCAGATTTCAAAACTGATTTCCTTGAAGGACTCAGGTAGGATACACTTGTGCTTCCTCGCCAAAAGGAGGCTAGCAAGGAGGGGAGGACCGTCTTCCCTTTGCCTACTAACGAATTGACACTCTCCTCGACTACTTATTGGTTTCCGGGTCATGGAGGAGAGAGGGGGAGGACGGACTTTTGCCCAAATGAGGAGGGTGTCTTCATCAACAGGCTAGGTGCGGCAGTGGCTAAGTACACGGAGAGGGAGATGCAGACGGGTGGTGGTGAGGAGGGATACATTGGGAGATGTTGCTCCACTTCACAGACGGTCGATGTGGCTAATGTGTTTCTTGTGTCACTTTGTCGGAGATGAGTTGCGCCATTCAAGGGTGCTCAGCTGTCAGAACAGCAGTACAGTTTGCTGCGAGTCTGTGACTGTGCCATTGAAACCAGAGGCCAACATTTTTTGTGGGGTTCCGACACCTTTGTCTTGACTTCATATCAATATCAGAATTCCAGTCATTGTTTTCAAGTACTTATTTCTTCATGCCATGTTGTTTTAACTCCTTTGCCTTTGTGCTGACTTTGCTCTCTCTCTCTCTTTCCCTGAACGTGATTACCGACTGTTCCTTGAGAGCCCATCACCGTTGACCCCGCCATCCATCTTGACGTGTGATCCATTAACGACATACGCTACACTTATAATTGTCCATGGGAATGGAGTCTTTTATAATATCAGACAGAGCTTTGCTGAAGTCGTCACCATCATATTTCAAATCAACGTTCTGGAGTGTTGAGAGAGGGACAAGCAGCAGCAGGAAGAGTTACATAGATTAGAGTTTTCTTTTGTGTCCCTTTTCTTTGTCTGTCAGGAGCAGGCGGCAGGCAGATGGACGTGTTATCTCACTGACTGTCTGTCTGGTTGATCCACCACTTGCTGCTTGTGACCTGTCACTGTGCATGCTGATCTGAATGACAAAACTATACTTGTTACAGTCTTCAGTACAGCGAGTCAGTGTGAGACCCCCCCCATTCTGGCACTTCAGGCACGCAGGCTTGAGCAAATGCTCGATGAGGCGGTGACTTTGCTGTCTGTGAATGAGACAGTGTGTGGGGTGATTACACGTCCTCTGCTCATCTTTAACGGCGCTGCTAGAAGTTGCTGGTACACACTCATAAAAGGTTGACTGGAGGTGGATCAGATCAGAGGAAAGACAACCACCTTGTCGCTCAACTTGCTGGTGGCATCAGCGCCTGCCTCCCATCAAAGTGGGATTACCAATGTAAATCTGGCTAATTGAATCTGCATGTGGACGCCGGCCGTGATTTAAGGCGCCCCCTTTGTCGGACGACGCTCCCCGCTCAATGAACGCTACATTAACTGTTAGTGCTTCCTTAACTCAGTCCAAACGTCAAAAGTTTCTAACGCCAGGTAGTCACGCAGCACTTGTCTGTCGGACGGAAAATAGGGCGGGTGAAATACGCCGGGGATTTTGGGTAACCTTGTGCAAGGAGGAGGTGTTAAAGTCTCAAAAGCTGTTGGCGGGCCGGAGTTCTTTGCGCTGCGTCGGGTTGTCTCACTGTCAACATCTCTGATTGATAATGGCTGAATATCTGTGAGTCTTGTAATGACACTGCAGTGTCATAGTCCTCCATAAACAGCTTGGCACAACAATGACTTGGGTGTATATCATATTCCAGGTCAAAGGGTCTGGCTCCGTTCTTGTTTGTAAACTGATGGTGGTGGGTCTAGTATGTAACATTTCAAGACCTTGGGTTCTGCGATATTGAGCTTTAAAGTTTTCACATATCAGAACTTTTTTTGTAGTACATTTTTCTTTCATAACCCAGGTCTTCACCTTAAATGTACCTAAAGCGCAGAGTATCAAAATCCTAAGACATTTGTATATCTTCTTTTTTCGGAGGGTGCAATCGCAGATAGAACCCCATGGCGATGAAATGTCAACCTGGGTTAAGCTTTAAGGATCTATCTGCCACAGAATGTTAAAATTATTTAAATAGAAAAGTAGACGTTTAATGACTTAAATAATGAGAATACTCTTATCTAATCACGCCATCAAATATATTAGTTAATGTTCATCACATGTTTGTTAAAGTGATTGTTCTTTAAAAGGACATCAAGTGACATTTTATTTGTCACACACATGGTTAGCAGATGTTAATGCGAGTGTAGTGAAATGCTTGTGCTTCTAGTTCGGACAGTGCAGTAATATCTGACAAGTAATCTTAACAAATTCACAATGACTACCTTACACACACAATGTAAGGGGATGGAATAAGGCAAGATGCAATGGATGGTATAAAATACAGTATATACATATGAGATGAGTAGTGTAGGGTATGTAAACATTATATAAAGTGGCATTATTTAAAGTGACATTATTTAAAGTGACTAGTGATACCATTATTAAAGTGACCTGTGATTTGAGACTATGTTAGTGATGGCTGTTCAACAGTCTGACGGCCTTGAGATAGAAGCTGTTTTTCAGCCTCTCTGTCCCAGCTTTGATGCACCTGTACTGACCTCGCCTTCTGGATGATAGCAGGGTGAACAGGCGGAGGCTTGGGTGGTTGTTGTCCTTGATGATCTTTTTGGCCTTCCTGTGAAATTGGGTGCTGTAGGTGTCCTGGAGGGAAGGTAGTTTGCCCCCGGTGATGGGTTGTGCAGACCGCACTACCCTCTGGAGAGCCTTTCGGTTGAGGGCGATGTAGTTGCTGTACCAGGCGGTGATACAGCCCGACAGGATGCTCTCAATTGTGCATCTGTAGAGGTTTTAGGTGACAAGCCAAATTTATTCAGCCTCCTGAGGTTGAAGAGGTGCTGTTGCGCATTCTTCACCACACTGTCTGTGTGGGTGGACCATTTTCAGTTTGTCCGTGATGTGTACGCCGAGGAACTTAACTTTCCACCTTCTCCACTACTGTCCCGTCGATGTGGGTAGGGGGGTGCTCCCTCTGCTGTTTCCTGAAGTCCACGATCATCTCCTTTGTTTTGTTGACATTGAGTGAGAGGTTATTTTCCTGACACCACACTCCGAGGGCCCTCACCTCCTCCCTGTAGACTGTCTCGTTGTTGGTAATCAAGCCTACCACTGTAGTGTCGTCTGAAAACTTGATGATTGAGTTGGAGGAGTGCATGGCCACGCAGTCATGGGTGAACAGGGAGTACAGGAGAGGGCTGAGAACGCAACCTTGTGGGGCCCCCGTGTTGAGGATCAGCGGGGTGGAAATGTTATTTCCTACCTTCACCACCTCGGGGCGGCCCGTCAAAGTCCAGGACCCAGTTGCACAGGGCGGGGTCGAGACCCAGGGTCTCAAGCTTAATGATGAGTTTGGAGGGTACTATGCTGTTGAATTCTGAGCTGTAGTCAATGATCAGCATTCTTACATAGGTATTCCTCTTGTCCAGATGGGATAGGGCAGTGTGATGGCGATTGCATTGTCTGTGGACCTATTGGGGCAGTAAGCAAATTGGAGTGGGTCTAGGGTATCAGGTAGGGTGGAGGTGATATGATCCTTGACTAGTCTTTCAAAGCACTTCATGATGATAGAATTGAGTGCTACAGGGCGATAGTCATTTTGTTCAGTTACCTTAGCTTTCTTGGAAACAGGAACAATGGTGGCCATCTTGAAGCATATGGGGACAGCAGCCTGGGATAGGGATTGATTGAATATGTCCGTGAAAACACCAGCCAGCTGGTCTGAGGACGCGGCTAGGGATGCCGTCTGGTCAGGCAGCCTTGCGAGGGTTAACACGTTTAAATGTTTTACTCACATCGGCCATGTTGAAGGAGAGCCCACAGTCTTTGCTAGCGGGCCGTGTCGGTGGCACTGTATTGTCTTCAAAGCGCGCTAAGAAGTTGTTTAATTTGTCTGGGAGCGAGACGTCGATGTCCACGACGGGGCTTTCTTTTTGTAATCTGTGATTGTCTGTAGACCCTGCCACATACAGTTGTTGGGGTTCGTTCCTTGTTCCTTGACAATAATTGGCTCATTGGTGAAATTAGCATTCAGACAATATCTTTAAGTAAATCATATTTTTTTTAATGCAATTTCAGATAGAAGTTGACAACAGGAACATGTTTCCGAGTAAGTTCTGCAAAATAGAAAAGGGTTCAAGTTGTTTTATGATGCCTGCAGTCATATATCTTAGTGATGTCACTGCCTACGTCATTACCTTCTTCTCATGAGACCAAACCCATGCCTACACAACTATACAAACAAGAGTTTCAGTGTTATCTAAAGGCTCAGCAGTAAATGTCCACTCCCCAAGTTGATTTATAGTGGAATGTCTGACTAGTCTCTTATCTCTTACACTCCCCTGCAGAGTTCTCTCACCGTCACAAATCTCTGACCATTTCTTTATAAGAGGCAGAGACTAGAAAAGACTGTGGAACAATATTAAACATATGTGCATGTGTCAGCATATGGTCTCACAAGGGGTCTGAGGATCTCATCTCGGTACCTAATGGCAGTCAGGCTACCTCTGGCGAGCACATGGAGGGATGTGCGGCCCCACAAAGAAATGCCACCCCACACCATGACTGACCCACCGCCAAACCGGTCATGCTGGAGGATGTTGCAGGCAGCAGAACGTTCTCCACGGCATCTCCAGACTCTGTCATGTCTGTCACATGTGCTCATGTGCTCAGTGTGAACCTGCTTTCATCTGTGAAGAGCATAGGGCGTCAGTGGCGAATTTGCCAATCTTGGTGTTCTCTGGCAAATGCCAAACGTCCTGCACGGTGTTGGGCTGTAAGCACAACCCCCACCTGTGGACGTCGGGCCCTCAGACCACCCTCATGGAGTCTGTTTCTGACCGTTTGAGCAGACACATGCACATTTGTGGCCTGCTGGAGGTCATTTTGCAGGGCTCTGGCAAGGCTCCTCCTTGCACAAAGGTGGAGGTAGCGGTCCTGCTGCTGGGTTGTTGCCCTCCTACGGCCTCCTCCACATCTCCTGATGTACTGGCCTGTCTCCTGGTAGCGCCTCCATGCTCTGGACACTACGCTGACAGACACAGCAAACCTTCTTGCCACAGCTCGCATTGATGTGCCATCCTGGATGAGCTGCACTACCTGAGCCACTTGTGTGGGTTGTAGACTCCGTCTCATGCTACCACTAGAGTGAAAGCACCGCCAGCATTCAAAAGTGACCAAAACATCAGCCAGGAAGCATAGGAACTGAGAAGTGGTCTGTGGTCACCACCTGCAGAACCACTCCTTTATTGGGGGTGTCTTGCTAATTGCCTATAATGTCCACCTTTTGTCTATTCCATTTGCACAACAGCATGTGAAATGTATTGTCAATCAGTGTTGCTTCCTAAGTGGACAGTTTGATTTCACAGAAGTGTGATTGACTTGGAGTTACATTGTGTTGTTTAAGTGTTCCCTTTATTTTTTTGAGCAGTGTATTTCAAGGCCTACCTTCAAACTCAGTGCCTCTTTGCTTGACGACATAAGAAAATCTAAAGAAATCAGCCAAGACGAAAAAAAAGAAGAAAAAATTGTAGACCTCCACAAGTCTTTTTCATCCTTGGGTACAATTTCCAAACACCTGAAGGTACCACGTTAATCTGTACAAACAATAGTACGCAAGTATAAACACCATGGGACCATGCAGCCGTCATACCGCTCAGGAAGGAGACGCGTTCTGTTTCCTAGAGATGAATGTACTTTGGTGTGAAAAGTGCAAATCAATCCCAGAACAACAGCAAAGGACCTTGTGAAGATGCTGGAGGAAACGGGTACAAAAGTATCTATGTCCACAGTAAAACAAGTCCTATATCGACATAACCTGAAAGGCCGCTCAGCAAGGAAGAAGCCACTGCTCCAAAACCGCCATAAAAAAGACCGATTGCGGTTTGCAACTGCATATGGGGACAAAGATCGTACTGTTTGGAGAAATGTTCTCTGGTCTGATGAAACAAAAATATAACTGTTTGGCCATAATGACCATTGTTATGTTTAGAGGAAAAAGGGGGATGCTTGCAAGCCGAAGAACACCATCCCAACCGTGAAGCACAGCGGTGGCAGCATCATGTTGTGGGGATGCTTTGCTGCAGGATGGACTGGTGCACTTCACAAAATGGATGGCATGATGAGGCAGGAAAATTATGTGGATATATTGAAGCAACGTCTCAAGACATCAGTCAGGAAGTTAAAGCTTGGCCGCAAATGGGTCTTCCAAATGGACAATGACCCCAAGCATACTTCCAAAGTAGTGTCATGTTTTGTCTTTCATCATGTCTTGTCCCTGTGCTTCCCTCTGCTGGTCTTATTAGGTTCTTTCCCTCTTTCTCTCTCTCTATCGTTCCGTTCCTGCTCCCAGCTGTTTCTCATTCTCCTAACGACCTCATTTACTCTTTCACACCTGTCCCCTATTTTGCCCTCTGATTAGAGTCCCTATTTCTCCCTCTGTTTTCCGCTTCTGTCCTTGTCGGATTCTTGTTTGACGTTTGCTGTTCCTGTGTCCTTGTTCCGCCCTGTCGTGTTCTTTGCCTTCTTCAGATGCTGCGTGTGAGCAGGTGTCAATGTCAGCTACGGCCAGTGCCTTCCTGAAGCGACCTGCAGTCTGTGGTCGCGTCTCCAGTCGTTCCTCTCTGTTGACGAGAGGATAGTATCCAGGAGAATCATTATTTGTTTTATTCTGGAATAAAGACTCTGTTACTATTACGTCGCTTTTGGGTCCTCATTCTGCAGCACAACAAGTAGTGTCAAAATGGCTTAAGGACAACAATGTCAAGGTATTGGAGTGGCCATCACAAAGCCCTGACCTCAATCCTATAGAACATTTGTGGGCAGAACTGAAAAAGTGTGTGCGAGCAAGGAGGCCTACAAACCTGACCCAGTTACACCAGCTCTGTCAGGAGGAATTCACCTTATTGTGGAAAGCTTGTGGAAGGCTACCCAAAACATTTGACCGAAGGTAAACAATTTGAAGGCAATGCTACCAAATACTAATTGAGTGTATATAAACTTCTGACCCACTGGGAATGTGATGAAAGAAATAAAAGCTGAAATAAATCATTCTCTCTACTATTATACAGACATTTCACATTCTTAAAATAAAGTGGTGATCCTAACTGACCGAAGACGGGGAATTTTTACTGGGATTAAATGTCAGGAATTGTGAAAACTGAGTTTAAATGTATTTGGCTAAGGTGTATGTAAACTTCCGACTTCAACTGTATGTCTCGTGTTTGAGCCGTTGAGTTGCGACTCTACTTTGTCTCTATACTGACACTGCCTGTTTGATTGCCTTGCGGAGGGAATAGCTACACTGTTTGTATTCGGTCATGTTTCCAGTCGCCTTGCCATGATTAAATGCGATGGTTTGCACTTTCAGTTTTGGGCGAATGCTGCCATCATTCCACAGTTTCTGGTTAGAGAAGGTTTTAATAGTCACAGTAGGTACAACATCTCCGATGCACCTCTTAATAAACTCACTCATCGAGTCAGCGTAAATGTCGATGTTGTCTGAGGCTATCCGGAACATATAGGGGGCGGCAGGTATCCTAGTGGTGAGAGCGTTGGATTTGTAACGGAAAGGTTGCAAAATCGAATCCCCGAGCAGACAAGGTTAACATCTGTCGTTCTGCCCCTGAACAAGGCAGTTAACTGTTCCTAGGCCGTCATTTAAAATAAGAATTTGTACTTAACTGACTTGCCTAGTTAAATAAAGGTAAAAAATATCCCAGTCCACGTAATCGATGCAATCTTGAAGCGTGGAATCCCATTTGGTCAGATCAGCGTTGGATAGACCTAAGCACAGGCGTGTCCTGTTTTAGTTCCTGGGAGCAACCAGATGGAGTTATGGTCAGATTTCCTGGAGGGCGGGGGAGGGCCTTGTATGCATCGCGGAAGGTAGATTAGCAGTGGTCCAATGTTTTGCTGAAGCAGGTACAACAATCAGTGTGCTGGTAGAATTTAGGTAGCCTTGTTCTCAAATTAGTTTTGTTAAAGTCCCCAGCTACAATAAATGCAGCCTCAGGTTATATTGTTTCCAGTTTACTTAGAGTCCAGTGAAGTTCTTTCAGGGCCGTCGAGTTAGCTGCTTGGCTGTGACTATAATCGAAGAGAATTCTCTTGGGAGATAACGTTGGCATTTGATTGTAAGGAATTCTAGGTCAGGTGAACAAAAGGACTTGAGTTCCTGTATGTTGTTATGATTACACCACGAGTCGTTAATCATGAGGCATACACCCCTGCCCTTCTTCTTACCAGAGAGATGTTTGTTTCTGTCGGCGCGACGCATGAAGAAACCCGGTGGCTGTACCGACTCTGACAACGTATCCCCAGTGAGACATATTTCCATGAAACAGAGAATGTTACAATCTCTGATGTCTCTCTGGTAGGCAGCTCGTACCCTAATTTCGTCCACCTTGTTGTCTAGAGACTGGACATTGGCGAGTAATATGCTCAGAAGCGGTGGATGGTGTGCTTGCCTTCTAAGTCTGACCAGGAGACCGCTCCGTCTGCCTCTCCTGCGGTGACGACGTTGTTTTGGGTCAGCCTCTGGGATTAGATCCAATGTCCAGGGTGGAGGTGCGAACAAAGGATCCGCCTAGGGAAAGTCGTATTCCTGGTCGTAATGTTGGTATTGTAAGTTGACGTCACTCTTATCCAATCGTTCTTCCTAGCTGTATGTAATAACACTTAAGATTTTCTGGGCTAACAATGTAAGAAATAATAATATATAACGGAAAATGCCCCTTAGATATTAATATAGAGTCCTCCAATCCTCTAATTATTGGCGCAGTCACATTTTTTTAATATATTTTTTTAGATATACTGTTTATTGATGTAGGTCTTATTTTAAAGAGCATATTGAAGTTAGTTGTAGGCTTTTGCTTCTATCTTAGCACCGTTTCGCGCTGCTCTGAGACAAGCGCGACACAGGGATTTTTTAAACTAAATAGCCCAGTACTGTACTGCTGGACATCACGTTGTACAGCGCATATTTTCCATTCCATCCTAACAGAAACCCAGAGGGTTTTTCGTTTTTCATGGAATAGGAACACCATAATATTAATTAAGCAAGTACCAGTCAAAAGTTTGGACACACCTACTCATTCCAGGATTTTACTATATTTTTACTATTTTCTACATTGTAGAATAATAGTGAAGACATCACAACTATGAAATAACACATATGGAATCAGTTAAGAACAAATTCCTATTTACAAGGACAGCCTACTCCTTCCACCCCAACAGGGATTTGAACCCCGGTCTCCTGCGTGCCCCGCATTCTGTAGTACAGACATAGCCTGCTCTCCCTTATGAAAGGAATTAGGCACTTTTCCATGTTTACTACAGTATGTATTGTAGATTGCACAGTAGCCTATAATAAACAAAAACACATTTCGTTAATAAAATAATGATAAAAAATACTCTTTCAAAATGCAAATGTTCATTTAGTTATGGATCCATAACGAATTGCTATGGGAATAAATATACTGAATTTACAGAAATATTGTAACAAAGTTGTCTAATCAAGGCAAACAATTTAGAATCCTCCAATCCTGTAGCCTACTCCCAACCGTCATGTTGTACAGCGCCATATTTTCCATTCCATCCTAACGAAATTAAGGCAAATTTCTTAAAATCAATGCCATATACTATGTTATTACAAAAAACGTTTTAAATTCTCAAGTAATGCCAATACGGAATACTATCAAATGCTTCTCAAAGATGCCTTCTGGTTGTCAAACTAGCAATAACAGAAAAAATGGCTGAGAATGAAATGACGTGCCACAGAATGCTGCGGCAGCACGCAAGGTGTGCCGCAGTATGATACAACTTTTAAAGGAGGAACCACTGTATCCTATGGATAACTAGCAACATTTCTAAAGCTTTAGCTCTGGATGATTAAACTGATATATTTTTCTGGTCTCTGACACCTAAAGTCAGTAAACTACTTGCTAGTTATCAATAAAATGTGATACGTTTCATTTTAGGGAAATACCCCTTTCATGGAGTTTTTCATATTGATATAGAACAAGACAAAAACAGCAATGCCTCTCCTAGGGCTTTAAACATGCTCCAAGGTATCTGTATGTATTTGTTTTTACCATAAAGAGCTTATGTTATGGCAATTCTGAAAAAATTGTGAAAAAAATCTAAGTAATTTAATTTTGTGTTCGGGTCTGTGGGACCCATTTTCAATGTTGGAAAAAAATGTATTGTGTAATTTTTTTTTTGTAATCTGAGACTCATTGGCCTTGGCTCATTTTTCTGTGAAGAACATGTAAAATAACACATTTTCATTGAGTGCACCCCCCCCCCCCACACATTTATATTACATGTGTGGTGTTCTGGTCCACTGGACCCGAGGGTAAAACAAGTGTGTGTGGATGGGTGGGTGAAAACAAGTAAAAATTAAACCAAGGTTTGCTGTGTGCCTTCACTCCATCTTCCTACTCCCTGGGCCTGCTGTTTCAACATAGCACCAAGAACCTGTCTGTCTCCCGCTTTTCTCGCACTCTTTACCTTTTGTAGTGTGTGAAACAACACAATGTCTTGTTATTGCAATACATTATTTCGATACATTGTAAAAAATGCAGTATTTTCCCACACTCTACCCCAGCCAGATGCAAATTGGGGGAGGGACACAACAAATAAATAGCTGTGCATGTGTGGCTCCTTACCGCAATCAATAATGTTGGCAAAAATAATCTCTGCTCAGAGGGCCTTAGAAATTATTTTTGCAGAGTGAGAAGCTAGAGTGGAAGGAGCGTCTTCCACTTTGGAAGATGAAGAATTTTCAGAATATGAGGATCATATCTCTTTCAATTCGGAGTCTGACAGTGAGTTGAAAGAAGAGGAAGGGATTGACCCTCAGCCACTCCCAGGACCAGCCTGTCAGCAGCCAGCTCATCAGCAGCCTCCGCGAGGAGAAATATGGATGTCAAAAATTTTGAAATTGAATGGTCTTCTTGCCCAACTAATGAGCCACCCCGCATGGCTGCCAATGTGATAAGGATGCAACCAGGGCCGACGCGGATGGCGGTTAATCATGTGCAGGACAGTCTTCTTTTGAACTGTTCATCCCAGACACCATCCAGAAAATCATTCTGGACTGCACTAATTTGGAGGGAAGGCATGTTTTTGGAAGGAGATGGACTTAACTCATTTACATGCATACTTTGGGGTTCATATCCTTGCTGGTGTTTTCAGATACAATGGAAAATCCACAGAATCCCTGTGGGATGCAGAAACTGGCAGAACTTTTCCGTGCAACAATGTCTCTGGAAAACTTCCACATTATTTCCAGGATTATCTGCTTCGATAACCGAGACACCAGACCAGCTCGGGGGCAGAGAGACAAGCTAGCTGCAATCAGGTCAGTGTGGGACAAGTGGGTGGGACCGCCTTCCCCTGTTTTACAACCCTGGGCCCAATGTTACTGTTGATGAGCAGCTTATGCCATTTAGGGGCCGCTGCCCCTTCCGGCAGTACTTACCGTCTAAACCCGTAAAAATGCTGCTTCATCATATGCGTGGAACTTGCAAGTGTATAGCGGGTGGAGCCCCTAAGGAGAACCAAGCCAGATGGAGGAGCCCCTGAGAAGAACTGGAGGATGCGGGTTGTCCTGGATGTGACACACGGACTCCGAGGTCACAACATCACGTGATAACTTTTTTACTTCGCACAAGCTGGGACAGGAGATCCTGAATAGGAAGCTGACGATGGTAGGAACAGAACGAAAAAACAAGCCAGAGCTTCCACCTCAGCTGTTGAATACACGGAACAGGCCTATCAATTCCTCTAAGTTTGTGTTCACATTCGACATGTCCCTAGTGTCCTATGTGCTAAATAAAGGCAAAAAAATGTGGTACCCATGAGTACGCTGCATAGGGATGAGAGAATCTGTGGCCAGGAACATAAAAACAGAAATCATAATGGATTACAATGCCATAAAAGGAGGGGCGGACAATTTAGACAAGCTGGTGACTGCCTACAGCTGCAAAAGAAGAACCCTACGCTGGCCACTTGTGATATTCTTCCACATCTCGGCTTACAACGCCTTTGTCATCTGGATGGCGTTGAACCCAGATTGGAACAGAGGGAAGCTCCAGAGGAGACGGCTCTTTCTCGGGGAGCTGGGCAAGGCATTGGTAAGACCTCAAATCCAGAGGAGGCAACATATATCCCAAGGACCCCAGCTTCTGCAGCCATCGTGAGGAGGATTCAGGAAGAAGATGCTGGTGCCCCATCCGCCCGACCCACAGAACCAACAACTCCAATACCGGAAGTAAGTGCTTTCGTTGAGTGTGTCTCTGACTCTCCTACCTTGGCCTGCTGTAACTATATTTGTGAGTGAGATGTTAGTAAAATTCCTGAACTAAGTGTTTTCATCATTCTAGATTGCACCCGGTAGCAACAAGAAGAGCTGCGATGTGTGTGGACCCAAGAACGACAGGAAGACACAGTACACATGCATCAAGTGCAAGAAATACATTTGCAACACACACAGTAAAACTCTGTCCCTCATGTGGTGTGTAGATCGGTCTTCATTTTTGTTCAATGGGGCTCTTTTATCATTTATATAACATTTGTTCAGTTCAAAGCAATAAACATCAATAGTGATAAACCTTGTTTCATTTATATTTGTTCAAGATAAACATGCTTTATTTCACCCATGTATTGATTATAATAGAACAGCTCTGTTTAATGATAAATGGCAAATATTGACCATGTATGCTGTCTATATTGCTTGTAATTGATATGTCAATGTCTAAGTAATAAGTATTTTTTACGTGAATTGTTATGACTGTATTGTTTTAAAAACCCAATAATGTTGTGGGTCCATAACAAAAACATGAACACCACACAAGTGTTAAAAAGAGGACCAGAACCTATGATATGAATAATCAAGGACTTGGGAATATACTTTACGGTTCTATCTGCAAAATGTGTAGTTTTGAGAATTCATTTTTTTCAAGTCCCAGATCTCAGAACTGTTTTGTGATGTCTTCCTCTTTCATGGCTCAATAAGTATACCGTACAATTATTTTTGACAACCCAGAATTGTGGGGTTGGATTGCAGATAGAACTTTAGAACAACAAGTTAAAAGGTGTTTGCGCAAATAGAACTTTAAGAGTTAAAGTAAATTTACAATATTTTTTTTTGATCTCACATGTAAAGGACCACATAAAGAGCAACTCTATTTCAATAACTAATTTTTTACCAAAATGTCAGAACCTTTTTGTCCCAAGATCACGATTAATTCTTATAAAAATTTCCTCTGGCTCAGTGGTGGAAAAAGTACTCGATTGTTATACTTGAGTAAAAGTAAAGATACCTTAACAGGAAATGACTCAAGTGAAAGTCACCCAGAAAAATACTACTTCAGTAAAAGTCTAAAAGTGTTAAGTTTTACTTAGGTATCAAAAGCAAATGTAATTGTAAAAATGTACTTTATCAAAAGTATCATTTCAAATTCTTTATATTAAGGAAACTAGATGGCACAGTTTGTGTTTTTTAAATTTGCGGATAGCCAGGGGCACACTCCAACACTCAGACATCATTCAGAAACAAGCATTTGTGTTCAGTGAGTCTGCCAGATCAGAGGTAGTAGAGATGACCAGGGATGTTCTCTTGATAAGTGCGTGAATTGGACTACTTCTGTCCTGCTAAGCATTCAATATGTAACGAGTACTTTTGGGTGTCAGGAAAATGTATGGAGTAAAAAGTACATCATTTTCATTAGGAATGTAGTGAAGTAAAAGTAGTCAAAAATATAAATAGTAAAGTACAGATACCACAAAAAACAACTTAAGTAAAAATACTTTAAAGTACTACTTAAGTACTTTACACCACTGCTCTGGCTAGTACTGAGCGATTAGTGCTTTTTGAGGTCAGTTCAGTTAAATGTTTTTTAACATTAAATACACTATACATTATGTTGATTGAAAGCTGTAGCAACACAGAATAAAACAATTAATAAAAGTCACATCATGGTAGTGACTGCACATTACTGCATTTATTAATGTTACTTTAATAACATATTTTAGTTGTGTATGTTCCATTTGTTTTATTTGATTCCAAGTCATTATCTAATCTCTATAGAGTTGCTGCCTCTGCTGTCTGACAAAATCACTTTCAGTTCTTCAAAGTAAATTAGGAATACTTTCATGACTGCTGAATACCAACTATCAATCACTTAAATAGATCATGTATTTTCAGCTAGAGATACAGACCGGACAAGTAGGCGCGCAATGGATTATGTTCATTGTAGTTAATTATCACGTTTTCTGTGCTAAACTATGTAGAATATTGGCCTGTTGGAAACTACAACTCCCTACTACATCTCACAGTTCTGGCATGATCTGATTATTTGAAACTGAGCAATGTGTGCATTGTGCTGACAGAAAAAACCTAAACAAAATGGCATTTAAATAATTGAACTGATGCTGGTCAATTAGTTGTTTTAATATCACAAATGTTGGTTAATCTCTCAGCACTATTCTTGGCTTTATGTGGTAGTGTCTTAAATTGCAACTGGGGAACTGGAAGCAAAAGTTAGACGGAAACTTTAAAGGGTTATCGTCTGTTTACTTTTTTATATGTGAGGGATAGCGTTTCAGGCATTTAGCCTGTAGTAACGTATGTACACTGAACAGACACTTTTTAAAATGTGTGTATTTTGATTGAGAGAAGCTTAATGCATCTCCCACAACCTGTCAGTAAACTGTCAATTTCACATTTTTGGGATGAACGCCGTTAGCGGACTGACCACGGACCGAGAGCGATGCTTAAAATACAAGTTTTTTGGAAGTTAAGGATTGTAAAGTGCAGGTTCAAGCCCACAATTCATATCACCATGGGGAAACTTGCACATTGAAGTCTAGAAGTCGAGTCTGCTTTAGCTGCAAAAGTGCCTGATTACCCGCTCAGCCAATTTGGACGTATCATGGTTTTTATTTGGTGGGTTTTCCGACCAGAGACTGGTCTGCCATAGTACAGTGAATTGCTGTATCCTAATTGCTGTGACAACTAGCAAGCATTAAATCAGTGGCTGAGCTGAAATGCACTGTGTGCTGTGGCATAACTACACAGGCTGTACTTGAAAAAGAGACTCCAGAGTCCGCACACTTAAATCAATGCAAATTTCAGCGTTTTTCATGTGCCAAACTTTGGGTCATTAAAACATACGTCAGTATCCTAGTCCCAGATCTGTTTGTGCTGTCTTGCCAACTCCTATGGTCAGTGTCACGCCAATTGGACAAAAAGATCTGGAACAAGGTTATTTCATCAGAGTATACCGCCAAACACAATGAAAGGAATTGCCCTAGTGAGTAACTAACTACACATGCTAAAAAGAAAGCGCTAAAGCTGGAGATAGTTGCCAAGAAATGGAAGTGTCACAACCTGATCAGTTTCACCTGTCCTCGTTATTGTCTCCACCCCCTCCAGGTGTCGCTTGTTTTCCCCAGTGTATTTATCCCTGTGTTTCCTGTCTCTCTGTGCCAGTGTATTTATCCCTCTGTTTCCTGGCTCTCTGTGCCAGTTCGTCTTGTATGTTCCAAGTCAACCAGCGGTTTTTCCCATACTCCCGCCTTTGTAATTCTCTCTATTTTTTTTTTCTTTCTTTCTTTCTAGTCCTCCTGGTTTTGACCCTTGCCTGTTCTGGACTCTGTACCTACCTGCTGGACCATTCTGCCTGCCCTGACCTTGAACCTTTCTGCCACACACCTCCTGGACTCTGATCTGGTTTTGACCTTTTGCCTGTCCACGACCATTCTCTTGCCTACTCCTTTTGGATTATTATACGTTCTAAGATTCCAAACATCTGCCTCCTGTGTCTGCATCTGCGTCTCGCCTTGTGTCATGATAGGAAGCGAAAAGCTCAGAGAACGTGAACACCAAGCACATGCACAGATAGGGGTTTACCTGTGCCCGAGCACCTGCCCCTTTGCCCTCCCACTTGCCAAGTGCCCTTTTGGGGGGTGGTATATTGTATACCGTTTTTGTGGTTGTTACCCGCAAGTCGTCGTGACGTTGTCAAGTTTGCTACCGCCTACCTCATTCTTTGGTTAGTTGTACATGTTAGTTTGCCGTGTATTGAGCTCGCGCACGCGCTTTTGCACCCATTTCCCAGTCTGCCCTGTACGGAGATTGCATGCACCTGGTAACCAAACATGCATGCTTGAGATGCGGTCCCCGTGTGTGTGTGGGTGGCAAGGTACCTAGTTTAAATATCAACACTACTGCCACAGCAGCTGCTGCATAGCATTTGATTAATAGAGGCAGGAAGACAGAGGAGCAGTTGCATCTTTGACCCACTGATCCAACTCCATCCCTTCTTCAGTCGGGAGTTGCACATGTGTGTCAGGGCAGCAGCCGCACAGGTCGTCTAGACCCTAGCTAACCACCATGAACTTAAATATCCAGACTAGCCACCTGCCCCCTGAAAGGTCTGAGTATGGTCCTGATGAACACTATAGCACATTACACGTGTAAACTGGTCAAGACCTAGTAATATGACAATGATATTCAACTTTCCTGTCGTCCATTTTACAAACAACTTACCAAGAAAGTGTCAACAGTCCTCCTCCAGCACCAACTTTTATCTGTTTAGTTTTTTTCCCTCATTCTTTCTCTACTTTCTGATTTGCATGCAAGGAGAGCAAATGAAACAGAGTGGAGAAAAAGCAGTGGAGAAGAGAGAGAGAGAGAGAGAGAGAGAGAGAGAGAGAGAGAGAGAGAGAGAGAGAGCTAGCTCACCTGAGACACTGCATTGTTTTATTTATGAAGGCTCTGCCAGCTCACGATGGAGACAAATTACCTTTTAACAATGTGAAATAGAATTTTGTTTACAAGGCTACGCTTCCCCTTGGTTTTTCAAATGAGATTTCTCACAGCCTCCCCATTTTATATCGCAGATCATTATCATCTCAATCTTTCAAAACCAATCAGTTTGAAGAAAGGGATGGGGAAGAAGAAGAATGAATCTGTGTCCATAAAATGGAGCCATTAGGTATATTTATGAATTTCATGCCACAGTCCAATGCCAGCCCATTCCCTTCACATAGTTTATTTGCATGTGGGGCTATTTGTCCACGGCTTTATTTAAAGCCTAAATTCTTGGCCGTATAATTAAATCAATTGCTGATATACAGTAGGTCAAGCGCTCTGTTGGTTCAGTGAGAACATTTACGCTGTATTGGAGGTGTTAAAACAACGGACACAACTTGTCCTTACAATATAGCATAACCACTTTGAGTATAGTCTGCCACTTTGAGGTAGTCTTCAACTTTTTTACCAGGCCCGAACAGGAATATTTGGGGTCTTGGACCGCCATCTGGACCTGGACAGAAGGGTAAGAGGAGCTGAGCCTGCAGCAATTTTGGTTTGCTCGGTAGGTCGGACAACAAATCCCTCAGCTACATCACAACCATACCCCAATATGAGAGAAACCTTTCACCCACTCCTACCTTGGCCTTGATTTTCAAACATCACCACCCCTGGATACCTGCACATGACATTTAGGAGAAGCAAAGTTCCATTTTTGTAGCACAAAAGCACATTGTCTCGCTTTGACTATGAATGAGGCACAAATGCTTATGCTATTAGCTGAAACAACAGGTGTTCTGATATACAGGTTTTTTTTATGCTCTCGAAAGCACCTTCTCTCTGCACTGTAAATCCTCAATTCCATTATTTGGTGCGCTCAACCATATTTTGTACATTAAAGTGATGGATGTCAAATGTAAAACTCCAAGGTTCGGCCTTGTTGTCTTCCTCTCCTGCCTTCCCTCTACGTATGCTACCTCTTCCGGATCAGCCTGGATCTATTTTGTGTTTCGCTTTCTTGCGCTTTTAAATACTCGTTACCGGTCTGGTATAATTGGTTGTCTTTTTGTGCTTGCTGCCTACATTTTGTCTACTCGCCCTCTCTCTCTCTCTCTCTATGTAATCCAACATAAAACGTTGGTGAAAGTTTTTAGTCTTGTTGTCCTACTTCTAACGGCCCAAGACACTGACTACAGGTCATGGTTTTAGGCCAGCAGCTTGCTTTGTCTATCCCTGGCACAGATCTCCTATGTGGGGCGGCCACGGCGATTGGACAGCCAGGGGCTAATCTTACCTCCCACCCAGGTCAGAAGTGTCACCTCAGGGCTCCTCAGTGAGAGACATGTTGCCCTTTTGCTCTTTCGCTTCTTTCTACACCTCTGAGTCCCCCAGATACCCCGGAGCTGAGTTGACAGACCCTTGAGAGTCTACCGGGGTCCAACTGGAGTGTCTCAGTGGCCCAGGGCAGGCTGGGCAGCCAGAGCGCCCCAGGCCTTCCCACAGGAGCTTTCAGTGGGGAAGAAGTAGAACTCTTCAGTTTCTCCTGTCCTGCCCAGTCACAACCAACCTTGTGAGGAAACCTCTCCTTTGCCCTGTCCACCGCCGCCATGTTTGTTTGTTTGCTATCTCTTTAACCCGTTTTCTGTCAGCTAGTTCACTCAGGGTCAGATTTTTTTGAGAGAAAACGGACAAATGGAATCTCGGCCATATCATGTAAGATTGACGGGATTCTTATGGGACCAGGGCTCCCTTGAAAAAGAGATCCCCATAGCCATAATAAAAACTCATTTTTTATTGTTCGAAAATATTTTTGATAAAAGGTATCTGGTGAAAACAGGCATCGATTCTTCTACCAGTCTTTCTGAGTATGGAGAAATCCCGCTGTGTTTCACCATAGCTGTGGGGTAATGTGGTCACTGTAGTGTAGCCAAACTGACTGTGCTGAATAGAAGATCTGAGATGGGAGAGAGGTAGTAAAGAGAATAGAGCCCCCCCCCCCCCCCCCCCCCCCCCCCCCCATGTAATACAATATTGCTGATATACAATCTGAAAACCTGGGTTTTCGTTTTCATTCCCTACCACTCGAGTCAGCAGGGAGGAGAGGTGACAGAAAGTATATTGGGGTCGTCAAACCTCGCTGAGAAAATATAGCACACGTGGCATGTTACCCTCTCCACTATGATTGATATGTTGTTGACCTGTACTTCTCCCCCCGCTCTCTCACGAGTCCACACACCCACACACACTCCTCTCAGCCTATGTGGAGAATATCCAGAGCACAAGGATAGATGTGATATATAAATAAAGGAAACACCAACATAAAGTGTCTTAATAATAGGGCTTTGGGCCATCACAAACCCCCAGAATGGATTCTATAAGTGTCCACAACTCTATGACAGAATCCAAGAGAAATTCCATAATTTGGTGTTTTGTTGATGGTAGTGGAAAACGCTCTCGGGCGCCGCTCCAGAATCTCCCATAAGTGTTCAATTGGGTTGAGATCTGGTGTCTGAGACGGCCATGGAAAATGGTTTACATCGGTTTTTATGCTCATCAAACCATTCAGCGACCACTTGTTCCCTGTGGATGGGGGCATTGTCATTCACACCCATCAGGATATAAAGGATTCACCATAGGTTGAAGGCGATTACCCAGAATGGCTGTTTATTTACTGGCGTTTACCTGGCCCTCTAAGGGGTTGAAGTGGACCTAACCCATGCCAGGAAAATGCTCCCCACACCACAACAGAGCTGCCAGATCCCACATACCTGTACATGAACCACTCACTAATGATGTTGTTTTGACATGTTCCTACACAGAGGTTATTGAAATTCGATATCGCCAGATGAATCTCTTTGGGAATTTTTCTACTAATTGATCTCAATGAAATGCAGCTGTTGAGGAAAATAACAATTTAATAAAATTTGGCACGATGGTACGTTTGCTCGACATCCCACATTATTCGTAAGCAATTTAACAGACTGTAATTGATATGTGTAAGCAGCATCTGGAGTCAGAACATCATAACACTTGTTTTCCTTTTGTTTTCAGACTAAAAGAGACACACATTTGTCTGGAATAGCTCATTTAGCTAGTAAACATATTTTCATATTCACACTGGTTTATTTTGCCTGTACAGTATTTGGAATAATACTTTTTGTTGTTGTTATTCAATATTTGTTTGATCAGCATAGATGAGCAAACAGTCTAGGAGTTTGTCCCAAATGGCACCCTATTCCTTATTTAGTGCACTACTTTTGACCAGGTCCCTATCGGGAATAGGGTGCCTTTGGGACGGGCCCTAGACTCTTCATTAAAGTATATCCATGATATCAGTGCCCTTCTATGTTTGCGATGCCGCCCAGCTAAGATTTAATTGCTATAATAGTCTTCTGACACACCATATATCCCCATGTACCGTACATTAGTGGCACTTGACACGGTTACCATGGAAATACTCCCATCTCCCCTGCTTTTCAAACCGAGAGACTTACTGTCATAGTTCACATCTCAGGAGGAATGGAAACACATAAAACCATCTCCTGTGCCATTTGTCATGCTCTGACATATAACCGAGGGAATAGGAGTGACTGGTGTGTACTTTAAGCTGGTACAGTGTGGATTCAGTTTGTAAATAGCAGGTACAGTGTGGATTCCGTTTGTAAATAGCAGAGGGAGTCGTTGGTATCTGCTTTCTGCTACCTCTCACCTGACATGACATGAACACATGTGTGTTAGGCTATTTATAGTAGTTTCTACTGTTATATAGATATGGATGGATGGATGACATTTTTTTTTTATAGTGCATCTCAAGAGATTAAATGTGAATCTATGGATGGATGGATGGATGGATGGATGGATGACTCTCTTTAGAGGTGCTGGACCATTGTGTGTGTTTCTAATGCCTTTCAACTTCATTGTTCCCATTAACCACCCTCTCCCAGAAAACTGTCTGCCTGCCCGCTTTCATTGACTTTTCTTTCTCCACGAGATATGAAAATCATCATTATCATTATCGACCGAATAACTTACAGTATTCCTCACCTCTCTCTACCCCCTTCATCACCCTTTTCCCCACACCAAAGCATGCACCAGATGTGAATAGTTCTCCATTCCTCCGGCGGGTCCCTTAGATCCCTGCCACCTGCCCGTCTCCCTGTCTGCCCTCGAAGCTCAGTGAGGGGGGGGGGGGGGGGGGGTCACTCTGGGTAAACGATAGACTCTAATGGGAGGGAGGTATATCGCTCCCACCCTCGCAGCCGCCACGAGCGCGCTCAGTATAGCTGCTCAGACCTGGAGCAGAGACACCCATCCTCTGCTCATTATCCCCGAACTGGCTGAGAGAAAGAGAGAGAGGGATGGGGGAGATGAAAGATAGAGAGGGGAGGGAGAGGAAGTGTGAGGGAGGTGGAGAGAGGACAGAGAGGGAGGGAGAGTGGAAAGGGAGAGGGAAAGAACTATACAAACCGGTTAAGAGAGGAGGCGATTGATGGAGAGGACTAGATATACAGTGGGTAGCTAGGAAGCATAAGAGGGAAACAGTCCAATGTCCCCTCCCTCTTCCCTCTCCCCCCATTGCTCTCTGCCCCCATCTCTCTTGCCACTCCTACTCACCTCTCTGCTTTGATGGGTGACACAGGTTGCACCCTGTAATGCATTAGTAAGTCACTCGGGACTTGCTGTAGCTCAAACTACTGGGCGTCATACCGGAGGTTAGCTGAGGTTCGTTTTCTTCCCACATTAGTGGGTTAGATGAGGATCTGCATTATCTAATGTCCTCGATTCACTTCCTCATCCTCATCCAATTCATTGCAGACCTTGACCCAAATAGTATTTGTCCTTTTTATATATCATTTTTGTTACTTTAGCCGCGCTCGATCGAGCTCACCTGCTGCCAATGGAACCAACAAAGTCGTCTGAAAAGTGCAAAGCCCACCCATCTAAGGATTCTGGGCATGCAGGCTCAATTCACCGCTCAAAGTATTTGAAAGAAAAGCAGGTCTAGTTCATTGGTGGCATGAAACAACTGAAAGCATGAATACATGTTGAGTAACTATCAACTCCAGCTTTCTGAATCTCCACCAATGTACATGAGATCAGTGTGTTCGACTGGCACAATGATAATGATAGGATAGGCATTCATGTAAAGTGTGATGATGATCATGATGATATGAAACATGACTGCAAGTGATATGAACAGCATTGTGTGGGCAAGTGGTAAAACAAAGACGATAATTCAACGACGTCAACATTGTGAATCCTTTAGAAGACCCGGCAGCTCAGAATAAAGTAGCTTGCACTCATTTACTGGAGGTAGTGATTTGCCTTAAACATGCCTATGTGCTAAATGTACTTTTGGCATGAATACGTCTCCATACGCCTACTTTGGTTGGTTGTATTGATTCAAAAATACATTGTAAACTCAGTGAAACATTACTATTTAGAATGAGGGAATTTATTATGCAAAGGCACTCATTCCCCTAGGCTTTGTTAAGGGGAATTAAGTAACTTCATTGCTATGTATTCGTTTTAATACACTTTTCTCTTTCTCTCCCACACCACATTGTAATTCTTATCCAGTAGTCAGTGCTGTGAGACATCCCAATTATAGATTTCTACCTAGCATTGTATACATTATCCAACCTCTTGCGTGTCAGGTGTCAGGAAAATAACCTCACACTCAACCGTCAACAAAACAAAGGAGATGATCGTGGACTTCAGGAAACAGCAGAGGGAGCACCCCCCTACCCACATCGACGGGACAGTAGTGGAGAAGGTGGAAAGTTAAGTTCCTCGGTGTACACATCACGGACAAACTGAATTGGTCCACCCACACAGATAGTGTGGTGAAGAAGGCAGAGCAGCGCCTTTTCAACCTCAGGAGGCTGAAAAAATTAGGCTTGTCACCAAAAGCACTCACAAACTTTTACAGATGCACAATCGAGAGCATCCTGTCGGGCTGTATCCCCGCCTGGTACGGCAACTGCTCCGCCCACAACCGTAAGGCTCTCCAGAGAGTAGTGAGGTCTGCACAATGAATCACCGGGGGCAAACTACCTGCCCTCCAGGACACCTACACCACCCGATGTCACAGGAAGGCCATAAAGATCATCAAGGACAACAACCACCCGAGCCACTGCCTGTTCACCCCGCTATCATCCAGAAGGCGAGGTCAGTACATGTGCATCAAAGCAGGGACCGAGAGACTGAAAAACAGCTTCTATCTCAAAGCCATCAGACTGTTAAACAGCCATCACTAACATTGAGTGGCTGCTGCCAACATACTGACTCAACTCCAGGCACTTTAACAATGTAAAAAATGATGGAAAATGTATCACTAGCCACTTTAAACAATGCCACTTCATATAATATTTACATACACTACATTACTCATCTCATATGTATATACTGTACTCTATACCATCTACTGCATCTTGATGTAATAGATGTATCACTAGCCACTTTAAACAATGCCACTTTTATATGTTTACATACCCTACATTACTCATCTCATATGTACAGTATAAACTGTACTCTATACCATCTACTGCATCTTGCCTATGCCGTTCTGTACCATCACTCATTCATATATTATTTATGTACATATTCTTCATTCCTTTACACTTGAGTGTATAAGGTAGTTGTTGTGAAATTGTTAGGTTAGATTACTCGTTGGTTATTACTGCATTGTCGGAACTAGAAGCACAAGCATTTCGCTACACTCGCATTAACATCTGCTAACCATGTGTATGTGACAAATAACATTTGACTTGATTTGCACATGATCCATCATCTCATTCTATACATTATCTATCATCCCACTGTCCACATTATCCAACCTCTCTTTGTACGTCATCGCCCAGAAAACAAACACACACACACACACACAGCCATTGTCATGTTTGCCGCTATCAACCAGAGGTTGCCAGCGCTGGTTCCTGGAACGAATTGCTCATTAACAATGATTTGCTGGAGGCACATTGCATTATTGAAGGGTCAATATGACACAGGCTCCTCCTCTGCTATCTTCTGGCATTAGAAGAGGGACTGTGTATTGAAAGAGCAGATTTTACTGTGAGCTCAGATGCCTCGCCTCATTGATCTATGATCCATAGCTGGAGGAATCATTGACGTTCAAATTCCTCATGAGGCAATGGTTGGGATAAATCAAAAGCCCACTTGTTTGCTGCTTGTCTATTCTATTCACCCACCGGAACACCAGTGAAGCCAAGGTAGCAGGGCGTTTCACCATCAAGTAGAATGTAGGGATAACGTAATGGATAACTAATCAAATTCACAAGGTAAATTATAACTAGATTGTGGAAATGTGTGGAAATATATATACACTGGAAAATGTGGTTTTGGACTCCACTGGACCTGTAGCCCTTTGAAATGGCAGATCTAGGCACTGATAAGCGCCTAAATTGTAACGCAGTGGCTATATAGTAACATGCTATAATTAAGCAATAAGGCCCGAGGGGGTGTTGTATGTGGCCAATATACCACGGCTAAGGGCTCTGTCCAGGAATCAGGCTTCGCGTAGTGCCTAAGAACAGCCCTTAGCCATGGTATATTGGCCATACACCACACCCCCTCGGGCCTTATTGCTTAAGTATAGCATGTTACTGTACAGCCAGTATCTGTTGTTATCATCTATACATAGTCAATTTAATAACTCTACCTACATGTACATATTACCTCAATTACCTCGAGTAACCGGTGCCCTCACACATTGACTCTGTAGCGCTACCTACCCCCCTGTATATAGTCTCCCTATTGTTATTTTACTGCTGTTCTTTAATTACTTTTTACTTTTTATTTCTTATTCTTGTTTGTATTTTTTTTTAAACTGCATTGTTGGTTAGGGGCTTGTAAGTAAGCGTTTCACTGTAAGGTGAAACCTGTTGTATTCGGCGCATGTGACTAATAACATTTGATTTGATTTGATATACCACAAACCCCCGAGTTGCCGTATTACTATTATAAACTGGTTACCAACATAAATAGAACTGTAAGCAAGTATCTTTGTGTCATACCTGTGGTATATTGTCTGATATACACTGCTGAAATGCTGTTTCTTCCAATCAGCATCCATGACCCAAACTACCCGGTTTATAATATGATGTACACATTTTCTATGATAACGATCACTTCTCTGATCTAGTCAGATATGAATAACCCATCTATCTGTGAGTATTTCAACCACAGCCTACTCACCCTAGTTGGTGGTTACCACATCAGTATTTCTCCCCTATCAATGTCATCCTGAGCGATTGCAATATTGAAGTACCGCACACAATAAGCCATGTGCAGCGTAGCCTAACTACAGTACGATCCAACCGACCGTTTCAAGATTGAACCGTTTCCACTGAATCAATATTCAGACCAGCAAGCCAGCGGCAGGCAACCATGAAGACTATCATAGCTAGTAGCCCTGGGGGGAGGTAGAGAAAGAGGGTTGGAGAGAGAAGAGAGAGATGGGGATCAAGTGAAGGACGTTCCCTCTATTTTCAAAGTCATTCCTCTCTTCTCCTCCACTCCCGGATCTTCCTCAACGAAGCCTACAGATAAAGAGTAATCACCTAGATAAGGCTAATGGACACTGTAACGAGAGGGAGAAACAGATCTCTTCCCTTTTATAAATGGTACGTCATGTATCTGCTGGTCATTACCTTTCTGTCTGTCCGGCACTCCTTCAGTTGAAAAAGGCACATTGACTGAAGTGTCAAGTTAAGAATAATTGTGTAATCTCTTTTTCTGTACTTTTGCAGTCTTAGTGTCATTGCACTTTCAAATGAAGGTTTGTCAGATGTTTTCAGACCTCTAAGTAGTCTAATGACAGGAGGAAACCACATCCTACGATGTTATGGGAAGTGGTTCTGTCTTGACATTCCTTTTCTTTTGAGATCTGAAAACATCTGACAAACTTTCATTTATGAGTGAAATGTTCCTTAGTGAAAAACTTTTGTGTCTGGTGTGACGATGCTCTTCATTATAAGAACATAAACTTAAGAACAACTCTTTGGCTAAGTCCAAATTCTTTTAATGATGGTAAATTATGAGAAACATCAATCCTGGCAATATTTTATTACGATTTGTTTGCACACTGTTTGAAATGGTGTCTGCAAAAGTCTAATTTACAGCGTAATCACAGTTCCTTGCCTTCAACTAATTGTCACATTATCTTGCATCCAGCTAGTTGTCAGAGGAAGTTACGATAAGGGGTAAAAAAAAAAATTACGCTATTGCGAATAAGCCCAGTAAAGAGTGGGATATATGGGACCATACAGATAGATGGGACCATAACTCTATCCTCCTGATTCCTGCTTACAAGAAAAAATGAAAGCAGGAAGCACCAGTGACAAGATCAATAAAAAAGTGGTCAGATGAAGCAGATGCTAAGGTACAGGACGGTTTTGCTAGCACAGACTGGAATATGTTCCGGAATTCCTCCGATGGCATTGAGGAGTACACCACATCAGTCATTGGCTTCATCAATAAGTGCATTGATGACGTCGTCCCCACAGTGACCGTACGTACATACCCCAACCAGAAGCCATGGATTACATCCGCACTGAGCTAAAGGCTAGAGCTACCGCTTCAAGGAGTGGGACTCTAACCCGGAAGCTTATAAGAAATCCCGCTATGCCCTCCGATGAACCGTCAAACAAGCAAAGCGTCAATACAGGACTAAGATCGAATCGTACTACACTGGCTCAGACTACAAAGGGAAGCACAGCCGAGAGCTGCCCAGTGACACGAGTCCACCAGACGAGCTGAACTACTTCTATGCTCGCTTCGAGGCAAATGGCACTGAAACATGCATGAGAGCACTAGCTATTCCGGAAGACTGTGTGATCACGCTCTCCGCAGCAAGACCTTTAAACAGGCCAACATTCACAAGGCCGCAGGGCCAGACGGATTACCAGGACGTGTACTGCGAACATACGCTGACCAACTGGCAAGTGTCTTCACTGACATTTTCAACCTCTGTCCGAGTCTGCAATATCAACATGTTTTAAGCAGACCACCATAGTGTCTGTGCCCAAGAATGGCTCACATCAACGCCATTATCCCTGAAACCCTAGACCCACTCCAATTTGCATACCGCCCCAACAGATCCACAGATGATGCAATCTCTATTGCACTCCACACTGCCCTTTCCCACATGTAAAAAGGAACACCTATGTGAGAATGCTATTCATTGACTACAGCTCAGTGTTCAACACCATAGTGCCCTCAAAGATCATCAATAAGCTAAGGACCCTGGGACTAAACACCTCCCTCTGCAACTGGATCCTGGACTTCCTGATGGGATGCCCCCAGGTGGTAAGGGTAGGTAAAACAACACATCCACCACGCTGATCCTCGACATAGTGGCCCCTCAGGGGTGCGTGCTCAGTCCCCTCCTGTACTCCCTGTTCACTCATGACTGGAGCGTGCGGTGCCAGGACAACAACCTCTCCCTCAACGTGATCAACACAAAGAAGATGATTGTGGGCTACAGGAAAAAGAGGACCGAGCACATCCCTGTTCTCATCGACAGGGTTGCAGTAGAGAAGGTTGTTTAGGGGCTCGTAAGTAAGCATTTCACTGTAAGGTATACACCTGTTAAAATTAGATATATTTGAAAACTGATATTTTCCCTTCTATAAATGGTACATTGTGTACCTGGTCAAATTACCTTTGTCTGTCCAACGCTACTCCTGTGGTTGAATTACATTGAATAAAGTGTCAATTTAAGAATTATTGTCTCCATATATTTGCGGTCTTTAAGTGGAAGATTATTCGTGTCTGGTGTGATGCTACGAGGCTCTTTGGTAGAAGATCATGGGCCATAAGGCTTTGGCAAAATGTAGTGCACTATGTAAAGAATAGGGAATAGGGTGCCATTTGGGATACATCCGATAACTTTTCAGAACAACTCTTAATCCACGCATTAATTTAAATTCAAGACCTCTTCCTTTTTAAAGGTAGTCAATTATGAAAAACTTCCTTGCTGTTTGAAATAGTGTCTGTAAAACTCCCGTTTACCTTAATCCCATTACCTTGCCTTCAGCAAGCAGTCAAAGGATATCACGATAAGGGGTCAATGCTCTGTGGAGTTTGCAAACTTAAATACACTTCTCATCTACAGCATGCTCGGCTGCTCCCGCTGAGGGGAATGCAAAATGAAGCGAGACAGCTTAACGAGAACACCTGCCGAGTTGGGCAAGGGAAGGAGCTGAGGAAGAAGTAGCCCTGGGGTTAGGGTTAGGATGCTACACCCATCCAAATTGCATTAGACCATAGGGACCTTTATTGACTTAAATTCGTTTTTTTAGGGCTGTGGCCACTGTAGAATTTTGTAGGCTATGTGTGCGTCCCAAATGGCACCCTACTCCCTACATAGTACAATACTTTTGATCAGAGCCCTATGCAAGCTACCAGAGTGGGCGCTGTGGGATAGCAGTACAACTTTCCTTTAGATACCAGACGTGCTACTTTATAGCGTCGCTTAAAGGCCTCAAATCCCTAGAATTTCTGGTGGAAAGTGTTTTCCCACACATTTCCACATGTTGTTCTTGCGGTCATTAAAGCTGAGATCCACAATAGGTGCAACAGCACCACTGGCCCGCCAGTGGTAAAAATACTTGAAAGTACTACTTAAGTCATTTTTTGGGGTATCTGTACTTTACTTTATGCTTAATTTGTAAATGATGTCTGAGTGTTGGAGTGTGCCCCTGGCTATCCGTAAATAAACAAGAACGCAATACCATTGTGGTTTGCTTTATATAAGGAACTTGAAATGATTTATATGTTTACTTTCAATACTTAAGTATATTTCAAACCAAATACTATTACACTTTTACTCAATTAGTATTTTACTGGGTGACTTTTACTTGAGTCATTTTCTAGCAAGGTATCTTTACTTTTACTCAAGTATGACAATTGGGTACTGTAAGGTTCTGTATTTATTTTCTTAGTCAACCTTGTGTTCTGTTTCGTTGTGTTCCTGAACGTAGCCCTGTCTTTCACTTTTGTTCATTGTTTTCACCTGTGTTACTCACCTGGTCTCATCAGCTCCTTATTTAGTTCAGTTCATTCTATAGCCGTCACTCCTAGTTTTGATTCACCTGCCTGTTTGCCTGCCTGTGTATGAACATTGCCTGCCTGTGTATGAACATTGCCTGCATGTGACCACGATTCCTGCCTTCTGTGAAGGCGAAATAAACACCTGCCGCGCTCTGTGCGTGAATCTACACCTTTTTCTCCCTGAGTATTCATTACAGGTACTTTTTCCCCCACTGCTGGCCGCCCCGAGAGCATTTATTGTTTTTGTTTTGAGGAAATGAGCATCCAGCATTGTGATAAAAAAAATTGTAGTACATACATGCTCTGCTGTTCTATCTTACGTGCAACGATGTACGAGGGGGAAAAAGTGTTTGTTGTTTCAGGTAAAGTCTTTGTTGTTGTATTGTCGCAAACAACGTGGCAGTTTCACCGCTATGGATTCCAGCTTTAATTTGCCACCAACCAGACAAGGCAAATGAGGACCGGGAGATGATATAGAAGCTGTTTAGGATACAGAAGTCCTGCCGAAGCATCTCAGTTTAATGATACCCATACTAGGACCAGCAGCAGCATAGCGAGTCCTCCATTTCCCCCATTGTGCTCGAGTCACAACCTCCCGCCATGCAAATCAACCAAGTTTATTTCTCTTTCATATCCGCCTCGCAAACACAAACGAGAGCATAACGATTCACAGAGACACTGAGGAGCACCAAAACAATAGTTGGATGTTGCTGTCTCATTAGTTACACACACATACTAGAGTAACGCAAAGAGTGCTCAAAACATCATTTTAAAAGGACTCTATAACACACTGTGATCCGGTACCAGCTACAGCCAGGGGCCATGCTCCACAACACACACACACAGACAGACAGACACACTCTCAAAAACGCACACGGGCACACACACTCCTATGATCCTTCCAGGCTTATGCTGTCACTACTACCTCGTTGGCTGGAGCCACAGAGTCTTTAGCTATGCCTCAATGGGCCTGGCACTAACATTAATCTAAAGACTGAGATAAGGAGAAGGAGTGCTTAAACAGTATGACGAGGCGTAAACCTGTACAGTACCAGTTAAAAGTTTGGACACCTAGTCATTCAAGGGTTTTTATTTATTTGTACTATGTTCTACATTGTGGAATAATAGTGAAGACATCAAAACTATGAAATAACACACATGGAATCATGTAGTAACCAAAAAAGTGTTAAACAAATCAAAATGTATTTTATATTTGAGATTCTTCAAAGTAGCCACCCTTTGCCTTGATGACAGCTTTGCACACTCTTGGCATTCTCTCAACCAGCTTCATGAGGTAGTCACCTGGAATGCATTTCAATTAACAGGTGTGCCTTGTTAATTTGTGGAATTTCTTTCTTTCTTAATGCGTTTGAGCCAGTCAGTTGTGTTGTGACAAGGTAGGGGTGGTATACAGAAGATAGCCTTATTTGGTAAAAGACGAAGTCCATATTATGACAAGAGCAGCTCAAATAAGCAAAGAGAAATTACAGTCAATCATTACTTTAAGACATGAAGGTCAGTCAATCCAGAAAATCTCAAGAAATGTGCATGTTTCTTCAAGTGCAGTCGCAGAAACCATCAAGCACTATGATGAAACTGAACTCTCATGAGGACCGCCACAGGGAATGGAAGACCCAGAATTACCTCTGCTGCAGAGGATAAGTTCATTAGAGTTTACTGCACCTCTGATTGCAGCCCAAATAAATGCTTCACATTAACTGTTCAGAGGAGACTGCGTGAATCAGGCCTTCATGGTCAAATTGCTGCAAAGAAACCACTATTAAAGCACACCAATAATAAGAAGAGACTTGCTTGGGCCAAGAAACACGAGCAATGGAAATTAGACCGGTGGAAATCTGGCTATTGGTCTGATGAGTCCAAATTTCAGATTTTTGGTTCCAACTGCCATGTCTTTGTGAGACGCAGAGTAGTGAACTGATGATCTCCACATGTGTGGTTCCCACCGTGAAGCATGGAGGAGGAGGTGTGATGGTGTGGGATGCTTTGCTGGTGACACCATCTGTGATTTATTTAGAATTGAAGGCACACTTAACCAGCATGGCTACCACAGCATTCTGCAGCGATACGCCATCCCATCTGGTTTGCGCTTAGTGGGACTATCATTTGTTTTTCAACAGGACAATGACCCAACACACCTCCAGGCTGTGTAAGGGATATTTGACCAATGAGGAGTATGATGGAGTGCTGCATCAGATGACCTGACCTCCACAATCACCTGACCACAAACCAATTGAGATTGTTTGGGATGAGTTGGACCACAGAGTGAAGGAAAACCAGCCAAGTGCTCAGCATATGTGGGAACTCCTTCAAGACTGTTGGAAAAGCATTCCTCGTGAAGCTGGTTGAGAGAATGGACCATTTCAGATTGTCAGTGATGTGTCCGCCGAGGAACTTGAAGTTTTTCACATTCTCCACTGCGACTCCATCGATGTGGATGGGGGGCGTGCTCCCTCTGCTGTCTCCTGAAGTCCACCATCAGCTCCTTATTTTTGTTGACATTGAGGGTGAGGTTTACTGGCACCACCGCTGTAAACAACCCGGCACTGCCAGTCTGCCAGCGATTGACTACAACCAAATCTCAGAGACCCATGAATGTAGCTTGTAGCAGTGTCTCGGGTGTGACGGTAGACTGTATTCTCTCGTCGTGACTGTTTGAATTACACCCACACCTCCCAGCAAACACATAAAGCCTGTTCTTTTCAAACTGCGGCATTCGGCAGCTGTGGCAGCGGCGTTTGAAGTTCCGCCTTTTGTATCCTCATTAACCGTTCTGTTGTGTTCTCACCGTCGGGTTAGTTAGGCTGCTGTGGTGGATGTTGCCTAGCAACACTGGACCCCCCCCCACCTCCCATTCACCTCCTAGAGCACTTAGCAATATTGAGATAATCAAAATAAGAAGTGCAAGGTAAACATGTCATTAACCATGATAAAATAATTGTGAAGAAAAAACAGTAGAAGCGAATCAATGTCATATAATTGGTTTACTTTATATGCGTGACTACACTCTTTTGCCCACTCACTTTCACCCGAGCTGTCCGTGTGTCCGTGTCGGTGTGTCGGTGTCCGTGGCTCCTGACATGCTGGGATCAAATTCCTAGTTTATTACCTGTGCTTGTCCTCCCCTTTCTTGATCATACAGAAGACTGGATGAATAGCTGGTATACTGAAGGACGGAAATACCGTGCTGATCTGACACACACACACCACACATACACATCTTGCCAGCTGAGGGCAGACGCTCCACCAGAAACGGGAGGAGGAGAGAGGTGGAGAAAAAGGAGGAGATAGAGGAGGAATGAGAGAGTGGGTGGAAGAGAGACAACAGGGAAAAAGAGGGCACGCCACAGTGCTCTCCCCCCCACCCCTCTCTCCTCTCTGCCAGGACTGACACCTGCTGGCTGGGCCCCAGTGATACTGCCCAATAAAGCTTGACAGCCTGGCAGGGCCGACCCGAGAAAGTGTTTCAATAAAGCAATCCACCAGGCTCCCTTATTTACTGACCACCGACAACCAGATTAAACCGTATCCTGGGTGTTGTCCCCCCTCCCGTCCCTCCTGCCACGGCTTTAAGGTTAATTGCTAGAACCAGACAGTCCGAGCATTCATGGAAAGGTAGACACCCACCTCTGCAACTCGTTCTGGTATTGGAGTTGTGTTTTCTTCAGCTGAGTGACCTAAAACTGAGGAAGTAATGAAGTGAACAGCAGAGAGAAACTACAGTAGGAATATAGCGTAAATGGTTATAGAACTGTCTGTGAACTTGGGGGTGTTACGATGCTTCTATCAATGACATATATACTGATATAGACTGAATTTAGGGAGGTGAACTTTAATGTCAAATTTTCACAATTGTACTTTTATAAAATGTAAAAGAAGCCAGACTCAGAGCTTCAAAGTGGTATATCATACATTACAGTTGAAGAAACACGGGAGCGTTATGCTTCTTAGACATTTGCTAAACTTGTCATCCCACTTTGGAGACAAGAAGGAGTAAAATGCCCTTGAATGATTTTCACACTTTCTAGAGAGCTCTTCTTTGTTTCCGCCCATTCAGCATTGTTCACACCCTCTTAAGCCTTAGCCCCACCCATCTCTTTAAGAATAAACGTGTAAATGCATGAGTCAGCATGGCATTGTCCTCCAGAAAGTAGTCCCTCTATTATCCCAACCCAGTGTTACAGATCATTGTGAAATAGACAGATGGATGGGGCTAAGGCTTATATTCGTGATAGGCACACGAAAAAGTGTATTTTTTTGTGTGCAGTATACAATTATTGTATACAGTGCATTTCAATCACAGGCATCTTTAGAATTTTAGCTAATTAGCTACTTTACAACTACTTAGCATGTTAGCTACCCATTTCCCTAACCCCTAGCCTAGCCCCCGTTAGCCGCCTAGCTAATGTTCAAGAAGGCATTTCTGCTTAAAAAAATATATATTTTAAAACGGCCCTAGTGTGAAGTGGTTGTAGGACCACTGTAAATGGTGTGACATTTATAGATCTGTCTGAGTGTGATAGGGTTTGTGGCAGACCAGGGAGTTTGATCAATACGTTTACACAGATCAGACAAAAGTGTGATACCTCAGTTTCAAGAGTGTTTATTTAAACAATAAAGAAAAAGAAAAGAAACCGGACGCCTTCTGGCCTCTGGGAAATGCTGTCTTCTCTGGGATAGAACACAGAGGTCCTCGGTTCTAGCAGACCGTGTGAACGTATAGCCAGTAGCAACCTCTCACTACCTCGAACCCTCTCATGTGCTGCCCTCCTAGCAGCTTTATGGACCCTGTACAGCTGTACAACTTTAATCAGACCCAATTAGTCCTGGCCGGAGGACCCGTCGAGACCTGGCACGTCCAGCAGAGGGAGCCACTGCCGCGTAATGTAGACTCCGTTTGTCACCAGGCCTCGACGAGTCTTCCCCTGGTGGCTTGTCAGTGGTACGCCACAGCTTATATATTTCTATCAAAGACGTTTAGTCTGACCTATAAAGAAGGATGGTTTCTGCTTTTCAGTGCGGAAAGGCTTTTAGAAATGTCCACAACATGTGTGGGTGTACATGTATGCTGTACATGTGCTGTAGCCAGTTGTGTAAAGTACGTAAGTACTCAAATTTCGCTTAAAATGACATACCCAAATCTAACTGCCTGTAGCTCAGGACCTGAAGCAAGGATATGCATATTATTGATACCATTTGAAAGGAAACACTTTGAAGTTTGTGGAAATGAGAAATTCATGTAGGAGAATATAACACATTAGATCTGGTAAAAGATGATACAAACAAAAAAACATGGTTTTCTTGTTTTCTTTTTTTTAATAATCTTTGAAATTCAAAAGAAAGGCCATAATATAATATAATGCAGTTTAGGCACAATTTAGATTTTGGACACTAGATGGCAGCACTGTGCAAAGTTTCAGATTGATCCAGTGAAGCATTGTAATACTGCACAGTATTTTGTAGTCTGCCCAAATGTGCCGAATTGGTCAATTGATACATTTTCAAGTACAAAACTATAGAGAACATACAAAAATAATATGGTAATACAAAATGTAAGTTTACACACTCCCAGGAATGTTAATAATGATGGATCATTAGCCTATACACAACATTTCACACATCTAGATGGCGGGGTGGGTGTAGAGCCAGCGACAGTAGGGGTTCAAACTGTAGAACCCAGTTCCTACATTTGAATATAAAAACTGATTTTATCAAACAAAACTATGCTACATTTTATCTCTGGGACCTTCAAGATGACAAATCAGGGAAAGATTACTGAATGTAAGTACATTATTTACATACATAGGTGAATGTATCAAACCAGTTGTGGAGTGTGCTCCTGGCTATCCGTCAATAAAATAAAATAAATTAAATTGTGCCATCTGGCTTGCTTAATATAAGGAATTTGAAACGATTTCTACTTTTACTTTTACTTTTGATACTTAAGTATATTTGAGCAATTCCATTTACTTTTGATACTTAAGTGTATTTAAAACCAAATACTTTTAGACTTTTACTCAAGTACAGTGTAGTATTTTACTGGGTGACTTTCACTTTTACTTGAGTCATTTTCCATTAAGGGATCTTTACTTTTACTCAAGTATAACAATTGAGTACTTTTTCCACCACTGACTGTAGTCTATTAACAAACTGTAGCTTATCTCACCTCCCTATCACCCCCCGACCCCCCCCCAATCCATGAGGATACCTTTATGCTTCCTTGTGAGCTTCAGTGTGTCTGTCGTGAGACATTTACAACTCTGTCTCTCTGTTCGCTTTCGATAACATCTCAATTCTCATTGAGACAAGCAAGGATAGGATGTGTCTCGCTTAACATTCGTATCTGTGCCAAGCGCTGCAGATCCCCCGATTCCTCTGGTTTGATCAATCCCCTTAGAGCTTCCCGCAAACATCACAGGCAAAGTGCTGATAGCTGCAAGAGAGACTCCTCCGCCACGTAAACTCTTCCTCTCTCTCTCTCTCTCCTTTTCTTCCATCTCCTCTTGTTTTTTTATTTATTCCCTTCATCGCTGTGGGAATTGAATCTCAGAAGTTGGCAGACGAGCGAGAAAAAAAGGGGGGCATCTATTATTGAGCACTGGGGGTTTGCGGGCAAGTCATCATTATGTTTTTTTAAGTTAGCCACCCTAACGCTGTGTTAGCTGGCTGCAGGAATGCCAGATTATCTCGGTCTCTCTCTCACAATTTCTGTCCTTTCTCTGTCACTCTGTCTCTCTGTCTCTCTGTCTCTGTGTTTTGTGCTTCACATACTGTAACTACTGGCAGCGTCTATATTGAGTTTCCTAACTCCTCCTAAAAATGGTTCCAGTCAACCGTGAAACGAATACAGGCGTACATAACGTGGATTTCTGTGAGGATGATGTCTGTTGAGCCATTGGAGAAAGCCATTTTTTTTGGGGATGAACTTTTTTTTTCATGTAGCCTGTATCCCCCCCAACGGTTGGTATTTTGTTTCGGTCTATACACAGATACAGACATAATAATGAGGTTGTGTCTTTGTAATTGCTATTTCAGATGCTTGCTTGGAACACTGTGACAGGAAGTGGAAACACGATGTCTACGTGAATATATTTAGGGGTGTTTTAATTGGTCTTGAACTTCTTGGACTCCTACAAGTACCTTTTGAAAGGACACATCCTCTCTAATGAAGTGGCTCGCAGTGGTCTCGAGTATTTTCCCTGTATCATCCGACTGCGTCTTTGAGTTCACCCTCAGCTCAAGAGGAAACGAAAAGGTCAAGATCCACCGCTAACTCTCTTTGTGAGGACAGAGAAGTATAAACCCTGCAGAGAAAAAGAAATGCTCTTGAGCCGTGCGTGTGTGTGTGTGTGTGTGAGTGTGTTCGTTCGTGTGTGTGTGTGAACACTTCTGTCTTCCTACCATATTCAGCCAACTTACCTCCCAGTAGCGTAGCTTTGGATGGGAGCCGAGTTCCATCCGTATAGACCCTCACTCCCCCTCCACCCCCAGTCTTTGTCAGCAGTATCGACTGGGCCTGGGATTGGCTCTGGCTGTGTCTGGCCCCGTGCTGCAGCCCCCTCACACTGCAGAGTGCTCCAGTAAATTGCAGTGTTGTCAGAGGCAGACAGAGGGCCCATAAAACAGCCCTGTGGTTTAAATCACCAACACATCACAGATCACAGCACCAGAGTACAGAGGGAAGTATGGTAATGAAGTAGTGATGTGGGACTAGTTCTTCTCTGGCGAATTAATATCTATCAGAAAGGCATGTATACCGTTAACACATTTCTGGCTCGTAGACACTTGTAATACTTGTACAGACTTTGGCATACATTACATGAACTCTGACTCAACATACCGTTTGACTTCACGCTTAGCCGATTTCATCATCAGGAGATATAAGGCTCTTGAGTGGCGCAGCGGTCTGAGGCACTGCATCTCAGTGCTAGAGGTGTCATTATAGACCCTTGTTCGATCCCGGGCTGTATCACAACCGGCTGTGATCAGGAGTCCCATAGGGTGGCGCACAATTGGCCCAGCTTCGTCCGGGTTAGGGGAGAGTTTGGTCGGGGTAGGCCGTCATTGTAAAATAAGAATTTGTTGTTAACTGACTTGCCTAGTTAAATAAATGTAATTTAAAAAAACAAAATCAGCAGAAATATGTTATCCATTTATTGCATTGTTGCATCGAAGTCCAACATAGCCCCACTACTACTTCTCCTCGCATGTCATGATTTTTTTTTCTTCTCAAAGCAGAAATTCCATACGGCGCAAGCAGTTAAACAGGCCCGTGAAAAGTGCATGACATGTGGGATTACTGTATATACGCCATATCTCATCCCATCTCTGAAAAGCTCTCCTGTTGCATGCTGGGAGTTAGAAGAGCATTATTAAGCAGACTACCTTCCTCACTGTAGTACACTTGCAGGGCAGTTGGAGTGCCCTACTTTTGAGAGACTGTTGTGGGTGAACAAAAAAGGTTGGGCTAGTGTTTGTGTGAGTGTGTTTGCCAGAATGTGTGTGTCACCTCTGACGACTACTTGAGTGGAGTTTAAAAATAAAAAGTCGGGGTGCACACTCACAGATCTCCACTCACAGATCTCTGGCGAAGGTCCGTCGAGACCCCTGCAGCAATTACCAGGCTGTGGGAAGGGCCTCGCCATACGCTTTTTATGTTGCCAGAGTGCCTGTGTCTCCTGGCACTGCTATGAATCAATTTTCATCCTCACGTCACCCCTCTCCTCTCTCTCTATCAAAACCTCTCTCTCTCCTCCCACTTCTCTCTGACTAGGTTTTCCTCTCTTGCCCTTCGGTACTTTATCCTGTGAGGACAGAGAGGCTGGGGGGTTGGAAAGACCTCCCCTCCACTCACCCACCCACACCTTGGACCTTCATCTGGGGGTGGTAGGTGACCATCTCACCCTGGAAACTGGTAGAGATCAACCTTGCACTTAGCCTTGAACTTACTCTCACGCAGGCAGGTATGCATGCCCACACACACTCACCCACGTATGCGTATAGATGTCTAGTATACCGGCGCCGAGCACGCCCACGTATGCACATCCACGTTTAGTGTATGTGTTCAGCAAACATTAACATTTGCACGTTTGATCCCTGTACCTCTCATATCAGTCGTACTCCAGTAGCACACTTAAGAGGTCTTGAGTGGTGACGTCAGCCTGATGAGTTACCAAGCCCCTTCGTCTGATGAAATAAAGTGCCTCATTGGAAGTCGGCAGAGCCTCGCCCGCTGTCACGCATATTCCCAGAATCACAGAGGAGTGCTCAGGGGGCAGCTGGTGCGGTCAAGACATGTTGCGAATGTCATGTGGATCACCTACCTGCAGCCTCCTACAGCCCCTGGGCATACGCAGAATCTTAGATAAAGGTCCTTGTATTTAAATGTCAGGGCTGTGTGTGTACGTGCGTGAGGCATGGCTGTAGTCCTGTGTGTGTGTCTGTCTGTATGTCCATGTCCTCAGCAGGCTGCGTGAGACCTGCTCTCGGTCAGCTTTGATTCATCTCGTGTCGTAACCCAAGGGTGATATTTTGGAAGGATTTGCATAGACCTCATTTTGGCCTCCCTGGCGAGTGCCGGTGTTGTTGAGAGGGTTTCTGGTTTCTTTTGAAGACACTTTCGTGGCACGATTTGTTAAAACTTTAAACACACCGGTGTCTGTGTATAACCGGCGTCAGTGTGCTAGATTTGCATTTAGCGCTGTCTCCCTGAACCAGGGTCCTCTACCTCACCAACACACGTGACCCCCCCACTTAAAAATGTACGAACCGATTGAGCTTTAAAAAAAAGGATCACATTCAATAGCTCCATTGGCAACATTTCTGTGGAGTAAGCTTTCGGGCATGTTCTTAACGCTGTTGCGTGTGTGTGTTTTTGTGTTTTCCCGCGTGCCCCATTGTGATCTGTGTGTGTGTGTGTCTTTCTCTGTGTGTGTGTGTGTCATCATGTACCTAAGTGTGAGGGTTCTGTGTGTGTAGGATGTTGTACACATAATCTAAGGTATTTTCCCCCATCAGTAAATGACTAATAGCATAGGGCATCCTCCTTCCTGTCTCAACAACCCCTCCCAAAACAATGTGACTTCCCACTCCCTCTAGTCCCTATAGTCAACAGACGGGAAAACAATTGAATAAAGTTCCTTAATTTCCTTCCAGTTTCTTTCATCTTACACTGTTCTTACTGCGTTTCAATCTGCTGCCGGCCTCACAGGGCCCTTTTACCTTTTGAAGACATCAAGTGGATTTTGCTCGAGAGAAGAAAAAAATAAAAAATAAAACAAAGCCAATATATCCCACATCGTCGACTCCGACGGGCTTAGTCTCAGTCTTCTAATTTAACCAGGATGGTAAAAAACTACCCCACATCGTCTGGCGCTCACCCTCCTCCCTTCCTAAACGCATTGGGGAAACGGGGAGGCCACTTGTGTACACTGTTAGATTTATAACTATGAATTTCAGCCAGCATCAACTTCTATTATAAATCCATGAAAAAACAAGGCAAACAAACTAAAAGAAACAAAGCGGGCTGTTGTTTATTTTGAAGTTACGGCGTCCATTGGGAGGTTTCGGAGAGAAACACAGTAACAACACATCCCACTGGACGATTCAGGCGTTAGCTTTGATATATAGATGCACTGCGGAGCTAACTCGCTCTCTCCTATTCCCACATTAATTCAATTGATCCGAAGTGAAATACCGCTGTAATACAGACGCCGGCGTTTCACCACGAATAAAACGTTGCGTCTTATTGTCCCGCCCATCGCCAAGAGAAAGTCCCTCTCCTGCCCCGGCGTCCCTAGGAGTAATAACAAACGGTCAACCCGCTGGGTTTCACCCTCTTCCTCTCAATCACCTAACCTTTATACTGTAGGTTTCAGTGATTTTGCTGATTTGAAATATATTTATATGCCATTTAGCAGACACTTTTATCCAAAAGCGACTTATTGTAGTCATGCATGCATACATTTTACATACAGGTGTCCCCAGGAACTGAACCCACTATCCTAGCATTGCAAGGGCCATGCTCGATCAACTGAGCTACAGAGGACCGTTTTAACATGCTTATCTTTAATGCGTGTTGTCTTTTCCTCCCATCTCCATCCCATTCATAGTTGTATTTAGCCAATTTACAGTGCCTTCAGAAAGTATTCATACCCCTTGACTTATTCCACATTTTGTTGTGTTTCAGCCTGAATTCAAAATTGATTAAATATATATACATTTTCTCAACCCTCTACACACAAACCCCACGATGAAAAAGTGAAAAAATACATAAATATCTAATTTACATAAGTATTCACACCCCTGAGTCAATACTTTGTAGAAGCAGCTTTGGCAGCGATTACAGCTGTCAGTCTTTCTGGGTAAGTATCTAAGAGCTTTCTACACCTGGATTGCGCAAGATTTGCCCATGATTCTTTTCATAATTCTTCAACTCTGTCAAATTGGTTGTTGATCATTGCCAGACAACCATGTTAAGGTCTTGCTATAGATTTAAGTCAAAACTGTAACTCGGCCACTTAGGAACAGTCATTGTCTTCTTGGTAAGAAACTCCAGTGTAGATTTGGCCTTGTGTTTTAGGTTATTCTTCTGCTGAAAGGGGAATTAATTTCCCAGTGTCTAGTGGAAAGAAGACTGAACCAGGTTTTCCTCTAGGATTTTGCCTGTGCTTAGCTCCATTCCGTTTATTTTGTCTCCTGAAAACTCCCCAGCCCTTAACATTTACAAGCATACCCATAACATGATGCAGCCACCAATATGCTTGAAAATATGGAGAGTAGTACTCAGTAATGTGTTGAATTGGATTTTCCCCCAAACATAACACTTTGTATTCAGGACAAAAAGTGAATTGCTTTGCCACACAGTATTCCTTTAGTGCCTTGTTGCAAACAGGATGCATGTTTTGGAATATTTTTATTCTGTACAGGCTTACTTCTTTTCACTCTAATTAGGTTAGTATTGTGGAGTAACTACAATGTTGTTGAGCAATCCTCAGTTTTCTCCTATCACAGCCAAACTCTGTAACTGTTATAAAAGTCACCATTGGCATCATGGTGAAATCCTTGAGCGGTTTCCTTCCTCTCCAGCAACTGAGTTAGGAAGGACGCATGTGTCTTTGTAGCGACTGAGTGTATTGATACACCACCCAAAGAGTAATTAATAACTTCACCATGCTCAAAGAGGTATTCAATGTCTGCTTTTTATTTTATTTTATTTTATCTACCAAAACGTCCCCGTCTTTGCGAGGCATTGGAAAACCTCCCTGGTCTTTGTGGTTGAATCTGTGTTTGAAATTCACTGCTCGACTGAGGGACCTTACAGATAATTGTATGTCTGGGGTAGAGAGATGAGTTAGTCATAAAAAAATCATGCTAAACACTATTATTTCACAGACAGTGAGCCCATGCAACTTATTAGGTGACTTGGTAAGCACATTTCTACTCATTAACTTAGTTAAGGTTGTCATATCAACAGGGTTGAATACTTATTGATTCAAGACATTTCAGCTTCTCATCTGTTATTCATTTGTACAAATTTTGAGAAACATAATTACACTTTGACATTATGGGATGTTATGTGTAGGCCAGTGACAAAAACTCTAATTTTAATCCATTTTAAATTCAAGCTGTAACACATCAAAAAGTGGAAAAAGCTAAGGGGTGTGTGAATACTTTCTGAAGACACTGTACTACACTCTTAAAGTGTTCAAATAGACACTCACACCCAGTAATGGTTGGATCGCAGTGCATCGCTAATGTCTTTTTCACACCCATTTGCTATCCTAGAAGATCACAGATCAATATCTAAACCTCTACCTACACACGCTCTCTATCAATAGTGTCAACGCTTCTGATTCAGCAACCATGAGAGTGGGGAAAAAAGGGAATCGTGCAGTTTTTTATCCCTATTTAACACAAACAGATCTCCTCTACCATGCAAAAAAAAGAAGCTTATTTTTGGTTGATTGAGTACATGTTCCGTGGCTTTGAATTGATCCGTGATGACTTTGGCCTTCTCTAGATCCTATCCTTCAAATGAGTTGAGATGTTCTCTGTTCATTACGCATAGTGTATATCTCTCATGAGCCTTTACCAATGATGTATATGCACACATAAGAATATGTGAATACATACTGTATGAAGACATATGTATGTTCCAGGGCTTTTACACATCATTTAGTCTCTTTGTGTTTATTGTACTATATGGCTAAACTGTAATATAGAGATACTACTACAAGCTACAATTACATTTGAGTCATTTAGCAGACTTTCTTATCCAGAGCGACTACAGTTAGTTCATCCTCAATAAAGTAGCTTTCAGCAGTCAGTCCCAGTAAGAAAAGGCAAGTGTGAGTGTTGGTTAAAAAAACGTGATACTGTATATACTGTGTATATACACTACCGTTCAAATGTTTGGGGTCACTTAGAAATGTCCTTGTTTTTGAAAGAAAAGCACATACAGAGGCCCATTATCAGCAACCATCACTCCTGTGTTCCAATGGCACGTTGTGTTAGCTAATCCAAGTTTAGCATTTTAAAAGGCTAATTGATCATTAGAAAACCCGTTTGCAAAAATGTTAGCACAGCTGAAAACTGTTGTCCTGATTAAAGAAGCAATGCAACTGGCCTTCTTTAGACTAGTTGTGTATCTGGAGCATCAGCATATGTGGGTTCGATTACAGGGCTCAAAATGGCCAGAAACAAAGCACTTTCTTCAAAACTCGCCAGTCTATTCTTGTTCTGAGAAGTGAAGGCTATTCCATGCGAGAAATTGCCAAGAAACTGAAGATCTCGTACAACGCTGTGTACTACTCCCTTCACAGAACAGCGCAAACTGTCTCTAATCAGAATAGAGTGGGAGGCCCCAGTGCACAACTGAGTAAGAGGACAAGTACATTAGAGTGTCTAGTTTGAGAAACAGACGCCTCACAAGTCCTCAACTGGCAACTTCATTAAATAGTACCCGCAAACACAAGTCTCAATGTCAACAGTGAAGAGGCGACTCCAGGATGCTGGCCTTCTAGGCAGAGTTGCAAAGAAAAAGCCATATCTCAGACTGGCCAATAAAAAGAAAAGATTAAGATGGGCAAAAGAACACAGACACTGGACAGAGGAACTCTGCCTAGGAGGCCAGCATCCCTGAGTCGCTTCTTCACTGTTGACATTGAGACTGGTGTTTTGCGGGTACCGGCACTGTAGTTCTGTTAGACTGGTCATTGGGTTCTTGGTAACCTTCCTGACCAAGGTCCTTCTTGCCCGGTTAGTCCGTTTGGTTGAACGGCCAGCTCTAGGCAGAACCTGGGTAGTTGCATATTTCTTCCATTTCCCAATGTTCTCTTGGAAACGTTCAAATCAGATCAAATCAAACGTTATTTGTCCGTTGCGCCAAATAGAACAAGTGTAGACTTTACTGTGAAATTCTTATTTACAAGCCCTTAACCAACAGTGCAGTTCAAGAAGAGTTAAAAAAATATTTTTTTAAACTGGTCAAACTTAGTAGAGAATCAATCTTCAGGATGTTGTTATCATATATATCCAATAACGACATTGCCATTCCATGACTAGCGTGCGTGACCAGGAACTGGCAATCTGCCAGAACAGTGACTCAAATAGCTCCCATCCGGCCCCACATCACACTAGAGGCTTCATTCCACATTCTACTGACTGTTGACATCTAGTGGAAGGCGTATGAAGTGCAAACAGACCATAAATTACAGGGAATTGAATAGACGATGACTTTCACATCGACCCTTTTCAGAATTCTCACTTCCTGTTTGGAAGTTTGCCTGCCATATGAGTTCTGTTATATTCACAGACATAATTCAAACAGTTTTAGAAACTTCAGAGTGTTTTCTATCCAATAGTAATAATAATATGCATATATTATCATCTGGGACAGAGTATGAGGCCGTTCAATTTGGGCACCAATTCATCCAAAAGTGAAAATGCTATCCCTATCCCTAAAAAGTTAAAGTCCCCGGCCACTAGGAGTGCCGCTTCTGGGTGAGCATTTTATTCTTTGCGTATGTCCTTATAGAGTTAGTTGAGAGCGGTCAGCTTAGTGCCAGCTTTGTTCTGTTGTGGTAAATAGACGGCTATGAATAATATTGATGAGAACTCTCTTGGTAGATAGTGTGGTCTACAGCTTATCATAAGGTACTCTACCTCAGGCGAGCAATACCTCGAGACTTCTTTAATTTTATACATCGCTATTGACAAATAGACACACAGCCCCACCCTTCGTCTTACCAGAGGTAGCGTCTCTGTTCTGCCGGTGCATGGAACATCCCGCTAGCTCTATATTGTCTGTATCGTCGTTCAGCCACGTCTCGGTGAAACATAAGATGTTGCAGTTTTTGATGTCCCGTTGGTAGGATGAACTTAATCGTAGGTCCTCAATTTTATTTTCCAATGATTGCACGTTAGCAAGAACAACGGATGGCAATGGGAGTTTACTCACTCGCCTACGGATTCTCAGAAGGCTGCCCAATCTGCGGCCCCTTTTGCTGCGTCTCTTCTTCGCGCAAAAGGCGTGGATCTGGGCCTGTTCCAGTGAAAGCACGATACCCTTCTCGTCGTACTCGTTAAAGGAAACATTTTCTTCATGTCCGCGGTGAGTAATCGCTGTTCTCATGTCTAGAAGCTATTTTCGGTCATAAGAGACGGTAGCAGCAACATTATATACACAATAAGTTAAAAAAGAAGTTGCACAATTGGTTGGGAGAATGTAAAACGTCAGGATGTTCATTTGCTCCATCTATTTAGAGTCTAGAAATTGTTTTATAACCTTCCCCCGGATATATGCCTCATCACAAATCTCGGAGATCTACGGACAGTTCCCTGGACTTCATGGCATAGTTTCTGCTCTGACTTGCACTGTCAACTGTAGGATCTTATCAGTGGAGCCTGCTGAGGGGAGGATGGCTCACAATAATGGCTGAAATGAAGCAAATGGAATGACATCAAACACATGTAAAATATTTGTTTGTTGTATTTGATACCATTCCACCTATTCCGCTCTAGCCATTACCACAAGCCCGTCCTCCCCAATTAAGGTGCCGCCAAGGTCCTGCTGTGGACCTTATATAGACACGTGTGTTTCTTTCTAAATCGTGTCCAAACAATTGAATTGGCCACAGGTGGATTCCAATCATCTCAAACACGATCAAAGGAAATTGGATGCACCTGAGCTCAACTGTGTGCATAGTGTCATAGCAAAGGGGTGTGAAAACCTTTTGTAAATTAGATATTTATTTGTTTCATTTTCTTTACATTTGCAAACATTCCTGAAAACATGTATTCACTTTCACATTACGGGGTATTGTGTGTAGATGTAGGTGAGAAAAAAAGATCTATTGAATCTATTTTTGAATTCAGGCTGTAACACAACTAAATGTGGAATAAGTCAAGGGGCGTGAATACTTTCTGAAGGAGCTGTATATGGGCTTCTATAACTGCTTTCCACTCGCATCACTCATGCTCCTCTGAATTACATTAGCCGAAGTTTGTAATATGTTCAGTTGATGTTCAGTAGCAGAATAAACCCGCGCCCGACCTTTTCATGTAGGCCATGTGTGAAATCTGAGGGAAAATGTCCTTTCCCAGATCCTAGGTGCTCTGTTGAGAAAACGGCGGCATGAGTCAAGCGAAGCGGATTAATTTACCGCCAGCCCGGACCAGCCGCGACCACAGATGGATCGGCGAGGCGGCGGCCTAACAAGTCAAACACAGAGCTCGCCCCCCACGGTCTCTCTAAACGTGGCCTGTCATGACTGCGCTGGAATCATCTGACGCCTGCAGTTTTCCTTTCATTTTCTCTCCCTCGCTTGTGCAGTTGCCAAGTGTGGGTTGCTCTGACCCTACTCCCTCACAGTTAATCTCCCAAAAAGGCCCCAGAAAATGGTTCTCGCTCTCGTCCTGGGCATTTTGCATGCTAAGTGAAACGAAATAATCCCAGTTGATCTCGATCTCTCGATCTCTCTCTCTCTCTCTCTCTCTCTCTCTCTCTCTCTCTCTCTCTCTCTCTCTCTCTCTCTCTCTCTCTCTCTCTATCTATCTATCTATCTATCTATCTATCTATCTATCTATCTATCTATCTATCTATATATCTCTATCTCTCTCTTTAGTCCCCCCTATCTTTCTCTCCTGTGAGAAAGTGAACCAAACCGACCCAGCGACTGGCGCCCAACTCCCTTACACACATCCCCCCCCCCCGATAAGGCCCAATATCTGATGCAATTTTTTCCCCTAGCTCCCTCAAGGGCACTTTGTCAGTCTCTTATCAGAATGTCAGGACTGTCGCTCCAGTGAGCAAACAAACGCACAACAGGAAATTATGTATCAGGAATCCGCCACCAGTGTAGCGTGGAGAGCTGTCAGTAGCGCTGTTAAGCTAATAATCACTGTTGGACCCTTGTGGGAATTCTATCAAATACTTGTTGTTTCAGACTGTTTGGGTGGTGTGTGTGTGTGTGTTTTTTGTTTCTGTGTGTGTCACATGATGTTTTTTGAGGTCTTATCTGTCTGGTTGGAGCCTTACTGTACGACGCCCTTTTTGACAGCAAAGGTTGCTTCTAAAATAGCACCCTATTCTCTCGACCCCTCAAATTCAACTCGTGACCTCGAAGCCAATTCCACTGCTTTCTCACATTGTTCACCTCTAATTAGGCACTGATATAGACATGAGACACCAAGTGGCTGCAATTAATTATCAGGTAGAACAGAAAACCAGCAGGCTCCAGACCTCATAAGGTAAGAGTTGAATATCCCCGCTCTATACAGTGTCTAACCCCTCTGTGGGCTCTGGTCAACAGTAGTGCACTATGTAGGAAATATCGTGCCATTTTGGATGCACGCCAATTCGGTTGCACTACCATTATGCTGTTGAGGTGACCTCATTTCCTGTTGTGAGCCGGTGCATCACCGGCAACACACACACACACAAGGTATCCCCATGACAGTGTTTTAGCCATTTTTGTGTGTGTACTAACACACACATGTTTGTTTTACTATCCTTGTGGGGACAAAATCCAATTTTTCCTATCCCCTAACCTTTGGGGCGGCAGGTAGCCTTGTGGTTAGAGTGTTGGACCAGTAACCTAAAGGTTGCAAGATCAAATTCCTGAGCTGACAAGGTTAAAATCTATGGTTCTGCCCCTGAATAAGGCAGTTAACACACTGTTCCTAGGCTATCATTGAAAATAAGAATTTGTTCTTAACCGACTTGCCTAGTTAAATAAAGGTAAAAACCTAAAATTAGACCTAACTAATCGTAAACAAACCTAAAATAGCCCTTTTCCTTGTGGGAACCGGCTAAATGTCCCCCACTTGTCAGAATGTTCCTTGTTTTACACGCACACGCACAAACACACACGCACGAACACACACACACACACCACTCAAACATAGTGCAAAGGTAACAAATGAACCCACAGCCACAGCAGGAGATATTACATCCTGCATTCCACCCCCCTGTGTGATTCTTATCAGAAAAGCTCTCCTATGATCCCCCCGATAGAGAGGAGGCATTCCTATAGCCCTGCATTGCTGTGACCCCAAGCATGTCACATTAGATCTAAACCCACAGAAGGTCCTAGGGTCAGTTTAATAACTGCATGCAGCCATATCGCTAAGCTTGTAATCACAGGCTGTCTATGGGCGCATCCCAAATAGCACCATATTCTCTATAAATGGCACTTATTTTGACGAGGAACCGATAGTAATGCAATATGTAGGGAGTAGGTTGGCATTTGGGATACATGCTATGTATCCTGGTTTACACTCCAGATTCCTATACTCACAGAACAGGCCCTCTGTTGATGATTTGCAAACAGCATAATACATAATCAATTATATTCAACTATGTATTAAACTATATGCTGACATATGGGGTATATGCTGTATGACATTATGTATTATGACCTAAAGAACTGTACAGGTCCTGGACCTGTTTTCAAGTGAAATGTAAATCTGCTGTTACACAGAGAGAGCAAGAGATGAGGAGAGAGACAAAGCAAGACATTAGGAGAAGGAGAGAGTGAGCGAGAGAGGGAAAGAGGGAGAGATAAAGAGAGAGAGGGAGGGAAAGGGTTGAGCGGCGTAGGTGGAGCAGGGTTCAGCAATGCGAAAGTTTACAATGTTGGTGCTGGTCTGCTCACCGCGAGAGGGAGAAGGAGAAGGAAAACGTGCATGTATTAGCGGTTAGGTGAACATTTGAAAGTGGCAGGGACATTTTTCAAATCACAGGGCTGCGATGTGAAATGAATGCATTTGAATGAATTAGAGTCCGAGTAAATGGGGTCGGGGGGAGGGGGGGGGAGGGGGGGGGGGAGGGGTCGGGGGGAGGGGGGGGGAGGGGGGGGAGGGCGGATGGGGAAAGAAGCTGTTTGTTTTTTCCCTAGCTGTTTCCCCCCCCCCCCCACTCCCTGATACGCCTTTTCATATATGTTTTTTGAGAGAACAGGGTAAGTTAACCGGTGTCAGGGCATTGTGTTCTTGTGATGTCAAACTTCAGAGACTCCCCAATGACTGTATGTGAGTACAGTAGTCAGTTGACCTGAAATTTACATTGATCTAAAATGAAAAGAGGGCAGAATTAATTCACATTGACCTGAAATTTACATTGATCTAAAATGAAAAGAGGGCAGAATTAATTCACATAATTATTACAAAGACAGAGTCTTGTGTCTCATTTTGACTAGGATGGTATATTTTTCAGAGCAACTTGGAAACTCAGTAAGCCAACAGATTCACAAGCCAGTAACCTTGCATCAACTTTGTCCCTGATACACGCACTATCCGCAAATTGTGGCCTTGGGCTCTCTCTGAGCTAAACAAAACCGAATTACACACATAGAGAATTGTCTATGATTACATTATCTGTTATGGTTTGCATAGCAACAACATCGAGAGAACACAGAGCTTTACTATCAAATTGCACACATAGAAATAGAATTACTAGAAGTGACCAAGCCCCTCGCCCATCACAGACCTTTGACTTGATGGGCATGTCCATTCTAGTAGATATATCCATGATTACACACCTGTTGCAAGGCACCAATGTCTACTGGCCATAGAGCTTAAGAAACGATTTATCTGGTTGGAAACGGCCTATGTTGCATCGATATTAGTCAAAATTATTCCAGTGTAAAAATGTACTACAAAGTGTAAAAACCATAATGTTGGTCATAAATTGAAATGTTGATCATGCCCACTTTCACACTTAACACGGGATGGTATCGCCTAGGGAAAATTGTCATGCACGGAGAAACAGCTGCACTGATTGCGCTCTATCCAATTGTACAGCAGAATAGGGTTGCACATTTTGGGGAATATTCAGAGGTGGAAACTTTCCGTGGGAATTAAAGGGAATATATGGGAATTAACGGAAATATATGCAAATTAATATTAATACCATTTAAATGTAGATGTTTTTTGCATTGGATATATTTACCATATCATATGGAGACAGAAACATAAACATTTTACCTTATCATAATTAAACATAATTGCAAATGATGAAATCCTTCCAATAGAAATGAAAAAAAACGATTTAGTTACAAATTTAACTTTAATTAAATGAGTTGACTCTTCACATGGGATGATTTCACTGAACTGCGAAAGAAAGGGAATATTGAATGATCCCCAATGATCCATCACATCTCCCAAAAACGTTTTCAACATACATCTGTAAAATGATAGTCTAGAAACTAAAGCTTTGGTTGTCTGCCTCTCAGGCTTCCATGTCTTCTCCCTGGACCTCCTCAATGCCCACCTCTGAACATCAGACTCTGAGGCCTCATCTTCACTGTCACTTTCCAACCTTGTGGAGGATGGCTCATTGTCAGGCTCAAAAAGCCTCAAATTTGCCTGGATGGCCATCAATTTTTCAACCATTGTATTGGTCAGCCTGTTGCGTGCTTTGGTGTGTGTGTGTTCCCAAACAAGGACCAGCTGCGCTCTGAGGCAGCTGATGTTGGTGGGATTTGGAGGATGATGGAGGCAACAGGGGAAAGAGCCTCAGATCCACAAAGTCCCTTCCACCAGGTGGCTGATGACATATGTTGACACGACTGCCATATTGCATCTCCATTCCAAAGCCCTTGTTTGGAAGTGTACTTCGCCAGACTGCCAAGAACCGAGACACGGTAGTGATGACACCATAGGCCTCATTGATCTCTGCACCAGACAGGATGCTCTTGCCAGCATACTTGGGGTCCAACATGTACGTGTATGGGCATCAGGCAGAAGTCTTTATTGCTTTTTGATGTATTTCCGAACTGCAGTTTCCTCTGCTTAGAGCAACAGTGAAGTGGGCAGTATGGATTTCTTCTCTTCCATCTGCAAGCAGAGTCTGAACATCAGACAGGATGGCATTGTCTCCCTCAATCCATGCAATGGCTACTGCTATAGGTTTCAGGAGTTTCAGGCTGCTTACCAATCTCCCCAAAATGCATCATCCAGGAGGATCCTCTTGATGGGGCTGTCCATATCGGCAGACTGTGATATGGAAAATTCTTGGAGAGACTCCTTCCCCTCCAGGAGACTGTCAAACATGATGACAACACCACCTCAACGGGTGTTGCTGGGCAGCTTCAATGTGATGCTCTTATTCTTCTCACTTTGCTTGGTGAGGTAGATTGCTGCTATAACTTGATGACCCTTCACCTACCTTCACCATGGCTCTCTTGTAGAGTGTATCCATTGTTTTCAGTGCCATGATGTTCTTGAGGAGCAGACAGCACAGCAATGGGTGTGATGTGAGGGTAGGACTCCTCCACTTTAGACCAAGCAGCCTTTATGTTCGCAACATTGTCTGTCACCAGTGCAAATATCTTCTGTGGTCCAAGGTCATTGATGACTGCCTTCAGCTCATCTGCAATATAGAGACCGGTAGGTCTGTTGTCCCTTGTGTCTGTGCTCTTGTAGAATACTGGTTGAGGGGTGGGGATTATGTAGTTAATCCAGCCACAGTGTCAGATTTCAAAAATGCTATTATCTGAGGACAGCACCCCATCAAACAAACACATGAAAATCACATTTCAACCCGCCAGGCACGACACAAAAGTCAGAAATAACGATATAATTCATGCCTTACCTTTGAAGATCTTCTTCTGTTGGCACTCCAATATGTCCATTAAACATCACAAATGGTCCTTTTGTTCGATAAATTCTGTTGTTATATCTCCAAAATGTCCATTTATTTGGTGCGTTTGATCCAGAAAAACACCGGTTCCAACTCACGCAACATGACTACAAAGTATCTAATATAATTACCTGTAAACTTGATCCAAACATTTCAAACAACTTTCCTAATCCAACTTTAGGTATTTTTAAATGTAAATAATCGATAAAATTTAAGACGGGATAAACTGTGTTCAATACCGGACGAAAACAAAGTGGAGCGAGCTTTCAGGTCGTGCGCTCCAACCACAACAGTACACTAGACTTGACCCTCGTTCTGAACAGCCCTACTTCTTCATTTCTCAAAGGAAAAACATCAACCAATTTCTAAAGACTGTTGACATCTAGTGGAAGCGATAGGAACTGCAAGCAAATGCCTTAGAAATCTAGATCCACATAGAAAACCCATTGAAAAGAGTGACCTCAATTTTTTTCCCCTGGATGGTTTGTCCTCGGGGTTTCGCCTGCCAAATAAGTTCTGTTTTACTCACAGACATAATTTTAACAGTTTTAGAAACGTTAGAGTGTTTTCTATTATATGCATATCCTAGCTTCTGAGCCTGAGTAACAGGCAGTTTACTTTGGGCATGCTTTTCATCCGGACGTGAAAATACTGCCCCCTATCCCTAAGAAAATGTAATAACTGTTTGACCCTCCTTTGGCAGCAATAACCTCAACCATACGCTTTCTGTAGTTGTGGATCAGACCTGCACAAGGGTCAGGAGGAATTTTGGACCATTCCTTTTTACAAAACTGTTTCAGTTCAGCAATATTCTTGGGATGTCTGATGTGAACTGCTCTCGAGGTCATGCCACAGCATCTCAATCGGGTTGAGGTCAGGACTGGGCCACTCCAGAAGGCGTATTTTTTTGGCACCCCTTTATATGAGCCTGGCAGTCTGTCTCCCTCCTTCAGTACTTCTGTCCTGAGGATTTCCTCAACCTACACCACCTGTAAAGTATCTAGCTTGTAAATTGACAAAGCCCTAATCTTTCCCCAGCTCAGTGACAGATAGAGTATTCATGGCAGCTATGCTCCTCCAGATTAGGGACGGAGTAATAAACAGTTTATTGTACGCTGGGAGGGCAGTGGTGCTGCTCTATAAAATAGGAAGACACAGAACCTCAAGAGACTGATGTAGAAGATGACAAACTAGAAGCACAGTGGAAATGATGTGTGTGTGGCTGTGACTTGGGCCCTGTTTGAATCCTATAGAAATGTGTCCTTCCTTCTGTGTTTCCTAAAGGTGTAAGTGATTTTTACACAGTGTGTGGCTGTGTAAAAAAATAATTACAAAAATAATCAATACATATAAAAACACAGAATCCCAAACATTAAACATAATGTTCATAAATCTGTGGCCCTGTTAAAATACTTCATCAATCCTCCCTCCTTCCTTCCTTCCTTCCTTCCTTCCTTCCTTCCTTCCTTCCTTCCTTCCTTCCTTCCTTCCTTCCTTCCTTCCTTGATGTTAAAGTTATTGGATAGGTGTAAGCAAGGTGACCCACCCTATTACTTTCATGAATCAAAACAATTCAGCTCTATGATTACTTCAAGGAAGGTAAGAAGGAGGGATGCATTTCTGAAGTATTTCGAACAGGGCGCCGCATTGCGTTGTGGGAATAATGAGTCACTGACTGGTCTTCGTCAGAGCAGAGGCTGTGTTCCAAATGGCATCCTATCCCCTATATAGTGCACTCCTTTTCACCAGAGTCCCATGGGTCCTATTCAAAAGTAGTGCACTATATGGAATAGGGTGACATTTTGCCAGAGTCTTCGGATTACTGATGAGCGTTTTGGCCAGTCGATATGTAGTAGGCCCACCCAATTCCTTCCAAAAAGCCACTTACAGACACTGACCCTCTGTTGCTCAACCATTCAGTTCCAGCTATGAAATCTCTCTCAAATAGATATTCGTCTCTGGTTACAACTATCCATCTATAGTCTCTTAAATCTCTTATTTTCTTTTCTCTCTGGCTGAGATGGGCATGTTAAGTACCTGTGATCGTTCTGAGCGCAATGCTCAAGATCACCAAATGAAAGTGTGATGTTATTTAGAGGTATTCTTGGGTTCACAATGGTCCTTAAGTGGTAATAGCGGCCTACTTTAGTAGCCTTGAGTGTTGACATAACATAAGGACGACCATCATTTTGATCATCCATTTTGGGGTTCATAATGGTACTTACAGGACATAAAGTGCCCTGAAGTATTCTTAAAACAGACTGTTTGAGCTGTAGCCTACTTCAGTAGGTTTGGGTGTTGATAAAACTTGTACTCGAGAGTGAGTTTGACCCATGAGATTTTGATCATCGCTCTGGAGGTCGAAGTTACATCTGAGCCTTTCTTCTTTAGTCGTGGTTTGAGATAGTCAAGTGTACTCGAGGCTCTCACCCTGTACAATGAATATCAAAGCGACACAGCCAGGAAGGGGATTGGCTTTGTTGCAGGCAGGCAGCGACTTGATTCATTTTCTCCAAACGCATTGGGACACGGACATGTTGTGTGCCAACATTGGGGATTATCATAATTGATTTCAACAAAAGCTTTGCAGTGCATGTAGATTGGGGTCGGGAAAAAGATGAGCAAATTCAAGACTTCCCATTCAACTCCAATTCATTCATAGGGAAAATAATACATCTGAAACCATTTTCCTCCCCCCTTCCAAACAAGAAAAGCTTTTAGGGAGGGAAGAGGTCATATAAAGTTTTTTGTTGTACCGTTAAATATGAAAGTTTAGCGTGTTTTCACGCTTCATTAGGCTAAATAATAGGAATAGCTTTGTGACCCACATATCGCTGCTGAGGGAGGGAGAGCATCAACAGCAGGGTTAAGAAATCCATTATAAGACCTTGGAGAGGCAGCGAATCACAAAATAAAAATATATATTTCTCTGGTTGCATTTGTATGTTTTCGTTTCACATTACAACCAATTCACCTTTTAAAGCACTAAACAAATTGCAAAATAGCTTCAAATCACACATACAGTTGAGATGAACTTACATTGATAATAATCTGGACAGACACCCCATCACATTGACGGCACGGCACTGTCATGACAACACACTATGATACATGTACCCGAGAATAGAAACTTACTTGAGTCCTGACAACTTGCATTAGCCTTCAGAGCTAATGCTTATGCTTTAGCTCTGCGGGCTAACACAGTCGGTCAAAAACTCACAGGGATTTGTCAGGAATTTGCCCGTCTAGCCATGCCATCGTTGGCTACAATTTGGGGACAAAAGATTCAACGAAACCTCTTAGTTTAGCTCTTTATAATTGGGGTTCATCCAATGTTACGGCAGACGTATTACTTAACTCATTTGCGTCCTGTCTCTTAAAGGAAGTTATCAGGCTCCAGTATCTCACTCCAATCGATTCACTCTTCTCTCGGTTAGTTGTGAACACCACAAGCTGTGTGTGTGAGGGCCCCTATCTTGATAATTACACCATCTAATAGACAAAATGGAGAAAAATGACACCACTACACCTGATTTAATCTCGATTGTGTCAAATGTGAAATAGTAGAAATAGCAATTATTTTCTAATTTTGTTAGCCAGCATCGACCTGTTTCTCCCTCCTTCTCTTCCCTCTGCTGCCTTCTTTCTCTACCAAGGATACGACTGGAAAATTGCACAGTTGCTTTTTTGATGACTCTCTTTTGCACACGGGGAGAAGCTCTGTAGAGTATTCTTTATTAGCCAGAGCGTATGCTCGTGATCTGAGAAGGCACTGTTGATAAAATTATGTTTTTCCTCCATAGATTAATCATGGAATGCCATCTATGTTAATGTATGGCAATATTCTTAAAAATGATTCTTGATTTAAAACGAAACTATTTTTTTCACAAGCATATCTGCTACTTTTCGAGAAAATGTTTTCGCAATGTGGCCCAGGTTAACCTTCTGACCTTTTTCTTTACTGATCAAATATATACCAAAATGTTGTTGTCTGTGCCCTACCAGTGGGTCCTGAACCACCATCTGAGGAACAGTGCTTTGGGTTGGCTCACAGAACCTGAGTAGGGTTTGTTCACTATGCCCTGTGGCCCATTACCTTGTTTTGTATGCAGTAGGCACAAATTATGTGATATTACTTTATGATTCTATGACAATGTTGATGACTAGCCTATAGCCTACAGATTATGAATGCTTTCACAGGAAACCATCTAGTGTTCAGCGAAATAACAACACAATGTCAAATACAGGTAGCCTAGTCAAATAATTAACATCCAATCACATTAACCATTACTCTCTCGCGGGAATTCCACTAACGGTCCATATGTAGCCAAACATAGCTGCTGCTCATGTTGGTATCTGTACTGATGGAGCAAAAGCCATGACAGGGAGACATAGTGGAGTGGTAATGCTTGTGCAAGCAGTTGCTCCCAACGCCACTTAGGTACACTGCAGCATCCACCGAGAGGCTCTTGCTGCCAAGGGAATGCCTGACAGCTTGAAATACGTTTTGGCCACTACAGTGAAAATGGTTAACTTTGTTAAAGCAAGGCCCCCGAACTCTCGTGTATTTTCTGCATTATGCAATGATATGGGCAGCGACCATGTAACGCTTTTACAACATACAGAAGTGCGCTGGTTATCAAGGGACAAAGTATTGACATGTTTTTTTGAATTGAGAGACGAGCTTAAAGTTTTCTTTACTGACCATAATTTTCACTTGTCTGACCGCTTGCATGATGACGAGTTTCTCACACGACTGGCCTATCTGGGTGATGTTTTTTCTCGCCTGAATGATCTGAATCTAGGATTACAGGGACTCTCCGTAACTATATTCAACGTGTTGGACAAAATCGAGGCTATGATTAACAAGTTGGAGCTCTTTCTGTCTGCATTAACAAGGACAACAAACAGGTCTTTCCATTGTTTGAATTTTTGTGTGTAAATAAGCTCAAGCTTACGGACAATGTCAAATGTGATATAGCGAAGCTCCTGAGTGAGCTGGGTGCGCAATTACACAGGTACTTTCCCGAAATGGACGACACAAACAACTGGATTCATTATCCATTTCATGCCCTGCCTCCAGTCTACTTAACGATATCTGAACAAGAGAGCCTCATCGAAATTGCAACAAGCGTTTCTGTGAAAATTTAATCAGAAGCCACTGCCAGATTTCTAGATAGGGCTGCCCTCAGAGTTTCTTGTCTTGGCAAATCCCGATATTAAGATACTGATGCCCTTGGCAACTACGTACCTATGTGAGAGTGGATTCTCGGCCCTCACTAGCATGAAAACTAAATACAGGCACAGACTGTGAGTGGAAAATGATTTAAGGCTAGGACTCTCTCCAATACAACCCAACATTGCAGAGTTACGTGCGTCCTTTCAAGCACACCCTTCTCATTACCCTGTAGTGAGTTATTCACCATTTGTGATTAACAAAAAGGTTTTATATATAAGATGGTTAAATAAAGAGCAAAACTCTTGATTATTATTATATTATTATTTGTGCCCTGGTCCTATAAGAGCTATTTGTCACTTCCCACGAGCCGGGTTGTTTCAAATACTCACACTCATTCTTAAGTTTAATAAATGCATCGTATAGTATGTGTGTGGCAGGCTTACAATGATGGCAAGAAACAACATTTGAGAGTGCGCTGACCCTGGTGCTAGAGGGTGTACGCAGCTGGAGGTTGAATGTTTGAAGGGGTAAAGGACTATAAAAAGTTTGGGAACCACTGCTCTACACCATATATACAAAAGTATGTGGATACCCCTTTCAAATGAGTGGATTTGGCTATTTCAGCCACACCTGTTGCTGACAGCTGTATAAAATTGAGAACACAGCCATGCAATCTCCATAGACAAATATGGCAGTAGAATGGCCTTACTGATGACCTCAGTGACTTTCAACGTGGCAACGTCATAGGATGCCACCTTTCCAACAAGTCAGTTTGTCAAATTTTGTCTGTCCTCAGTAGCAACATACAGTACTGAGTTCGAAACTGCCTCTGGAAGCAATGTTAGCACAATAACTGTTTGTCGGAAGCTTCATGAAATTAGTTTCCATGGCCGAGCAGCCACACACAAGCCTAAGATCACCATGTGCAATACCAAGCGTCAGCTGGCAAACTCCAAGTGGACTGTCATGTGCGCTTGAGACATCTGTGGCATTGTGTTGTGTGACAAAACTGCACGTTTTAAAGTGGCCTTTTGCACAAGGTGCACCTGTTTAATGATCATGCTGTTTAATCAGCTTCTTGATATGCCACACCTGTTAGGTGGATGGATTATCTTGGCAAAGGAGAAGTGCTCACTAACAGGGATATAAACATATTTTGCACAACATTTGAGAGAAATATACTTTGTGCCGATGGAAACATTTCTGGGATTTTCTATTTTAGCTCATGAAACATGGGACCAACACTTTACATATTGCGATTATATTTTTTGTTCAGTGTATATATATGTGTGTGTGTGTGTTTATATATATATGTGGGTGTATATATGTATATGTGTATAATATATGTGTATATGGGTATATGTGTATATATAAATGTGTATATATGTGTATATATATATACAGTTGAAGTCGGAATTTAAATACACTTTGGTTGGATCAATTAAAACTTGTTTTTCAACCACTCCACAATAGTTTTGGCAAGTCGGTTAGGACATCTACTTTGTGCATGACACAAGTAATTTTTCCGACAATTGTTTACAGACAGATTAATTCACTTATAATTCACTATATCACAATTCCAGTGGGTCAGAAGTTTACCTACACTAAGTTGACTGTGCCTTTAAACAGCTTGGAAAATTCCAGAAAATTATGTCATGACGTTAGAAGCTTCTGATAGGCTAATTGACATCATTTGAGTCAATTGGAGGTGTACCTGTGGATGTATTTCAAGGCCTACCTTCAAACTCAGTGCCTCTTTGCTTGACATCATGGGAGAATCAAAATAAATCATCCAATTGTAGACCTCCACAAGTCTGGTTCATCCTTGGGAGCAATTTCCAAATGCCTGAAGGTACCACGTTCATCTGTACAAACAATAGTACGCAAGTATAAACACCATGGGACCACGCAGCCATCATACCGCTCAGGAAGGAGACGCGTTCTGTCTCCTAGAGATGAACATACTTTTGTGCGAAAAGTGCAAATCAATCCCAGAACAACAGCAAAGAAACTTGTGAAGATGCTGAAGGAAACAGGTACAAAAGTATCTATATTCACAATAAAACTAGTCCTATATCGACATAACCTGAAAGGCCGCTCAGCAAGTAAGAAGCCACTGCTCCAAAACCGCCATAAAAAGGCCAGACTACAGTTTGCAACTGCACATGGGGACAAAGATCGTACTTTTTGGAGAAATGTCCTCTGGTCTGATGAAACCAAAATAGAACTGAACCAAAATAGAACTTTGGCCATAATGACCATTGTTATGTTTGGAGGAAAAAGGGGGGCGCTTGCAAGCCGAAGAACACCATCCCAACCGTGAAGCACAGGGGTGACAGCATCATGTTGTGAAGGTGCTTTGCTGCAGGAGCGACTGGTGCACTTCACAAAATAGATGGCATCATGAGGCAGGAATATTATGTGGATATATTGAAGCAACATCTCAAGACATCAGTCAGGAAGTTAAAGCTTGGTCGCAAATGGGTCGTCCCCCTATTTCCAAAGTTGTGGCAAAATGGCTTAAGGACAACAAAGTCAAGGTATTGGAGTGGCCATCACAAAGCCCTGACGTCAATCCCATAGAAAATTTGTGGGAAGAACTGAAAAAGCGTGTGTGAGCAAGGAGGCCTACAATCCTGACTCAGTTACACCAGCTCTATCAGGAGGAATGGGCCAAAATTCACCCAACTTATTGTGGGAAGCTTGTGGAAGGCTACCAGAAACATTTGACCCAAGTTAAACAATTTGAAGGCAATGCTACCAAATACTAATTGAGTGTATGTAAACTTCTGACTCACTGGGAATGTGATTTCACATTCTTAAAATAAAGTGGTAATCCTAACTGATCTCAAGCAGGGAATTTTTACTAGGATTAAATGTTTGGAATTGTGAGAAAAGAAAGGGAAAAAAAGTCTAAATGTATTTGGCTAAGGTGTATGTAAACTTCCGACTTCAACTGTATATATATATATATATGTATGAGTATACTTATATATATGTGTATGTATATATGTGTGTGTATATATATATCTATATATCTATATATGTTTAAATATATATATATATCAGTATATATATGTATGTGTATATATTTGTGTCTATTTATATATGTATTTGTATATATGTGTATATATATATGTATGTGTATAATTATATATATATGTATGTATATATGTGTAACGGCTTTCTTCCTGGGATGAAGGAGAGGACCAAAATGCAGCGCAGTTAGTGTTCAACATGTTTAATATAACGAACTGTGAACACTTACAACAATACAAAACAACAAACGTGAAAACCGAGACAGTCCTATCTGGTGCAGAACACAAACACAGAGACAGGAAACAACCACCCACAATCCCCAACACAAAACAAGCCACCTATATATGATTCTCAATCAGGGACAACGATTGACAGCTGTCTCTGATTGAGAACCATATTAGGCTGAACACAGAAACAGACGAACTAGACACACAACATAGAATTCCCACCCAGCTCACGTCCTGACCAACACTAAACAAGCAAAACACATAAGAACTCTGGTCAGGACGTTACAATATGTGTGTATATATATATATATATATATATATATATATATATATATATATATATATATATATATATATATTTAAATATATATATGTATATATATATATGTATATTTGTGTATATATATGTGTGTATAAATATGTGTGTATATATTCGTGTGTATATATATGTGTGTGTATATATATGTTTTTGTATATACAGTGGGTGTAACGGCTTTCCTCTTCCTCTTCATCCGAAGAGGAGGAGCAGGGATTGAACCAAAATGCAGCGGTTTGATACGACATGATTTTTAATAAACAAAACAGAAAACACGACGAACACTTGAATAGATACAAAAACAATAAACGACGTAGACAGACCTGGACGACGAACTCACATGAAACACGAAGAACGCCTGAACAGGAAAACTGACTACATAAAACGAACGAACAAACAAAACCGAAAACAGTCCCGTGTGGCGTAACATACACTGACACAGGAGACAACCACCCACAAACAAACAGTGTGAAAACACCTACCTTAATATGGCTCTCAATCAGAGGAAATGAAAACCACCTGCCTCTAATTGAGAGCCATATCAGGTCACCCTTAACAAACATAGAAACACACAACATAGACTACCCACCCAAACTCACGCCCTGACCGTCAAACACATACAAAATAACAGAAAACCGGTCAGGAACGTGACAGTGGGGAGAACAAGTATTTGATACACTGCCGATTTTGCAGGTTTTCCTACTTACAAAGCATGTAGAGGTCTGTAATTTTTATCATAGGTACACTTCAACTGTGAGAGACGGAATCTAAAACAAAATTTTGATAGCATGACATAAGTATTTGATACATCAGAAAAGCAGAACTTAATATTTGGTACAGAAACCTTTGTTTGCAATTACAGAGATCATATGTTTCCTGTAGTTCTTGACCAGGTTTGCACACACTGCAGCAGGGATTTTGGCCCACTCCTCCATACAGACCTTCTCCAGATCCTTCAGGTTTCGGAGCTGTTGCTGGGCAATACGGACTTTCAGCTCCCTCCAAAGATTTTCTATTGGGTTCAGGTCTGGAGACTGGCTAGGCCACTCCAGGACCTTGAGATGCTTCTTACGGAGCCACTCCTTAGTTACCTTGGCTGTGTGTTTCGGGTCGTTGTCATGCTGGAAGACGCAGCCACGACCCATCTTCAATGCTCTTACTGAGGGAAGGAGGTTGTTGGCCAAGATCTCGCGATACATGGCCCCATCCATCCTCCCCTCAATACAGTGCAGTCGTCCTGTCCCCTTTGCAGAAAAGCATCCCCAAAGAATGATGTTTCCACCTCCATGCTTCACGGTTGGGATGGTGTTTTTGGGGTTGTACTCATCCTTCTTCTTCCTCCAAACACGGCGATTGGAGTTTAGACCAAAAAACTCTAATTTTGTCATATCAGACCACATGACCTTCTCCCATTCCTCCTCTGGATCATCCAGATGGTCATTGGCAAACTTCAGACGGGCCTAGACATGCGCTGGCTTGAGCAGGGGGACCTTGCGTGCGCTGCAGGATTTTAATCCATGACGGCGTAGTGTGTTACTAATGGTTTTCTTTGAGACTGTGGTCCCAGCTCTCTTCAGGTCATTGACCAGGTCCTGCCGTGTAGTTCTGGGCTGATCCCTCACCTTCCTCATGATCATTGATGCCCCACGAGGTGAGATCTTGCATGGAGCCCCAGACCGAGGGTGATTGACCGTCATCTTGAACTTCTTCCATTTTCGAATAATTGCGCCAACAGTTGTTGCCTTCTCACCAAGCTGCTTGCCTATTGTCCTGTAGCCCATCCCAGCCTTGTGCAGGTCTACAATTTTAGCCCTGATGTCCTTACACAGCTTTCTGGTCTTGGCCATTGTGGAGAGGTTGGAGTCTGTTTGATTGAGTGTGTGGACAGGTGTCTTTTATACAGGTAACGAGTTCAAACGGGTGCAGTTAATACAGGTAATGAGTGGAGAACAGGAGGGCTTCTTAAAGAAAAACTAACAGGTCTGTGAGAGCCGGAATTCTTACTGGTTGGTAGGTGATCAAATACTTATGTCATGCAATAAAATGCAAATTAATTACTTAAAAATCATACAATGTGATTTTCTGGATTTTTGTTTTAGATTCCGTCTCTCACAGTTGAAGTGTACCTATGATAAAAATTACAGACCTCTACATGCTTTGTAAGTAGGAAACACTGCCGATTTTGCAGGTTATCAAATACTTGTTCTCCCCACTGTATGTGTATATATATATATATATATATATATTTATGTGTGTGAGTGTGTATATATTTATATACACTGCTCAAAAAAATAAAGGGAACACTTAAACAACACAATGTAACTCCAAGTCAATCACACTTCTGTGAAATCAAACTGTCCACTTAGGAAGCAACACTGATTGACAATAAATTTCACATGCTGTTGTGCAAATGGAATAGACAAAAGGTGGAAATTATAGGCAATTAGCAAGACACCCCCAATAAAGGAGTGATTCTGCAGGTGGTGACCACAGACCACTTCTCAGTTCCTATGCTTCCTGGCTGATGTTTTGGTCACTTTTGAATGCTGGCGGTGCTTTCACTCTAGTGGTAGCATGAGACGGAGTCTACAACCCACACAAGTGGCTCAGGTAGTGCAGCTCATCCAGGATGGCACATCAATGCGAGCTGTGGCAAGAAGGTTTGCTGTGTCTGTCAGCGTAGTGTCCAGAGCATGGAGGCGCTACCAGGAGACAGGCCAGTACATCAGGAGACGTGGAGGAGGCCGTAGGAGGGCAACAACCCAGCAGCAGGACCGCTACCTCCGCCTTTGTGCAAGGGGGAGCACTGCCAGAGCCCTGCAAAATGACCTCCAGCAGGCCATGTGCATGTGTCAGCATATGGTCTCACAAGGGCTCTGAGGATCTCATCTCGGTACCTAATGGCAGTCAGGCTACCTCTGGCGAGCACATGGAGGGCTGTGCGGCTCCACAAAGAAATGCCAATCCCACACCATGACTGACCCACCGCCAAACCGGTCATACTGGAGGATGTTGCAGGCAGCAGAACGTTCTCCACGGCGTCTCCAGACCCTGTCACGTCTGTCACATGTGCTCAGTGTGAACCTGCTTTCATCTGTGAAGAGCACAGGGCGCCAGTGGCGAATTTGCCAATCTTGGTGTTCTCTGGCAAATGCCAAACGTCCTGCACGGTGTTGGGCTGTAAGCACAACCCCGACCTGTGGACGTCGGGCCCTCATACCACCCTCATGGAGTCTGTTTCTGACCGTTTGAGCAGACACATGCACAGTTGTGGCCTGCTGGAGGTCATTTTGCAGGGCTCTGGCAGTGCTCCTCCTGATCCTCCTTGCACAAAGGCGGAGGTAGCGGTCCTGCTGCTGGGTTGTTGCCCTCCTACGGCCTCCTCCACGTCTCCTGATGTACTGGCCTGTCTCCTGGTAGCGCCTCCATGCTCTGGACACTACGCTGACAGACACAGCAAACCTTCTTGCCACAGCTTGCATTGATGTGCCATCCTGGATGAGCTGCACTACCTGAGCCACTTGTGTGGGTTGTAGACTCCGTCTCATGCTACCACTAGAGTGAAAGCACCGCCAGCATTCAAAAGTGACCAAAACATCAGCCAGGAAGCATAGGAACTGAGAAGTGGTCTGTGGTCACCACCTGCAGAATCACTCCTTTATTGGGGGTGTCTTGCTAATTGCCTATAATTTCCACCTTTTGTCTATTCCATTTGCACAACAGCATGTGAAATTTATTGTCAATCAGTGTTGCTTCCTAAGTGGACAGTTTGATTTCACAGAAGTGTGATTGACTTGGAGTTACATTGTGTTGTTTAAGTGTTCCCTTTATTTTTTTGAGCAGTGTATATGTGTGCGTATATGTGTATGTATATATATGTGTATATACTGTATATGTGTGTGTGTGTGTGTACAGTATATGTACAATGCACATCTTCATGTCTCAGGCAAGGTTACTCACCACTCCAACTGCCAAATCCAGTATACTCAGAATGTGATTCAGGTACAGACCCACAGCTAAGCAGTAGACATGATCACCTGGGTGAGAGCTCCAGACATCTCATACTGTGAGAGAAATACAAAACTGAACTTGTAGTCTGGGTTCAGTCGTTTTTACTGCAGAGAAATAGGTTGCAGTACTTCTGAGCTGTGGGGGGTTTTGGCTGTGGCAGACTGTGTGACTCTGAGGCTGTGATTTACTCTGCGTTTAGGGAGTGGGAAGAAAGAAAAGAATATGGCCCTATGGAACAAAAAAGCGGCTTTAAAAAAGACACTGATTAAAGTATTTTGCTTCTGCTGGGAAGTACGGCTTTCTTTTCAAAGTCTCTTTAATGGGTGAAGAAAGGGGATGATCGAGGCGACTTGAAAGGGAAACATTTCTACAGCGGGTATGACTGAAATACCGTAATGCCTTTATTATACTTTGTCACAGGAGGAGAAACTGATTAAGTATTTGGGACCGTACTTTTTCTCATGGCGGTGTTTTAAAGCATTTTGAAATGGAAAACGAAAACACAAGTCTAATTGGACGGGTAGATAACACTGACGGATAGTATGTCCCCGTTTTACGTTTTGGAGTCTTCTGTTTCTTATTGACTGAACACAACCCCGTTATAGTAGATGTGATCATGCCTGGGTTGATGCTCTTGAAGGATCTCACTTCTGAATTCCAAATCCACCCCTAGGCCCTAACCCCTTCGGCCCTAACCCCTCGGCACTCCTGTATATCTGAAGTGATTGGATATGCAATTTGGCAAATATTTAAAGAAGGCAAGATTAAGCTATTCTAATTATTATTTTACTATTATTATTCTATTAGTCCTTTTGTTATTATTATATTTCTCCAAACCTCTCAGATCTACACAAGTTCCTATAAGGACGTAGGGGCTGGGAGTTGATTTGGAAATCAGAGGTGAAACATATAGAACGCCGCATGTAGAACAAATCGATTCATCATGATTCCCTATTTTACCTGAGAGACAATCCTATCTGTTCTACACAATACATTTCTATCTTCATGTTGTGTAAATGTTGCACCATTCTGAACAGGACCCTCCTGAACGTTGTGGAAATGTTGCTGACTCCTCCCCATGTGTCTAGCCACTCCAGGCACATCCTCCCTCATTATCCGTGCACATGCTACTGTACAGTAGCACTGTTGCTCAGGGCTAACAAGCAGACACTATAGCAGTAGGCCCGCGCTTCCTGCATGGAACTCTGACACCACTGGGTGGCGGTACCGCACTCTGGCTTGATTCTCTCTCTCTCTCTCTCTCTCTCTCTCTCTCTCTCTCTCTCTCTCTCTCTCTCTCTCTCTCTCTCTCTCTCTCTCTCTCTCATATTTAAGGGCTTTATTGGCATGGGAAACATATGTTTACATTGCCAAAGCAAGTGAAATAGATAATAAACAATATTTTTTTTACAGTAAACATTACACTTACACTCACTTGGGACGTGCTACCTGTCCCAGACCTGCTGTTTTCAACTCTCTAGAGACAGCAGGAGCGGTAGAGATACTCCTAATGACCCTCGACAACTCCTGTGATTATTATTATTTGACCATGCTAGTCATTTATGAACATTTGAACATCTTGGCCATGCTCTGTTATAATCTCCACCCGGCACAGCCAGAAGAGGACTGGCCACCCCTCATAGCCTGGTTCCTCTCTAGGTTTCTTCCTAGGTTTTGGCCTTTCTAGGGAGTTTTTCCTAGCCATCGTGCTTCTACACCTGCATTGCTTGCCGTTTGGGGTTTTAGGCCGGGTTTCTGTACAGCACTTTGCGATATCAGCTGATATAAGAAGGGCTATATAAATACATTTGATTTGATTTGACTTACAAAAGAATAAAGACATTTTGAATGTCATATTATGTATATATACAGTGTTGTAATGATATAGGTTGTATTTATAATGGTGTTTGGTCTTCACTGGTTGTCCTTTTCTTGTGGCAACAGGTCACACATCTTGCTGCTGTAATTATTTCTCCCATAGATATGGGAGCCTCTAATATGGTCATACAATTGGGAGGAGGTTTTGAAGTGCAGCTCAGTTTCCACCTCATTTTGTGGGCAGTCTGCACATAGCCTGTCTTCTCTTGAGAGCCAGGTCTGCCGTCGGCTTTCTCAATAGCAAGGCTATGCTCACTGAGTCTGCACATAGTCAACAGAGCCCCAGGACCAGCTTGCTTAGGGAGCTCTTCTCCAGGTTAATTTCTCTGTAGGTGATGGCTTTGTTATGGAAGGTTTGGGAATTGCTTCCTTTTAGGTGTTTGTAGAATTTAATGTCTCTTTTCTGGATTTTGATAATTTGATAATTCTTATAACCCTTATAAAACCCTTATAAACAGAGACAGGCTGGCAGGCAGGCAGACAGACAGACATATAAATTCAGACAGACAGGCAGACAGACAAATTCTAAACTCAATCCTAACCAGAACTCTAACCCTAGCTTCATGTCCACATCCCGGCTCAAACCTAAACCTAGCATCAACCCTAACCTTACCCTAACCCATCTTCATATCAACTCAACCCAGCTCAACCCTAGCTTCATCTCCACATTTTGGCTCAACCCTAGCCAAAACCCTAACACTAACTTCTTGTCCCCATCCCGGCTGTGATGTGGGGGGCTAGGGTTAGGGATATGGTTAGGGTTGAGCCGGGATGTGAATATGAAGCTAGGGTTAGAGTTCTGTTTAGGATTGAGTTTAGAATTTGTCTGCCTGCCTGCCTGCCTGTCTCTGTCTGTGAGTGGATATGTATGTTTGTCTGTCTTTGAGTGGATATGTCTGTATATCTGTGAGTTGATAAGTCTGTCGGTCTATCTGACGGTCAGGTCTCTGACCTCCTTCCTTCAGGCTGTCTCATCATTGTCGGTGACCAGGCCTACCACTGTTGTGTCATCGGCAAACTTAATGATGGTGTTGGAGTCGTGCTTGGCCATGCAGTAATGAGTGAACAGAGAGTACAGGAGGGGACTGAGCACGCACCCCTGAGGGACCCGTTGTTCAGGATTAGTGTGGCGGATGTGTTGTTACCTACCCTTACCACCTGGGGCGGCCCGTCAGGAAGTCCAGGAACCAGTTGCAGAGGGAAGTGTTAGGTCCCAGGGTCCTTAGATTAGTGATGAGCTTTGAGGGCACTATGGTGTTGAACGCTGAAAAGTAGTCAATGAATAGCGTTCTCACATAGGTGTTCCTTTTGTCCAGGTGTGAAAGGGCAGTGTGGAGTTGAGCACAGGGACTATGGTGGTCTGCTTGAAACATGTTGGTATTACAGACTCAGTAAGGGACAGGTTGAAAATGTCAGTGAAGACACTTGCCAGTTGGGCAGCGCATGCTCGGAGTACACGTCCTGTTAATCCATCTGGCCCTGCGGCCTTGTGAATGTTGACATGTTTAAAGGTCTTACTCACATTGGCTGCGGAGAGCGTGATCAAACAGTCGTCCGGAACAGCTGATGCTCTCATGCATGTTTCAGTGTTACTTGTCTCGAAGCGAGCATAGAAGTTATTTAGCTCGTCTGGTAGGCTCGTGTCACTGGGCAGCTCTCGGCTGTGCTTCCCTTTGTAGTCTGTAATAGTTTGCAAGCCCTGCCACATCCGCCGAGCGTCAGAGCCGGTGTAGTACGATTTGATCTTAGTCCTGTATTGATGCTTTGCTTGTTTGATGGTTCGTCGGAGGGCATAGCGGGATTTCTTATAAGCACAGGAGTAAGATCCTACAATAGTGGAACAACCACTATTGTAAAGTGGTTGTTCCACTGGATATCATAAGGTGAATGCACCAATTTGTAAGTCGCTCTGGATAAGAGCGTCTGCTAAATGACTTAAATGTAAATGTAAATGTTATAAGCTTCCGGGTTAGAGTCCCGCTCCTTGAAAGCGGTTGCTCTACCCTTTAGTTCAGTGCGGATGTTGCCTGTCATCCATGGCTTCTGGTTGGGGTATGTACGTACAGTCATTGTGGGGACGATGTCATCAATGCACTTATTGATGAAGCCAATGACTGATGTGGTGTACTCCTCAATGCCATCGGAAGAATCACGGAACATATTCCAGTCTGTGCTAGCAAAACAGTCCTGTAGTTTAGCATCTGCTTCATCTGACCACTTTTTTATAGACTGAGTCACTGGTGCTTCCTGCTTTAATGTTAGCTTGTAAGCAGGAATCAGGAGTAGAGAATTATGGTCAGATTTGCCAAAAGGAGGGCGAGGGAGAGCTTTGTACGCATCTCTGAGTGTGGAGTAAAGGTGGTCTAGAGTTTTTTTCCCTCTGGTTGCAGATTTAACATGCTGATAGAAATTAGGCAAAACTGATTTAAGTTTCCCTGCATTAAAGTCCCTGTCCACTAGGAGCGCCGCCTCTGGATGAGCATTTTCCTGTTTTCTTATGGAGGTATACAGCTCATTGAGTGCGGTTTTAGTGCCAGCATCAGTCTGTGGTGGTACGTAGACAGCTACGAAAAATACAGATGAAAACTCTCTAGGTTGATACTGTAGCGTGGTCTACAGCTTATCATGAGATACTCTACCTCAGGCGAGCAAAACCTCGAGACTTCCTTAGATATTGTGCACCAGCTGTTGTTTACAAATATGCATAGGCCCCCGCCCCGTGTCTTACCAGAGGCTGCTGTTCTATCCTCCCAATAGAGTGTATAACCAGCTGTATGTTATTAATCTCGTCTTTCAGCCACGACTTGGTGAAACATAAGATATTGCAGTTTTTTTATGTCCCGTTGGTGGGATATACGTGCTTTCAGTTCGTCCCATTTATTTTCCAGCAATTGAACGTTAGCTAGCAGTTCAGAGGGCAAAGGCAGATATGCTCTAGTTATGTTGTCATTTATGTAAGACATGTCCTTTCTTCTCCTTTCATCTGCCATTTTTCCATGTTTTTCATCTTTGCTAAAAGGTCAGCTATTAGGCTATACGGGAAAACAGCATATGCCTCGTACTCTAGGATCAAGGCCTCATCTGGATCAAAGATATGCTCAGCTTTTATCATGGTCACTAAACATTCTGAATGTTTTCACGTCAGTGGAAGGTTGGTAGGCCTGCTGTGTGTATGTTCGAATGAAGCCTGTGCTTGAAGGGGCGATACCCTTTACTCTTTACATTTATGTCCCAGCGCTCATGATATTGCAGAGCTTTTATTATTCTATAAAAGGTGTCGGTACTACTTCTCTCGAGCAGTAGAACTGGCCCTGTTGAAGAACTGCATTCAACTCACAATGAAAAGATCCTGCAAAGTAATGCCTAAAACCTTTATTTTTGTGTACTACGAGAAGAAAGGGACAGTGACAGCCCTAATAGGCTATCGGAGACTTTCTCTGCCGTCTTTCAAAGTTCATATGTCACACGATGATCAGAGGGTCAAATATTGACCAGCGTCACAAGACAGGCCTCACCGGGGGGCTTTTTAGCAACGGCGCCCTGACAAATCACATCAACGCTCATGGCGCCCTCTGTGTGTTCCATGACACAGACTGGCACCGCCATCGATCCCTCTTTGTCCTTACCAGCGTGCCAATAAATAAGCACCGGGGTGCAAAGGTCATTCCCATCATCTTTATGATTCCCTTGGCATGTGACGGCAAGCACATGTTTGTCCTCCTGTCAGTAGCTTACCCAGAAATTTGTTTCTAGATGGTTTGCAGAAATTTGCGTGGGCCCAAAAAATATATATAGAATATATAGAATATAGAAGAAGCACAGTGACATACATTGAGTATACAAAACATTAAATACACCTGCTCTTTCCATGACATAGACTGACCAGGTGAATCCAGATGAAAGCTATGATCCCTTATTGATGTAAATCCACTTCAATCAGTGTAGATGAAGGGGAGGAGACAGGTTAAAGACTCATTTTCAAGCCTTGAGACAATTGAGACATGGATTGTGTATGTGTGCCATTCAGAAGGTGAATGGGCAAGACAAAATATGTATGTAACTTTGAACAGAGTATGGTAGTAGGTGCCAGGCGCACCGGTTTGTGTCAAGGAACTGCAATCCTGCTGGGTTTTTCATGCTCAACAGTTTCTCGTGTGTATCAAGAATGGTCCGTCACCCAAAGAACATCCAGCCAACTTCACACAAGTGTGGGAAGCATCGGAGTCAGTTTTCTTTGCCTGCCTGGCTGGCTGCCTGCCTGGCTGGCTGGCTGGCTGGGACCTAGTTGTCATTCCACCAGAAGGGTCAGTCCCCCACACTGTAGTTTTATTAGCAGAGGTAGAACAATAGAACCTTAGCAGAAGCAAAGCAGTCTCCCTTGCATTGAGTCTTACTGCTAGACAGATGCCCCATGCCTTGATGTCTCTGGGACAGTAATGTGTTGTGTCCGTAATTGTGCTTCGGTCAAACATGGATTCTCCATGTTAGGATAATAAAGTTAATCTAATCCAAAAATCCCTCCCCTACCTCTGTTGTGTTGGGGAAGTGTCACCGAGCCACTGTGTGTAGAATGAGAGCTCTGGGCTCGACATCCCCTCCATTTTCAGGTCTGTATAAAAAGCGCCACAGTGTAAAATTATTCGAATTACCAAACCTGACAGAGTGCCAATGTTTCGCGCTGGAGAGGTTTTCAAATGAATATACGCTCCTGCATTCAAATGAGCTTTCATCTGTTCACTCGAGCTGGGCATTTCCCAAAGTTTTTTTGCTCTTTTCGCACAGAACAGAGATCCCTTTCACGTTATTTTTGTTGTGCTTTCGTAATTGACTCCTCAGTGGTTTAGAAAGGTCACAAAAAAAACAATGTGAAGTGATCTCTGTTCTGTGTAACAAAATAAAACACACTGTCCTCCCCCATGCTTAGCGTGTCTCCCCAATCAGCCGCCACTCCGCCTGGTTGTTAGGCCGTCCCGGGCTGCCTGAGATGACAGGTAATGGACAGGGCCTGGGCTCTACTATGTGTCTGGCTGGCTTTGGTCAGCTGGCTGATAAAGAGGCTTGTCTCTGAGGCTTAACGCACAGCTAGCGCTCTCTCTCTTTTTGTTTGTCTGTCTCGTTCTCTCTGTCTATCTCTCCTTCTCTCTATCGCTCTCGTTCTCTCTGTCTATCTCTCCTTCTCTCTATCTCTCTAGTTCTCTCTTGTTCTCTCTGTCTATCTCTTGTTCTCTCTGTCTATCAATTCAATTCAAGGGCTTTATTGGCATGGGAAACATGTTAACATTGCCAAACCGAGTGAAGTAGATAATACACAAAAGTGAAATAAACAATACAAATGAACAGTATACATTACACTCACAGAAGTTATACACTACCATTCAAAAGTTTGGGGTCACTTAGAAATGTCCTTGTCTTTGAAAGAAAACCCAATTTTTGGTCCAATAAAATAACATCAAATTGATCAGAAATACAGTGTAGACATTGTTAATGCTGTAAATGACTATTGTAGCTGGAAACGGCTAATTTTTAATCGAATATCTACATAGGTGTACAGAGGCCCGTTATCAGCAACCATCACTCCTGTGTTCCAATGGCACGTTGTGTTAGCTAATCCAAGTTTAGCATTTCAAAAGGCTAATTGATAATTAGAAAACCCTTTTGCAATTATGTTAGCTCAGCTGAAAACTGTTGTTCTGATTAAAGAAGAAATAAAACTGGCCTTCTTTTGACTAGTTCAGTATCTGGAGCATCAACACTTGTGGGTTTGATTACAGGCTCCAAATGGCCAGAAACAAAGCACTTTCTTCTGAAACTCGACAGTCTATTCTTGTTCTGAGAAATGAAGGCTATTACATGCGAGAAATTGTCAATAAACTAAAGATCTCGTACAAAGCTGTGTACTACCCCCTTCACAGAACAGCGCAAACTGGCACTAACCAGAGTAGAAAGAGGAGTGGGAGGCCTCGGTGCACAACTGAGCAAGAGGACAAGTACATTAGAGTGTCTTGTTTGAGAAACAGATGCCTCACAAGTCCTCAACTGGCGGCTTCATTAAATAGTGCCAGCAAAACACCAGTCTCAACGTCAACAGTGAAGAGGCGACTCCGGGATGCTGGCCTTCTAGGCAGCGTTGTAAAGAAAAAGCCATATCTCAGACTGGCCAAAAATAAGAAAATATTAAGATGGGCAAAAGAACACAGACACTAGACAGAGGAACTCTGCCTAGAAGGCCAGCATCCCGGTGTCGCCTCTTCACTGTTGACATTGAGACTGGTATTTTGCGGGTACTATTTAATGAAGCTGCCAGTGATCGGATCAATTTGATGTTATTTTAAATGGACAAAAAAATGTGCTTTTCATTCAAAAATAGGACATTTCTAAGTGACCCCAAACTGTTGAACGGTAGTGTATATATCTATCTCTCTCATTCCTTCTCTCTCGTTCTCGCTGTCTTTCTCTCCCGTTCTCTCTGTCTCTCCCTCGTTCTTTCTCTCATTCTCTCTGTCTTTCTCTCTTGCTCTCTGTCTGTCTGTTTCTCTGTGTCTTCCTAAGCCTCTTTGTCTCTGTGTCTTCCTCCTCTCTGTCACACAAAACCAACCCTCAGTCACTGAACCAGTCTTGTTAAAAAAACACTTCTATTTTCGTAGGCTGGGTGGATGATGGATAGACAAACTTTCCAATTACGTATCATTTCACTCGCCTTTAAAATGTTCTCTCCCCTACTGAACTCAACCCTGGTGTATACGCTTTCCAATTGTACTTCCAGTATGTTGGTTGCGTGATGGGAGCTTAATGGAAATGTAGGCATGAACCATGTTTCATGTGTTGCTTCATTTTGGTTATGGACACAGTCATCGTTCATCACAGGTGGGTTGTCTTTCACCAATCAATCACTTAATTCTGGTAACTTACCCAAAAATGCCCAGGTTTTCTACAAATCCTGGTTGGAGTATTCCTGGATTTCCTGCTTATTCTTGCCTGATTCCCGAAATCTTCCTTCCTGGATTTCTAGAAAACCCTGGTATTTTTGGGGTAAAGTGACTGGAATTTTGAAACCTTCACCCATCAACAAATTGGCCACTTCATCCTGTACCTCCACACTCTGATTCTTGGGAAACATTATGATTCCAGACAGTTCTTCATCAAACAACAAGTCATACATTGTTAAAGACAGAAAACATCTGACAGAGAATTGATTTGTTTGCTGCAAAAGTCTATTTTGTCAGCTTAACTCCCTAATGATGTTTATAGTGATGGAACAAAACTCAGCTTGGTTCTGCTCATCTGTGCCCTCCAGAACAGTTGGAGAGCTCCAGATTAACACACAAATTATGCAATTACTAGAGAGTGGGCTGTTTATTTGATTAGGCCTTCCAGTCCCTCATATCAATGAATTGAGTGACAAATTACCGTCAATTAGGCTTAACAGTATCAATCTCTTGGTCTAATTTCAGACACTTAGCGGTAGATGGTAACAAACCAATTCAATTGAGGAACCAGTGTTTTCAAACAAAACATCCCAATTCCAAGAGTATCACTAACACCCACGGAGTCAAGATATTTAGATTTGAATGCATTTAGACTGGTTAGCCATAAACAACATGCTATAAAATTTATGTGAAACAAAACAGCAAAGATTTTATAGCGTAAATTGCTTAGAACAAACATTGCAATGTAGCCTCTTCTCTTTGTTTCTTCACAGGCTTTTCTATGATTTCCCACATCGTCAGACATCAAACATCCCGTGAATATGCAGCATGTGCTTGTTGTCTTTTAGCTTTCAGCTTGACGTTCAACACCCCCTTTCCCCAGTGTCCCTATGATAGATTTACAGTAAATTACTTATTTTTCCCATCTACAAGCCAGGAACGTGCGTCAGAGAAGTCCCATGGGTAATAGCACAATGCAAAGAGGTATGTGGCTACTGGGCAATCCACAAGTGGATTAGGCCTTGTTTAGCCTGTCAAGGGCCAGCCTAACTGATATTCATGTGGGCTGGTTGAGGGGGTGGTAGGCTGGTTACAATGGTTTAAATCCACCAGGCTGGGCGCACCCTCTCCTCTTGTGCTACACCACTCTCCAATGCCAGGGCTGTGTGATTAAGAGGTCTGGAGGCCCTATACCGACTGTGTTGTGGGACCTTAGAGTGGGATAGTTTGTTAGGGTTAGCATGGCTACTACTGTAGCTCATGTTCAGGCACATAGATTCCTCACACTGAGCGGAAAAACAACATGGTAAGAGGCGCTTGCAAAATTGTCTGCTAAATGGCATATATTTTTATGTTATAAAATGAATATGGAGTTGGTCCCCCCTTTGTTGCCATAACAGCCTCCACTCTTATGGGAAGGCTTTCCACTAGATGTTAGAACATTGCTGCTGGGACTTGTTTTCATTCAGCCCTGAGAGCATTGGTGAGGTCGGGCACTGATGCTGGGCGATTAGGCCTGGCTCGCAGTCGACTTTCCAATTCATCCCAAAGGTATTCGATGGGGTTGAGGTCAGGGCTCTGTGCAGGCAAGTCAAGTTCTTCCACACCGATCACGACAAACCATTTCTGTATGGATCTCGCTTTGACCACGGGGGCATTGTCATGCTGAAACAGGAAAGGGCCTTCCCCAAACTGTTGCCACAAAGTTGGAAGCACAGAATAGTCTGGAATGCCATTGTATGCTGTAGCATTAAGATTTCCCTTCACTGGAAGTAAGGGGCCTAGCCTGAATGAAAAACAGCCCCAGACCATTTTTCTTCCTCCACCAAACTTTACAGCTGGCCCTATGCATTCAGGCAGGTAGCGTTCTCCTGGCATCCACCAAACCCAGAATCGTCCGTCGGACTGACAGATGGTGATTCATCACTCCAGAGAACGCCTTTCCGCTGCTCCAGAGTCCAATGGCTGCGAGCGTTACTCCACTCCAGCCGACACTTGGCATTGCGCAAGGTGATCTTAGGCTTGTGTGTGGCTGCTTGGCCATGGAAACCCATTTCATTAAGCTCCCGACAAAGAGTTCTTGTGTTGACGTTGCTTCCAGAGGCAGTTCGGTAGTGAGTGTTGCAACCGAGGACAGACGATTGTTACGCATTACACGCTTCGGCCCTTTGAAACGTTGGCATCCTATGACTGTGCCACGTTGAAAGTTACTGAGCTCTTCAGTAAGGCCATTCTACTACCAATGTTTGTCTGTGGAGATTACATGGCTGTGTGCTCGATTTTATACACCTAGCAGCAACGGGTGTGGCTGAAATAGAGAAATTTGCTAATTTGAGGGTGTGCTCACATACTTGTGTATATATAGTGCACTAAGGGCTGTTCTTAGGCATGACGCAACGCAACACTCCACCTCTGGCTTTATTGCTTAAAGCTGCAATATGTAACTTTTTGGGCGACCTGACCAAATTCACATAGAAATGTGAGTTATAGATCTGTCATTCTCATTGAAAGCAACTCTAAGTGGCGGTATATCTGTTCTAAGTGTGCTATTTCTATCCGTCCTGTTCTTAAGTTTCAATTTTGCATCTTTCGGTTTTGTACACCAGCTTCAAACAGCTGAAAATAAAAAAAAATATTGGTTATGGAAAATATATTTCACAGCGGTTTAGATGGTACAATGATTCTCTACACAATGACTGCTTCTTTAGTCACATACATTGAAATTAGCAAACTATTAGGATTTTAGCAACCAGGAAATGGCAGAGGGATTGCTGCTTATTACACCTTTAATTTGATTAGTTTGATACAGAATGTAGTTTAGTACAAAATGGTTCTGCTCTCCATAGGAAATCACCCAACAATATGGCAGCAACAATACATTGATAGGCACACACAGCAATACTGTAACTTGCGATTTTGGCAAGCGACAATGAACTGACCACTCCAAAGAACCCCATCATCACAGTGGCTGTTTGATTAACTAACAATCAAACAATGCTTTCTTGGATGATGGCTGCTCTGTTGTATTTGATCCTTTTTCTGTGTACACAGCAATATTGTAACCTGGATGTGTTTGCTCAGCTTTCTCCTTGGCCCTTGTCTCCATGCACAGCCTGAACACGAACACACATGAGGAATAGGCCTACACACGCACACACACACGCACGCGCACACACGCTTGCAAGGACACACGCACACACACACATCCTCCTGAATTTGTTTACGTTACCCATGCATTTGTGTCCAATTCCCTCCATTAAATATTAAAAAGACAACAAAGTTAGTTGTTCACCCGGCATCTTTCAAGCTGTGACCTGCCTAGGTCATTGGGAAGCACACGGAGCACGACTAGACCAATTTTTCATCACTACATCTGGGGGAAAAAAATAACCCATTGAGAACAAGAGCCAGGCAAGGCATGTTAACCGATGCACAATTTGAATATTGCATTTGCCGGTGAGCAACATCGATTTGTATTCCATAGCTGGTAGATATAGAACCCTGGATGGGGAAAAAAAGGCTGAAAAGATGTATGGATCGTGCTATATGCTCGACAAATTATGGGAAATGGAAGCCTAAAAGAAATGGATGATTATCATGTGCACGGCTAAAGGTGGCACTCTGACACCGCAACGCATGCTGGAATTGCATGAGTAGACTACCGACGCCGAGATACAATGGACGGTACTTCTGACTGACGAAGGGTACTTCTGACTGACGAAGGGTACTTCTGACTGACGAAGGGTACTTCTGACTGACGAAGGGTACTTCTGACTGACGAAGGGTACTTCTGACTGACGAAGGGTACTTCTGACGATGTCAGAAGGACCTAATTTCTGCTGTGAATCTCCAGGCAGTAACCAAGCCACCAGTGTGACTGCGAGTGGGATGATGGGTTGTTGTGTGCCATCCGACCAGGATGTGTGCCCGAACACAACAATTGAAATTGGATTCTTCAATTGAAAACGGCCCCATGGATTTCTTTGACGACTTCTCAGTTCATAAACAAAATGTCTATTAACTTCCTAAATTGACTGCGTTGACAACGGAAACTACCCCGAACCTACATTTCGTTGGACCGCACAATGTAACATCTCAACATGTGATAGTGAGTCTGTCTAATTTGAATTTGAATGTTATTAGGATCCCCGTTAGCTGACACCATGACATCAGCTAATCTCCCTGAGGTCCATCACAGATGAACAAAAATATAATTATTATTAAAATGTACAATTTAAATTGAAGACAATAGAAACATTTAACACATAGACATTACTAACGGTTACAATACCTGACAGGTAACACATTTAAGAATGGCTAATGGCTGATTGATATTGTTGGTCACGCACTGCATCCGAACGAATCACAATTACTCTTATTTCAAGTTGAAAGATAATGAAACTGATGACATTCTGGCCGATAATTGAAGCTAATGTAATACCCAGATCTTAATCTGATTAAAGTGGAACTGCAAATCAGGTTATCATGTTACATCTACGATCAACAGAACTATCTTTAGTCATCGTGAGTTATAAGAGAAGCCTATGTGGATTAGAAGAATATTAAGGGCCAATGGAATCATAAATAAGTGTGGATAATAAGGGAAAGAATTGATAGCCAATTTGTTTTTGACCAACTACCTCTCGAGGAGGAACAAACGTGAAATTTGTCATGATTCGTTTTACATTTTAAGTCGTTATTTCCTGACAACAAAGAAAAATGCGGTTTCTTCAGGTGTTAAAACTTGCTATTGAATGAATTGTCAAAAGGATAAAGAAAAAGGCTCCTCTGCGTTAGTTGTATGAGCAATTATTAGGTTCTTTAAAACCTTAATCGTAAAATGTTTGTAGAGGTGCTAAGGTCAGGGAAGCCTGTTGAGTACACCCTACACTTGTTTCCCCTCACTTTGTTCACTTAATTAGGTCTTTGTATACGTGTGTTCCTTACCTGTGCATGTGTTTGAGTTGAGTTTTTGTTCTCTACATAAGCTTGTTTTTGCAAGCTTATTTTGTGTTTCTTCATATTGTAGTGTGTGGGAGTGAGTGGGTGTTTTTCTCATACAAACTGTGCCTGTGTGTGCTCTCTTAAGTATGTATATAGTATAGATGTGAAAACAAATGAATCTGCTTCCGAGAAAATTGTACGTTTAGCCTACAGGTCTCTCTGTATGTTTGTGTGCCACTGTATGTATGTTTGTGAGTGTGCTGAACCTTGGCGTGTGTATATATCCTAGCGTGGGCAGGCACCAGGTGGGGGTGGACAAGTGCAGGTCTCGGGTAGCAGTAATGAGATATAATTGCACATATGTTGCCATAGGCACCACTTGCAACAGCCCAGATAAACAAACAACAAACCCATTGTTGTTGACACGTGGGGGTCAACACCCTTAGTTGCTAGGTTACCCCGTGTCAGCCCAGCTGTCTTTCCACCCTCTCATTTCCGACACACACAAGATGAATGGAAGTCACAGGTAGGGATCATGCATGTAAAAAAATAAAACTTAAGTCGCCACCAGTCCATTTTCAGGTTTAATATACAGTATGGCCTGAAACAATAAGCTTTTCAGTATTAAAACAGCATTATTACTATCATTCTCAGGCATCATATATTGAACGCAACTCAGATGAAGGGCATTTCGCAGCAGAGGGAAACGCCGTTTCCCAGCGTGTTGTTGATTGTGGTTTTTAGTCAGCTAGCTTATTCAGTAAATGGCCCTCTTCAGGTGGCTGTTGTTTCGCCACATGCCTTCCATCAGATTGTCGGACGTACAGGTGACTCAACTCACATGATTTCACGCACACACCACGTCAAGAGCCCGTTTCCATGAATCAACCTGCACATTTGGCAGCAGAAAAATAGATTCTCTTCGAGAAACCCTTTGTGCTTTGAGAACATCAATTCACAAGGAGCTACTTGAGCGATGTGGTCTCTAGTCTAACGAAAGGTCATATTTCCTACCCGTCATTCATGGACTGGTAAATAATAGATCAATGACGATGTGAGGGTAGTGGCTGCACATGACGGAAAAACCATCAGATTTGTTATCTGCTGAATAATGGCTGTATAAAACGCTAATAGAAGGACCTGGGATGGATCGCCTGGGCAAGGGTCTCTGATGTCATATTTGAAATAACTTGTAGAAAATACACTTTATGACTCTGTCAAGAAGCATTATGACCATCATACTCATATAAGCCAAATAAGCCTATCAAGTACATGCCCTTATATCAGTCAAAAAAATTGTGTTTTGTCCTGCTCCTGAAATCTGCTCCTGTATTCATCCCAGTCATCAGCAACAGAGCATTGGGGTAGGTGCATGTCTGACATCAATGTGACAAATTAATTTGGTCAATAAAAATACAGAAATACAACATAAACATACTGGTGACATGTAGGCTGTGGCGTAATGGAATGGTTTGTCTTGTGTGTTAGGTTTTGTGGGTTTTTAACACTCGTTACGTCGGCGTCATAACCAGCCATAAAATAATGCAACATATGTCACAACAGGTCTAAATATGTGACAGTGTTATGACCATATTATAACAGCTTATGGCAAGTTATGTAAGCTGTTATGACATATGACATGGTCATGACAGTGTAAAAGTGTTGCCGGTTTATTCAAGGTGGGCGAGAAAGAATGTGAAAGAATGTGAAAGAATGTGAAAGAATGTGAAAGAATGAATATCTCCGGGATAGGACTTCATGCTTTATGTTTCTACAAAGCAGAATCATTGTAAGCAAGCAATGTAGCCTGTACATTTTCATCTAATCTTGTCCTAATAATACAGGTCATGGTTGATGGCAGGACATTATTTTGTTTGACTGGGAAGAAGATATGCCGGGCCACATTGGTGTAGCGGTATTGGAATGCCAGGCAGCCGCCAGCTTCGAAGGGGGGGGGGGGGGGGGGGGTGAATAAAGTTCTGCTGTATTGCAAATGTATTTTGAGGCAAGGCGGGCTGTCAGCCGCGAAAAAAGCAAACATATCTATCTTAGCAGGATACCAAATTGGATAGGACCATGCCAAGTTTCTGCATGGCAGGATGCCAATGAGTCTGGAGCAAGGGCAGGACAGAGAGAGGAGAGAGGGAACAAAATTGGAGAGCAAGAACAAAGGAGACTGAGGAAAGGTAATTGGAGTGAGAGAGAGAGAGCGAAAGGGGCAATTGAAGGGTGATATGAGGGTAGAAGGCTTTTGGGGAGATGCAGTTCACAGCAGCTAACTTGTGACGCGCATACAAAGTGAGATTGAATAGTGTGCGAGTGAACAGCATTGGTAGCACAGTGGTCTGCTTGGAGCTGTCCCGGGTTCTGAAGAGGCCTATATTGCTGTCCACAGTGCTGAAAAGGCTACAGTTCCGTATTGTGACTGTCCTAGCATTTACAGAGTGGTAGTTTATTGTTCACAATTTGGGGATAAAGACAACGTCAGTAGCTCCACATCAATGTCATGTGTTTTTAGCCTTGTGTAAAATATTTAGGCCTAAAGTATGATAAATGGCTGATGATAAGTTGTATAAAGTCCTACTTGTCCAAATGACATCCCCCTCTCTCTCTTCCTCTCTTTCGCTCTCTCTCCCCATCCCCGGTCTCTCTCTGTCCTCCCCCTCTTTCCTCTCTCGCTCTCTCTCTTTCTCGCTCTCTTTCTCTCTCTCTGTGTTTTGGTGGGAAACAGCCCAGCTTCCATGCAGTGAGCTAGAGAGCCGAGTGACTAACGACTACTCTCAAAGCACAAACACCACATAATCAGGGAACGCTAAAAATCTGTCACAGTGCTTCAGCATTAGTTTGAGTCATTATGGCCCAGACTCCATTAATCTAACGTTACAAAACAAACCAACAATCAACCATTCCCTCTCTCAACACATATGGAATCATTTAGTAACCAAAAAAGTGTTAAGCAAATATATTTTGATTTGTTTAACACTTTTTTTGGTTACAACATGATTCCATATGTGTTTTTTCATAGTTTTGATGTCTTCACTATTATTCTACAATGTAGAAAATAGTAAAAAATAAATAAAAAAAAAACCTTGAATGAGTAGGTGTGTCCAAACGTTTGACTGGTACTGTATCTCATATGACAGTCGGTGGGGGACGAGATTGCCAATGATTGTTCATCCTTGTTGTGTTTTGGTGCAACTGTGGGTTTGATCATGATAATGCAGCTCTCTAGTTTGTTGCCGTTCGTCTTTGTTGGACTGGGAGGACGCAGACAAAACAAAAGACAGTACTTGAGTCCTTGAGAACTATTGTGAAAACTGACTCAGAAATGCTTCTGTTATTGTTCAGGTTTGAACTTACTGCATAAATTGCACCACCACCCTATTGTGAAAATACCTATTCGTTTGAAGTGGATTAAGAGTTACAGGGCTCTTCAGATCATCAGGTCATGGTTAGTCAAGGCAGAGAAAGACACTTGTCGTCACCCATTCAGTCATCTGCTTGGCACAGAGGGAGGTGCTGCTAACTCTGTTCAATAGTTAATAGCTGGCAATTTACTAGCTTCATTGGCTACATATTATGTCAGGCTGAGCAAACTCTTAATAGCTGTCACAGATTGTCGTACTGAAACCCCCTGCGGCAAACTTCAATTTTTAACCACAATCTCGTCTTTTCACCCTCCACCCTCCGTTTCCCTCTAAAGAAATCCTGAAGCGAGGCTGGGGCAGTCGACTGACAAGGATTCTGACACATGACTTTTCAAGCGGCGGAATTCTTTTAAAAGATATACCCCCAAAAACCTAGAGGGCCCAATGTGACCATCTGAGCCTTTGTCAAAGTTCACAGCTGGTTCGCTTAAGATAAGTCAGGGGGAACAAAGTCCCCTGAATGGAAGAATCACTGTGACATAGCGTTCATTGTGTGCCATACCTGCCTCACACGGAGAAATAGACTTGAGCCACGTTGGCCGCTCTGCAGTAAAATCCTCGAGCCCCGAACAGACCGATTCCCTGTCGTGACAGACATTCACTGTGATATAGCTTCCATTGTGTGCCATACCTGCCTTACACTAAGAGAGAGACCTTAGTCACGTTGGCCCCTCTGCAGAAAAACCTAGAGGCAGTTGGTGTTCCGATTCCCTGTTGTGAATACATCGGCTGTGACAAAGAACCTCTGTTCCATAGAAGGCATCTCCTTCAGGAGAGATCTCTCTCTATTCCCATTTTAGTACAGTATTCCTTTGCGAAGAATGTTACAATGAAATAAATTACTGCTCGGCCAAGAACCTTCAATATTCTCTTTGTTTGACTTCACAAAGGCCAATCCTCACCTCTAAATATCATGAATATATACATTCATTTTGACATGAATGAAATGAACACGACAATTTGATTCAGAAATACAAAACCAAGGTTGAAGGCGCCTTCCCATTCAAATGAAGATCATCATTGTTTAAAAGGCAGTCAGACATACCGTATACTGCCCAGGAAAGCAGAAGAGTTCCCTTCCTCAATTTACAGCCTTTGTGATGCTGACACGTCCGAGTAACTGACACCAACTCCTCGTGACTCTGAGTCTGTCCTAATTTGGCCCCCTTATCAATAGGCTATGGGTAAAACCTATGGGCTGTCGTGATCCAACATATTGTTGAGTGCAGAAAAACCAAACACTTCAGATGCTCCAACAGAACTCAGCTGATACAGTATTCTGTATTCCCTCTCTATCTCTGATCTCAATGCTCTTCGCGTGATATTGACAGTGCAGCGAGAGGACGGTTTACTTATGATAACACAGCAGAGGCGACCTTTGAGGGAGATTATTGTAATGCTGAAAGGTTACAGAATGTTTTATTCGTCCACGATGGGAGCTGTTCGCATGGCTGACCGCTTTGAATCCTCCTGGGGAATTTGCATAATGATGACAAAGAGCCCGGTCCGAGCGGTAGTGGGGTTCAACAACTTGACATATACAGTGCTTTTGGATGTCTTATTTACTGGCTCTGGGAAGACATTCAACAGAATGGCAAGGCGCCTTTACAAACAGTCACATTCAGACACAGCAATTTGGACTTTATAAATAAGCAAGTGTTTCTCTGAGCAAATATCCCCACATCCCACTCAGTATATGCTGAGAATATGGGGAGAGTATGGTGTCCAAATTGAGACAGAGTCACAGAGGACACATCTGAATCAGAATTAGAGTCCTCCTACAAAAAACGTCCCATGCCTTCAATAAGAATGTATTCATTTGTATTTTGAACGTGCATTCGTTCCTCCCGTCCTCCCGCCTAGGAATGTCGAAGTGAAGGACAAAAGTTCCAGAGGCTGGGTTCTAATTCCACCAGCTTCTCTTATTTGAGTATTCCTAGAGCAGGTTAAGAGAAATGTGTGCAGTACCATATCTATCTTCCAACGTCCTCCACCATTGAGAGGCCCACTCCAGTACATTGACCATGTGGAAATCTGTCATAGAGGTGTCAAGGGCTGACTGACGGGCTCCTCCTCTTTCCTCTGCTTAAGCCCTGATTTGACTGACTGACTGACTGACTGCATGTCAGAATACTCTCTATAGCCGAAACCATGCCTGACACTATGCTAATGTATCTTTTTCTCTATGTCTGTCCTCGCCCCTCTGAGTCAAACTTGAGCTGTTTCAAAGTTGACCAAGTTATAGGAATAATCCACTCCAAAAATCTTTGGGTGTTTTTTTCCATTCGCCCACTGTTGATACAGTCCCAAAATGTTTTGCATGTCAGCAATCAAGTTTTTGCTTTTTGAAAGTGCTGTATATTGAAAACTTGACTGCTGACATGCAAACATTTTTGTTATTGTATCAAAAGTGGACTAATGAAAAAAAATTGTACAATATTTTGGAGGAGTGGAATATTCCTTTTAAGGTACATTTCTGTGCCTATTGACGAAGCAATAAACAATCAAAATGGGGTCAAAAGAAATATGACTTCACCTTCTTCCCAATGTTGAGTTATTATACCATGATGAAATACCCATTCTACATTACAGTGAGATTTTTTCTTCCTTCTGTCTCTCTTCATCATTTCTGTATATTTGTGTTAGCTTTAAACCAATGTGATTTGTAGGGCTTTTGAGATGTCAAAGAGTGTAAAACAGAGCGCTGGTTTGGATCAGAGAGGAAAGATCTCATATCCAGCCCGCTGTTTAATTCCACTTACTGTCGAGCACGACGCCAAGACAGCCTCAATCATTATCATCTTCAATCTAGGCTACACCCAGATCCACAGCAGGAGAAATATAGTACATGCTTCTTATAGGGCTTTTCCACTGCAGCACCGGTGTTACTCTTAATATGTGAAATTGCGCTTCCATAGCTAACAGCCATCGGGGCGTACGACGTTGCCAACAGCTATTGAGGGAATGCTTCCTTTGAAATCAATGAAAGCTGCTGGACTGCTCGCGTTGCGTAGCGTCCAGTGGCAGCGTCCAAGCTCAAGAATTGCAGAGGTTCAATTATCAATGGTTGACACGCAAGTTCATTCTGTCTCGTGAATTGAAATACATGTGATTTTGGTTGGTTTCTGTGTAGCAGGTAGAACGTCACATTGACGGCACATTGATGGGGACGAGTGTCGTGCAGCTGGAGTGTTCAGCTGACACTAAGGACTTGGGAAAAGCAGAATCAAAACACTTTGAATCCCATAAACAGTTCCATTTGATAGGGAAAAACATTGAATGTCTTCAGAAAATGTCCACAATGGCTCAGTCTAGGCTAGGGGCACGTCGCCTAGCATGATCAATGAGTTAGCCAGATAACTCCTGAGCTGATCAACTTGTACTGTACAGGATATTACTGGTTAGGGTGGCAGTTACTCTAGCTGTTAGAGGGGTGAGCCAGCAACCGGACGGTTGCCAGTTAGAATGCCCGATCCGAAGGGAAAAAACCTAGATGCCATTGCCTGCCCGTTGTGTTCTTGAGCAAGGAGCTTAACCCCCCACAACAACAGCTCCCCGGGAGCCCAGTGTGGCAGTCCCCCACACCTAAAAAACAACAACAGTGCATGTGTGTCTTCGGTGGCGTTAGGTTAAAAGCGGAAGTCAAATTTCGGTTGGGCCTTGTGTGCAATTGACCAATAAAGTTATCTTAATCTTAACTCTTGATTTCCTGTCTGACTTTAGCTGCCTTTACAGTCCTATTAAGTCACAGGTTTCTGAGTAGTGATAAACGCTGGCTAACAGTGTATTCTTCCCTGGGGGATTCTGATTCGAGATCGGATCCCTTAGCCCTCTGTTCTGTCTCTCTCTCCGGTGGCTTCTACCTCGGGTTCAGATCCTCAGAGCTCCCACCCTCATCTGACCATGAGGCTGTCCGATACTCCAGCCAATTCATCATCCACAATGGATACTACAGCTGGTTCGGGTCCATCTGGCCCCACCTCACTTCGGTTCTCGAGGGGTTTGCGGACCTCCTCAGTCATTGCACCAGCTGTCATCATCGGCAGTTCAATGGTAAGAAACATCATGGTTCCCGGGGGAAACCCTGTGCTATCCTGGAGCACGAGTACAGGACATTACAAGGCTGCTTCCGACCGTTCTATGACAGATGCCGGGAGCTGACGCTGTCGTAGTCCATGTGGGGTCAAACTACTTTTGGGGGGCTAGCTCGGAACTTCTGAAAATTTGATTTTAAAGCACTGATTCTAGCACTGAAAGATTCTTCTAAAGAGTGGCCAATTATTTCCAGTCCGGTACCATCATTGTGCCGCAGGTGTGAAAGATTCAGCAGGCTCCTGGCATAATACATCTGGCTAAAAGATTACTGTAGCTCTGTTGGAATCCCTTTTATAGATAACTTTCTGGAAACAGAAGACGCTCTACAGGAATGAGTCCAAAATGAAATTAATTCAAATCAATTTATATTTGTCGCATACACGTGTTCAGCAGATGTTATTGCTGGTGTAGCGAAATGCTTGTGTTTCTAGCTCCAACAGTGCAGTAATATCTAACAATTCTACAACAATACGTACAAATCTAAAGTAAAGGAATGGAATTAAGAATAAATAAATATTTGGATTAGCAATGTCAGAGCGGCATAGACTAAGATACAGTAGAATAGGATAGAATACAGTATATACATATGAGATGAGTAATGCAAAATATGTAAACATTATTAAAGTGACTAGTGTTCTATTATTAAAGTGGCCAGAGATTTCACGTCTATGTATATAGGGCAGCAGCCTCTAAGGTGCTAGTGATGGCTATTTAACAGTCTGATGGCCTTGAGATAGAAGTTTTTTTCCAGTCTCTCGGTCCCAGCTTTAATGTACCTGTACTGACCTCGCCTTCTGGGTGATAGCAGGGTGAACAGGCAGTGGCTCAGGTAGTTGTCCTTGATGCTCTTTTGGCCTTCCTGTCACATCGGGTGCTGTAGGTGTCCTGGAGGGCAGGTAGTTTGCCCCCGGTGATACGTTGGGCAGACTGCACCAGGCGGTGATACAGCCCGACAGGGTGCTCTCAATTGTGCATCTGGAAAACTTTGTGAGGGTTTTAGCTACCAAGTCAAATTTCTTCAGCCTCCTGATGTTGAAGAAGCACTGTCTGTGTGGGTACGCCGAGGAACTTGAAGCTTTCCACCTTCTCCACTGCAGTCCCGTCGATGTGGATAGGTGGGTGCTCCCTCTGCTGTTTCCTGAAGTCCACGATCAGCTCCTTTGCTTCGTTGAAGTTGAGTGAGAGTTTATTTTCCTGACAGCACACTGCCAGGGCCCTCACCTCCTCCCCGTAGGCTGTCTCATCATTGTTGGCAATCAGGCCTACTACTGTTGTGTCGTCTGCGAACTTGATGACTGAGTTGGAGGGCCATGCAGTCATGGGTGAACAGGGAGTACATGATGGGGCTGAGCACGCACCCTTGTGGGGCCCCTGTGTTGAGGATCAGTGAAGTGGAGGTGTTGCTTCCTACCTTCACCACCTGGGGGCGGCCCGTCAGGAAGTCCAGGACCCAGTTGCACAGGGCGGGGTTCAGACCCAGGGCCTCAAGCTTAATGATGAGCTTGGAGGGTACTATGGTGTTGAATGCTGAAATATAGTCAATGAACAGCATTCTTACGTAGGTATTCCTCTTGTCCAGATGGGGTAGGGCAGTGTGCAGTGCGATGGCGATTGCATCGTCTGTGGATCTATTGGGGCGGTAAGAAAATTGAAATGGTTCTAGGGTGTCAGGTAAGGTAGAGGTGATATGATCCTTGACTAGTCTCTCAAAGCACATGATGATAGAAGTCAGTGCTACGGGGCGATAGTCATTTAGTTCAGTTACCTTTGCCTTCTTGGGTACAGGAACAATGGTGGACATCTTGAAGCATGTGGGGACAGCAGACTGGGACAGGGAGAGATTGAATATGTCCGCAAACACTCCAGCCAGCTGGTGCTCATGCTCTGATGACGCGCCTAGGGTTGCCGTCTGGGCCGTCAGCCTTGCGCGGGTTAACACGCTTAAATGTCTTACTCGTGTTGGCCACGGAGAAGGAGAGCCAACAGTCCTTGGTAGCGGGCCGCGTCGGTGGCACTGTGTTATCCTCAACGCAGACGAAGAAGGTGTTTAGCTTGTCCGGAAGGAAGGCGTGGGTTCTGCAACGTGGCTGGTTTTCCCTTTGTAGTCTGTGATTGACCCTGCCACATTGAATTGCGACTCCACTTTTTCTCTTTACTGACGTTTGATTGCCTTACAGAGGGAATAACTACACTGTTTGTATTCAGCCATATTCCCAGTCACCTTGCCATGGTTAAATGCGATGGTTCACGCTTTCAGTTTTGCACGCGAATGCTGCCATCTATCCACCCTTTCTGGTTAGGGTAGGTTTTAATTGTCACAGTGGGTACAACATCTCCTTTACACTTCCTGATAAACTCAGGCACCGCATCAGTGTATTCGTCTATTTTGTTCTCGGAGGCTACCCGGAACATATCCCAGTCCGCGTGATCAAAACAATATTAAAGCGTGGATTCCGATTGGTCAGACCAGCGTTGAATAGTCCTTAGCACGGGTACTTCCTGTTTGAGTTGCTACTTATAGGAAGGGAGGAGCAAAATGGAGTTGTCATCAGATTTGCCAAAGGGAGGGCGGGGGAGGGCCTTGTAGGCATCCCACAAGTTGGAGTAGCAGTGGTCGAATGTTTTAGCAGCGCGAGTGCTACAATCAAGGTGTTGATAGAAATTCGGTAGCGTTTTTCTCAAATTTGCTTTGTTAAAATCCCCAGCTACAATAAATGCAGCCTTAGGATATGTGGTTTCCAGTTTGCATAAAGTCCAGTGAAGTACTTTGAGGGTCGTCGTGGTATCGGCTTGAGGGGGGATATACACGGCTCTGACTAAAACTGAAGAGTATTCTCTTGGGAGGTAATACAGTCGGCATTTGATTGTGAAGTATGCTAGGTCGGGTGAACAAAAGGACTTGAGTTCCTATATGTTATCACATCATGAGTAGTTAATCATGAAACATACCCCCCCACCCTTCTTCCCGGAGTGATATTTATTCCTGTCTGCGCGATGAACTGAGAACCAATCCAAATCATCTTGGCTCCTTGCTCTGTCCACGCATTTCAAGGCTGCGTTGAATCAATGACCCAAGCCCAGCTCAGATAATCCCTAGCATTGTGTCGCTGAGTTGTCGTAGTTCTCCTGCAAATGTACATTGTCCCAGGGGTGTTGGAAAACACAATGTAGTGTAAGTAACTTAATGTATGTTCCTCTAACTGCCCTGAATGCTTCTGTTGATTCTACAGCTATTGTATGCTGTAATCATGTGCATATGAACCAGTTATACTGTTTGCACTGAGACGTTGTGCCCTAGTAGGAAGTCCACTGTGTGCAGCTCACCCTGCTAAAATATAAATAACATTGGCATGTCTACTTCTGATAAGCTTCCCAATAAAGCAAGAAAAACAAGAAAAGTGCTAAAAAAAATAGCCCACATTAAAAATATGTATCCTAAGAATCAAGGTTCATGAAATCAATAACTTGCTAGTAATAGATGACATTCATATTCTGACTATCTCTGTAACTCACTTAGATAATACCTTTTGATTATACAGTGGTAATAACACATGGCTATAACATCTACAGAAAAGACAGAAATGCCAATGGGGGCATATTACATGCAGTCTATATTTAGAACCACATTCCTGTGAAGCTTAGAGAAAAGCATTTTATATACTGTTGAAGTAATATGGCTACAGGGTTATCTGCCTCAACTAAAGACCATTCTTGTGGGAAGTTGCTATAGACCACCAAATGCTAACAGTCAACATTTGTGAAATTCTTGATAATGTATGTGATATCAACAGAGAGGTATATTTTCTGGGTGATTTCAATATTGATTGGCTTTCATCAAGCTGCCCACTCAAGAAAAAGCTTCAAACTGTAACAAGTGATCAGTCAACCTACCAGTTACAAACAGCACAGGAATGAAATCATCAACATGTATTGATCACATCTTTACCAATGCTGCCGAAATTCACTTTAATGCAGTATCCAAATCCATCGGATGTAGTGATCACAATATAGAAGCCATATCTAAGAAAACCAAAGTTTTAAAAGTTTTAAACACCAAATATAGTGTTTAAGAGGTCATACAATAAGTTTTGTAGCAATGTAGAGCAAACAGACAATGCACTTGACACATTTATGAAATAGCTTATTCCAGTTGCTAATAAGCATGCACCTGATGGGTTCTGAGTTCTAAACCTGAAAATATGAAGTATTCTTATTCATGTCACTGAGGGATAGAGGGGAATGTAGAGCTTTTACATTCTGTCAGAATATTTTATTGTTAGAAATCGGCGATCCTATGGGGAGTAGTGGGGGGGAGTAGGAATTTGGGGCCGAGGTCAGGTCAGATGAAGTGAGGAAGAACAGATATCACTAAAGTTCTGCCTAGCAACAGAGATGAATTGGCTGTTCAAGGGTGTAAGCAGGAGACTCAGCATAGGAGGAAGGATTAAATACTAGTGCTTGTGTGAATATGTATTTGTCTTATGCAGCTGTACTGTATGACCCAGTGGGTGAATACATTTGGTTTGAGCTTTACTAAGCGTCTGTGAGTTTTTACTCTGTTTATTTAGAACCTAACACACCCATTAAGAAAATGACTGTAAAAACAGTTAAATTCCTGTGGATTGATGAGGAATTGAAAAATGGTATGGTTGAGAGGGATAAGGCAAAAAGAATGGCAAATAAGTCTGGCTGCACAACCGATTGGCAAACGTACTGCAAATTGAGAAATCATGAGACTAAACTGAATAAAAAGAAGAAGGAACTATACTATGAAACAAATATAAATTATATAAATAATTATAGTAAAAAGCTTTGGAGCACCTTAAATAAAATTTTCGGCAAAAAGGAAAACTCAGTTCCATGGCTCATTCATTACAAAACCCACTGATGTTGCCAACTACTACTATATTTTTCATTGGCAAGATTAGCAAACTTAGGCATGACTTGCTAACACTACACATCCATGTATAACTGACCAAATTATGAAAGACAAGCATTGTAATTTAGAATGCTGTAAAGTGAGTGTGGAAGAGGTGAAAAAAAGGATTGTCGTCTATCAACAATGACAAGCCACCGGGGTCTGAAAACTTGGATGGAAAATGACTGAGAATAATAGAGGACGATATTGCCACTCCTATTTGCCATATCGTCAATCTAAGCCTGCTAGAAAGTGTGTTCCCTCAGGCCTGGAGGGAAGCAAATGTCATTCCGCTACCCAAGAATAGTAAAGCCCCCTTTACTGGCTCAAATAGCATGTTACCAACCCTCCAAAAATAAACGTTTGGAAAACAATGGTGTTTGACCAGATAGAAGGCCTACCTCTAAGAAAACAACATCTTACATGGAATGCAATCAGGTTTTAGGTCACAGCACTGTTTCAGCAACATTGAAGGTTTTAAATGACGTCCACTGTGCTCTTGACAAGAAGTTACATTGTGTGTCTTTATTGATTTGTCGAAGACCCCGTGGACCATACTGTGTTACTGCAAAGGTTAAAATGTTGTGGAATTACTGGTCATACTCTAGATTGGTTTATAAATTACCTATAAATTCGTACACAATGTATAATGGCGGATGGTTGTGTTATATGAGTCCAAAGAGGTGTGCTCAGGTGTTCCACAAGGTTCTATTTTGGGCCCACTGATGTTCATTTTGTATATCAACATCATTGGGGATCTTATTGAAACAGCGGATGTTCATTTTTATGCAGATGATACTGTTCTTTATTCAAGTGGTAGTAGTTTATCTTTAGCTTTTGAAAATGCCCAAAGAGCATTTAACATCATACAACAGAATCTGTATGATTTAAAGCTGTTTCTGAGTTCGGGTAAAGCAAAATGCATGGTATTTTCAAATGCCAGGCATGTTACTAATCATGTCATTGCTACATTGGCTGGACATACTATAGAGCAAGTCAAAGTGTACAAATATTTGGGTGCGTGGGTTGATGACAAGCTGAGCTTCACTGTGCATGTGGAGAACTTGATAAGGAAGCTCAAGCTGAGAATACGTTTTTATTACCGGCACAAGGCTTGTTTTTCTCTGGAGGCCAGGAAGGAGCTGGTACGATTTACATTACTGGTGGTTTTTAGATTTTAGTGATGTTATATATATGCAGGCCTCAACCACTACCCTGAGAGCACTTGATTCAGTATATCATATCGGCCCAGGTTCATTACAAATCAAAAACATCTAACACATCCTTGTGGTCTCTACAGCACTTTTGGCTAGTCGTGATTGACCTTGCGTAGGCTTAAACACTGGTATACACTGATTTATAAGGCCATACTGGGTAAAATGCCATTTCATCTCTGTTCTTTTTTAATCAGGTCGGTAAAAAAATAACAATTGCAGTCCCATTCTCATTTGCTTTTAATAGTACCACGAATTAGAACAGGTCATGGTAGAAATAGTTTTAGTTACTCAGCTCCGTGGTCCTGGAATTCCCTCCAGAGCATTTAAAAATGTGATGATCTAGTCTCGTTGGTGGAGTTTAAACACCTGATTGATGTCAATATCATAGAAGAGTGTAATAGTCTTTAGGACAGCTGTTTTTTAGTCAAGACATTCATGTTTTTTTTTTTACATAATATGTCATTGTTGTACAGTACTGTATGTGTGTCTATAGTTTTGTTTAATGTTGTGTTATTGTATGTAAGTTGTTTTGTCTGAAACTTTGTTCCCCCTGCTGCTATTGGACCAGGTCTCTCTTGAAAAAGAGATGTTATCTCAATGAGAAAAACCTCTATAAATAAAGTTTAAATAAAAAAAAATATATATTTTACAGTAAACAAATTGACAACAGACTTTCAGCATGCTTGTAGGGCACAGCACTTATAAAAATGACTGATGATTAGCTGAGAGAAATAGATGATAAAAGATTGTGGGAGCTGTCTTGTTAGACTTTCGTGCGGCTTTTGACATTATCGATCATAGTCTGCTGCTGGAAAAACATAATGTATGTGTTTTGCCTTTACATCCCCTGCTATATTGTGGCTAAATAGTTACCTGTCTAACAAAACACAGATGGTGTTCTTTAATGGAAGCCTCTCCAACATAATCCAGGTAGAATCAATAATTCCCCAGGGCAGCTGCCTAGGCCCCTTAGTTTTTACAGTCTTTACTAATGACATGCCACTCGCTTTAAGTAAAGCTGGTGTGTCTATGTATGCGGATGACTCAACACTATGCAGTCAGCTACTACAGCAACTGAAATGACTGCAACACTTAACAAAGAGAGGCAGTTAGTTTCAAAATGGCTGGCAAGGAATAAGTTAGTCCTACATATTTCAAAAACTAAAAGCATTGTATTTGGGACAAATCATTCACTAAACCCTAAACCTCAACTAAATCTTGTAATGAATAATGTGGACATTGAGCAAGCTGAGGTGACTAAACTGCTTGGAGTAACCCGGGATTGTAAACTGTCATGGTCAAAACATATTGATACAACAGTATCTAATATGGGGAAGGGTCTGTCCATAATAACGCACTGCTCTGTCTTGTCAACAACACTATCAACAAGGCAGGTCCTACAAGCCCTAGTTTTGTTGCGCCTGGACTACTGTTCAGTCGTGTGGTCAGGTGCCACGAAGAGGGATTTAGGAAAATTACAATTGACTCAGAACAGGGCAGCCTGGCTGGCCCTTAAATGTATACAGAGAACTAACATTAATAATATGCATGTCAATCTCTCATGGCTGAAAATGGAGGAGAGATTGACTTCATCAGTAATTGTTCTTGGAAGAAGTGTTGACAACATGAATGTACCGAGCTGTCTGTTTAAACTACTAGCACACAGCTCAGACACCCATGCATACCCTACAATACATGCCACCAGAGGTCTCTTCATAATCCCCAAGTCCAGAACAGACTACGGGAGGCGCACAGTACTACATAGAGCCATGACTACACGGAACTCTATTCCACATCAGGTAACTGATGCAAGCAGTAGAATCAGATTTAAAAAACAGATACAAATACACCTTATGGAACAGCGTGGACTGTGAAGAGACACACAGGTATACACACGCTAGCACACGCACTCGCCACACACGTTCTTAATTTCTGTGGCGAAATGAGTGGGAAATGGGAAAAGGCACTGCTTAGGCTGGGACGATACCAGTATCGCGATACTCGTAGCAAGGAGGCAAAACACCAACCGGATTTAACTTCTTTAGGAAAACGGTTTGAATGTTGGAAACAAACATCATTATGTTCTCATCCACAGTCATATGTATTTATTTTCCAAACTATAGAACAGAATATTTGACATAAAGCAAGTTTTTAGAAGACCTGCTTTGTGTTTTCATTTTTGGCATGGAAAAAATATTGTGATACTGGTATCATCAAAGCCCTACTGCTTATGTGACAAGAATGAAGAGGTTCCTATTATACAGTTAACTCGGATCAGAATTAAGGCCATTTCTCTCGCTCCCTGTATTTACATCCTGTCGGTCTCCTGTTGGGATTATGTGACATCATGAGTCAGAGGTCATGTAACGGTGCATTGAACCAATCAGGCACAAAGATGGCAGAAAAAAACAGTCAGGATAGATCGGTGTCAATGTCGCCTCCCACACGTCAAAAAAATGTAATCCTCCGCTAAGCTCAGAGGCTCGGGAGAGACAAATCAGTTGATCTATAGAGACGGAAAAGGAGAGATGAGACGGGAAAAAAAGAAAGCAATCACTTGCATATGACTGTGAGTGGTATTTGTGTTATTTGTCTGTTGCAGTGGCACGGCATCAAATTGGCATTGTCTTCACATTCGCACGGTGTAAACACGAGGGAGTCGGCACCATACTGTGTCGCTGACTAATTAGCTGGGCCGTTCACCGCGTTCTTCAGAACTTTAAAAGCAGCCCGTTTTGGGAATGCCTGGGTTGGGTTTTTTAACACTCACTGTGAAACGTAAACCGATACAGTATCATATGGTGCATTGAACGACCGATTCTATGACTTAAGTCCACTTATGAATAGGTCCTATTGTGTGTAGAATAGATGAGGCCAAGATTCAGGTTCACATGCAGGCCTAGTGTAGGTCTTATCACTGTCTGTCTGTCTGTATGATCATGTGTATGAAATAAATGGTTTAAGGACAGAAACAGCACACTGCTGTAAGTTTATTAGTTTCCCCTACAGTCGAATTTATGACAATATGTGTGCTACGACAATGTAATGGTAGCGCAATATACCTGCTGCTTTGAAATGGGTTATTTCCCGTCCTGAAGCTATGAAAACAGCAGCAGTGCTGTTTAAGCACATCTCTCTAAGTGTTTCTTCTTTTGCTCATGAGACACACTTGGAGGGCTGTAAGTAAAAACGCACTCTTAAACGCATCAAATCAATGGCATGTACATTAATTCAGCGCCCATTAAAGCCCACAGCTCCATGTGAGGTTCCTCAATGAGACGTGAGAAGTGTCAGGCCTGAAAGGAGCTCCTGTTACTCGAGCAAAACTGACTGCAAGTCGTTATGGCGTCATCAACACTGGGTTTTATAAATACACAAAATCTGTGTTCGATTTCTTGGGGCAATTGAAAGAGTTCATTTAGAACTCACTCAGGCTAGATGCAGACTGGAGTGTAATCTTATTTTAAGTTACAACCCAGTGTACAACTGGTTGAAATGAAATTTTCAGCTAGTTTTGCTAATTTCAACCTGTTTTCCCACTGGAAAAAGACTCATGTAAATCTAAATGTATTTTTTGCTCATTAGTGGACTACGTGCAGTATATACACTGAACAAAAATATAAACGCAACATGTAATGTGTTGGTCCCATGTTTCATGAGCTGAAATAAAAGATCCCAGATATGTTCCATAGGCACAAAGCTTATTTCTCTCAAGTTTTGTGCACAAATTTGTTTACATCCTTGTTAGTGAGCATTTCTCCTTTGCCAAGATAATCCATCCACCTGACAGTTGTGGTATATCAAGAAGCTGAAACCTTTGTGGCTCACTTGGTAGAGCATGGCACTTGCAATGCCAGCATTGTGGTTTTGATTCCCATGGGGGACCAGTATGAAAATGTATGCACTCACTACTGTAAGACGCTCTGGATAAGAGCGTCTACTAAAATGCAAATACATGATCATTGGACCTTGTGCTGGGGAAAATAAAAGACCACTCCAAAATGTGCAGTTCTGTCACACAACACAATGCCACAGACGTCTCAAGTTGAGGAAGCATGCAATTGGCATGCTGACTTCAGGAATGTCCACCAGAGCTTTTGCCAGAGAATTGAATTAATTTCTCTACCATAAGCCGCCTTTGCATCTTCTAAGTGGTAGGCATGTTGTATAAATCAAATGATACAAACCCCCCAAAAATCTATTTTAATTCTAGGTTGTAAGAAAAAAAATAGGAAAAATGCCAAAGGGGATGAATACTTTCGCAAGCCACTGTAACTGTATTCCCAGTCATGCGAAATCCATAGATTTAAAGCCTAATTTATTTATTTCAATTGACTGATTTCCTTATATGAACTGTAACTCAGTAAAATCTTTGAAATTGTTGCATGTTTTATTGATATTTTCGTTGAGTGTAATTTTCCAAAGGGTCCTTGATCTAATGTAACACATAAATGATAAATGAGACCTGGGTGGTTCTACAAAAAGTTTGGGGTTTGTGTCTCCTTTGATATTTTATGTATAAACTGTGCACCAGTATTGTATTTTAAAAGCCGTGTTATTTTAAATGAAGTGCCCTTTCATCTCCAACACATGGAGAATTCAATATAAAAAAAAAATTCTATGAATGAATAAAGACTTGCTCCAAAATTCAGCATCTTGACATGTCCCTCTGTGCATCCTTAGTGTCTTTTAAGAAGATTTTAACCCACTTAACCTCCAAAATGTAAAGAATTTTCACCATTGTAAAGCCCTAGTTATTTTGTTGCTTTAGCAAAGACACTTCTGAAGATTATTATTATTTAATGTGACTTAATTTACGTCTGTCCTTCATTTTCAGGTCAACCCTATTACATGAACTGAACTCTCATTTTAATAATATCCTTTTTTTTTTTTTATGTTGAAAGAAATATTCAACATCTAATAGTATAATCATGTTGCAGGGGAGCGGGTTCTACTCTGGACGTTTTCTGGTGTTTTGTGGTGAAAAACTGAGCAGAATAACACGTCAACCCTGTTACTCATAGACAGGCTAGCCTGTTGAGGACAGAGGGCGCTGTTTTCACTTTGGGGGAAAATCGTGCCCAATTTAAACGGCCTCGTACTCAATTCTTGCTCGTACAATATGCATATTATTATTACTATTGGATAGAAAACACTCTATAGTTTCTAAAACCGTTTGAATTATATCTGTGAGTAAAACAGAACTCATTTGGCACAAACTTCCTGACCAGGAAGTGGAAAGTCTGAAAACTATGCTCTGTTCTAGGTCCTGCCTATAAATGGGCATGATACGTATTAGTATACATGCACGTCATACACCTTCCCCTAGATGTCAAGAGGCAGTGAGAGAAGAAATGGAGTGTTTATCTTGGTCTGAGTTGGAATAAATCCTCTTGGAATGACGTGTCACCCATTTCCTGTTTTCAGGAAGGCGCGAGAAGGAACCGGGGATTGCCTTCTGTACAGCTGTCGTTATAGGCGACTACTATCTCCGGCTTTGATTTTATTTGATACATGTGACAATATCATCGTAAAGTATGTTTTTTAAATATAGTTTTATTAGACTATTGAAATTTATTCGGGACGTTAGGCGTGTTGCGTTGTGTGCCTTTGTTCAGGAAGGAGAGCTTTTGTAACGATTCTCCTCTTCCTCTTCATCCGAAGAGGAGGAGCAGGGATTGAACCAAAATGCAGCTTCGTGATATGACATGATATTTATTGAACAAGACGAAAACGAACTATGCTTGACTAACTAACAAAAATAACAAACGACGTAGACGAACCTGAACATAAGAACTTACATGACACGAAGAACGCATGAAACAGGAACAGACTACATAAACCGAACGAACGAACAAACAAACCGAAACAGTCCCATGTGGCGTAACATACACAGACACTGACACAGGAGACAACCACCCACGACAAACAAAGTGAAAACACCTACCTTAATATGATTCTCAATCAGAGGAGATGAAAACCACCTGCCTCTAATTGAGAACCATATCAGGTACCCATAAACCAACATAGAAACACAAAACATAGACTGCCCACCCAAACTCACGTCCTGACCAACTAACACATACAAAACTAACAGAAAACAGGTCAGGAACGTGACATAACCCCCCCCCTTAAGGTGCGAACTTCGGGCGCACCAGCACAAAGTCTAGGGGAGGGTCTGGGTGGGCATCTGACCACGGTGGTGGCTCAGGCTCTGGGCGAGGTCCCCACCCCACCATAGTCAATCCCAGCTTACGTCTCCCCCTTAGAATGACCACCCTCCTATTACACCCACTTAATTTACATGGTAACATCAAGATAAGGGGCAGCACCAGGATAAGGTAGCACAGGACAGAGAGATAGCTCAAGACAGAGAGGTAGGTCAGGATAGAGAGGTAGCTCAGGATAGAGGGGCAACTCTGGACTGAAGGGCAGCTCCGGACAGAGAGACAGCTCTGGACTGAGGGGCAGTTCTGGATTAATGACAGCTCCGGGCTGAGGGGCTGCTCATGGCTGGCTGACGGCTCTGGACGCTCATGGATGGCTGACGGCTCTAGACGCTCATGGCTGGCTGACGGCTCTGGACGCTCATGGCTGGCTGACGGCTCTGGACGCTCATGGCTGGCTGACGGCTCTGGACGCTCATGGCTGGCTGACGGCTCTGGACGCTCATGGCTGGCTGACGGCTCTGGACGCTCATGGCTGGCTGACGGCTCTGGACGCTCATGGCTGGTTGGCGGCTCTGGCAGATCCTGTCTGGTTGGCGGCTCTGGCAGATCCTGTCTGGTTGGCGGCTCTGGCAGATCCTGTCTGGTTGGCGGCTCTGGCAGATCCTGTCTGGTTGGCGGCTCTGGCAGATCCTGTCTGGTTGGCGGCTCTGGCAGATCCTGTCTGGTTGGCGGCTCTGGCAGATCCTGACTGACGAATGGCTCTAGCGGCTCCTGACTGACTAACGGCTCTGACGGCTCGGGACAGACGGGCGGCTCTAATGGCTCGGGACAGACGGATGGCTCAGACGGCACTGGGCAGACGGATGGCTCAGATAGCGCTGGGGAGACGGATGGCTCAGATGGCGCTGGGGAGACGGATGGCTCAGATGGCGCTGGGGAGACGGATGGCTCAGATGGCGCTGGGGAGACGGATGGCTCAGATGGCGCTGGGGAGACGGATGGCTCAGATGGCGCTGGGGAGACGGATGGCTCTGGCCGGATGAGGCGCACTGTAGGCCTGGTGCGTGGTGCCGGAACTGGAGGCACCGGGCTAAGGACACGCACCTTCAGGCTAGTGCGGGGAGCAGGGACAGGGCACACTGACCTCTCGAAGCGCACTATAGGCCTGGTGCGTGGTACCGGCACTGGTGGTACCGGGCTAAGGGCACGCACCTCAGGGCGAGTGCGGGGAGAAGGAACAGTGCGTACAGGGCTCTGGAGACACACATGTGGCTTAGTGCGTGGTGCCGGAACTGGAGGCACTGGGCTGGAGACACGCACCATAGGGAGAGTGCGTGGAGGAGGAACAGGGCTCTGGAAACGCACTGGAAGCCTGGTGCGTGGTGTAGGCACTGGTGGTACTAGGCTGGGGCGGGAAGGTGGCGCCGGAAATACCGGACCGTGCAGGTGTACTGGCTCCCTTGAGCATTGAGCCTGCCCAACCTTACCTGGTTGAATACTCCCCGTCGCCCGACCAGTGCGGGGAGGTGGAATAACCCGCACCGGGCTATGTAGGCGAACCGGGGACACCATGCGTAAGGCTGGTGCCATGTAAGCACTTGGCTCAATGCTCAATCTAGCCCTACCAGTGCGGGGAGGTGGAATAACCCGCACCGGGCTATGCACACGTACAGGAGACACCGTGCGCTCTACTGCGTAACACGGTGTCTGCCCGTACTCCCGCTCTCCACGGTTAGCCTGAGAAGTGGGCGCAGGTCTCCTACCTGCCCTTAGCCCACTACCTCTTAGCCCCCCCCCCCAAGACATTTTTGGGGTTTCTTCACGGGCTTCCGTGCTAGCCGCGTACCTTCATAACTCCGGTCTTGAGCTTGATTCTCCGGCTTCCAGCCACGTCTCCTTGCTGCCTCCTCATATCGCCGCCTCTCTGCTTTCGCTGCCTCCAGCTCAGCTTTGGGACGGCGATATTCTCCCGGCTGTGCCCATGGACCTTTTCCGTCCAATATTTCCTCCCAACTCCAATAATCCTGTGTAGCAGACCACTGCTCGAATTCACGCTGCTTGGTTCTGGTAAGGTGGGTGGTTCTGTAACGATTCTCCTCTTCCTCTTCATCCGAAGAGGAGGAGCAGGGATTGAACCAAAATGCAGCTTCGTGATATGACATGATATTTATTGAACAAGACGAAAACGAACTATACTTGACTAACTAACAAAAATAACAAACGACGTAGACGAACCTGAACATAAGAACTTACATGACACGAAGAACGCATGAAACAGGAACAGACTACATAAACCGAACGAACGAACAAACAAACCGAAACAGTCCCGTGTGGCGTAACATACACAGACACTGACACAGGAGACAACCACCCACGACAAACAAAGTGAAAACACCTACCTTAATATGATTCTCAATCAGAGGAGATGAAAACCACCTGCCTCTAATTGAGAACCATATCAGGTACCCATAAACCAACATAGAAACACAAAACATAGACTGCCCACCCAAACTCACGTCCTGACCAACTAACACATACAAAACTAACAGAAAACAGGTCAGGAACGTGACAGCTTTGCGCCACTTGGCTAGTGCGCTTGCTAATTCAAGAGGGAAAAAGGACGTTCTAAATCCAAACAACGATTGTTCTTGACAAAGGACCTCTTGTACAACATTCTGATGGAAGCTCATCAAAAGTAGGACCCATTTTATGATGCTATTTCATATATCTGTCGAACTGTGTACTATTAGTTTTGCGCCCAGGTTTTGGGCACTCGCTCGCCATAACGTAAGCCTTATGTCGTAATGAAGTTATTTTTAGAATTCTAACACGGCGATTGCATTAAGAACTAGTGTATCTATCATTTCCTATACAACATGTATTTTTTAGTTATGTTTATGAATAGCTATTTGGTCAGAATATGTGTGTCAGAAAAAGTGTCAGAAAAATATCCGGACGTTGTGGGAAAAAGTAGCTACGTTAGCACAATGTATAACCATTGATTTCAGCTCTAAATATGCACATTTTCGAACAAAACATACGTGTATGTATAACCTGATGTTATAGGACTGTCATCTGATGAAGCATATCAAGGTTAGTCAAAAATTATATATCTTTTGCTGGTTTGTTACGATCGCTAACTTTTGCTGCTGGGAAATGGCTTGTGTTTCTGGCTATTGTGGTAAGCTAATATAACGCTATATTGTGTTTTCGCTTAAGAAACACTTAAGAAATCGGAAATATTGTCTGGAATCACAAGATGCCTGTCTTTCATTTGCTGTACACTATGTATTTTTCAGAAATGTTTTATGAGTATTTAGGTATTTGACGTTGGTGTCTGTAATTATTCTGTCTGCTTTCGGTGCAATTTCTGATTGTAGCTGCAATGTAAACTATGATTTATACCTGAAATATGCACATTTTTCGAACAAAACATAGATTTATTGAATAACATGTTATAAGACTGTCATCTGATGAAGTTGTTTGTTGGTTAGTTTGGTTGGTTCTTGGTTAATTAGGTTGGCTTTGTGCATGCTACCTGTGCTGTGAAAAATGTCTGTCCTTTTTTGTATTTGGTGGTGAGCTAACATAAATATACGTGCTGTTTTCGCTGTAAAACATTTTAAAAATCGGACATGTTGGCTGGATTCACAAGATGTGTACCTTTCATTTGCTGTATTGGACTTGTTAATGTGTGAAAGTTAAATATTTCTAAAAAATATATTTTGAATTTCGCGCTCTGCCTTTTCAGTGGAATGTGGGAGGAGTTCCGCTGGCGGAACGCCAGAGCAGTACAGGCTAGAAATGTTTGAACAATTTAGATGTTTTTGTGAAGCTTGCCTTCAATTGCCACTCCCTGTTGCACACAACAAGCTTCCATTTCCCATGTCACATTCCCCATGTCCTCCTGTTCCGGTCAACCCTGTTACTTTATTTAGAACTTAATAGGCACTTACTGTAGTTTATATATTATGTAGAGATAGGAAAACTAGTTTTAAATGAAGTTGAACGTGCTGTTTATGACAACATGTTAAAATGAGGTGAAATCCAAAGTTCATTTTGACCAAGTTACACTTCTAAAAAAGCACCAAATTGGTGAAACTACCCACCTATAACATACGCTACATATGCAAAAGTATGTGGACACACTTTCAAATGAATGGATTTGGCTATTTCAGCCACACCCGTAGCAGACAGATGTATAAAATCTCCATAGACAAACATTGGCAGTAGAATGGCCTTGCTGAAGATCTCAGTGACTTTCAATGTGGCAACGTCATAGGATGCCACCGTTCATAACATTTCTGCCCTGCTAGAGCTGCCCCAGTCTGTTATTGTTCTGTTATTGTGAAGTGGAAATGTCTAGGAGCAACAAAGGTTCAGCTGCAAAGTGGTAGGCCACACAAGCTCACAAGTGCTGAAGAGCGTAGCGCTTAAAAATCGTCTGTCCTCGGTTGCAACACACTACCGAGCTCCAAACTGCCTCTGGAAGCAACGTCAGCACAATAACTGTTCATCGGGAGCTTCATGAAATGGGTTTCCATTGGTGAGTAGCTGCGCACAAGTCTATGATCACCATAAGCAATGCAGAGCGTCGGCTGGAGTGGTGTAAAGCTTGCCGCCATTGGACTTTGGAGAAGTGGAAACGTGTTCTCTGGGGTGATGAATCACTCTGACGGACGAATCTAGGTTTGGCGGCTGCCAGGAGAAGGCTACCTGCCCCAATGCATAGTGCCAACTGTAAAGTTTGGTGGAGGAAGAATAATGGTCTGTGGCTGTTTTCATGATTCTGGCTAGGCCCCTTAGTTCCAGTGAAGGGAAATCTTAATGCTACAGCATACAATGACATTTTCGATGATTCTGTGCTTCCAACTTTTTGGCAACAGTTTGGGGAAGGCCCTTTCCTGTTTCAGCATGACAATGCCCCCGTGCACAAAGTGAGGTCCATACGGAAATGGTTTGTCGTGATCGGTGTGGAAGAACTTGACTGGCCTGCACAGAGCCCTGACCCCATCAAACATCTTTGGGATGAATTGGAATGCAAACTAATCGCCCAACATCAGTGCCTGATCTCACTAATGCTCTTGGGGCTGAATGGAAGCAAGTCCCAGCAGCAATGTTCCAACATCTAGTGGAAAGCCTTCCCAGGAAGGCAAAAAAAGGAACATTTTACATTGTAATGAAGGGTTGCTTTCATGGGGCAGAAGTCAGCAGGTTGTGATTCTGGATGGCCAGATTGCTAGCAAGAATTACAAACTGCCATGTGGGGAATCGTAAGTGGCTCGTTTCCGCTCGTTTCATCTTGTTTTTTTGATACCATGTCTTGTTTTCAGGTGATTTGACTGATTTCATGTAAATATAGCTAATATGGCTAATATTCGCTAGCTAGCTAACCAACAACTGTACCAATGTATTTAAGAGACAAGTGCTCATTGTGCAAATGTATTTATGTTTTCAAAAAACATTGGAGACAAAATATAGAATCTACAGTGCTTTCGAAAAGTATTCAGAACCCTTGTATTTTTCCACATTTTGTTACTTTACAGCCTTATTCTGAAAATAAATTGTTTTCCTCATCAATCTAAACACAATACAATTTAATGACAAAAAAACATACTTATTTACATAAGTATTCAGACCCTTTGCTATGAGACTCTAAATTGAGCTCAGGGGCATCCTGTTTCCATTGATCATCATTGAGATGTTACTACAAATTGATTGGAGTCCACCTGTGCTAAATTCAATTGATTGGACATGATTTGGAAAGGCACACACCTGTCTATATAAGGTCCCACAGTGCATGTCAGAGCAAAAACCAAGCCATGAGGTCGAAGGCATTGTCCGTAGAGCTCCAAGACAGGATGGTGTCAAGGCACAGATCTGGGGAAGGGTACCAAAACATTTCTGCAGCATTGAAGGTACCCAAGAACACAGTGGAACCACCAATACTCTTCCTAGAGCTGGCCGACTGGCCAAACTGAGCAATCAGGGGAGAATGGCTTTGGTCATGGAGGTGACCAAGAACCTGATGGTCACTCTTACAGAGCTCCAGTGTTCCTCTGTGGAGATGGGAGAAACTTCCAGAAGGACAACCATCTCTGCAGCACTCCACCAATCAGGCCTTTATGGTAGAGTGGCCAGACGGAAGCCACTCCTCAGTAAATGGCACATCACACACCGCTTGGAGTTTGCCAAAAGGTCCCTAAAGGACTCTTAGACCATGAGAAACATGATTATCTGGTCTGATTAAATCAAGATTGAACTCTTTTGCCTGAATTCCAAGCTTCATGTCTGGAGGAAACCTGGCACCATCCCTACGGTGAAGCATGGTGGTGGCAGCACCATGTTGTGGGGATGTTTTTCAGCGGCAGGGACTGGGAGACTCGTCAGGATCGAGGGAAAGATAAACGGAGCAAAGTACAGAGAGATCCTTGATGAAAACCTGCTCCAGAGCGCTCAGGACCTCAGACTGGGGCAAAGGTTCACCTTTCAACAGGACAACGACCCTAAGCACACAGCCAAGACAACGCAGGAGTGGCTTCAGGACAATTCTCTGAATGTCCTTGAGTGGGCCATCCAGAGCCCAGACTTGAACCCAATCAAACATCTCTGGAAATACATGAAAATAGCTGTGCAGCAACCCTCCCCATCCAACCTGACAGAGCTTGAGAGGATTTGTAGAGAAGAATGGGGGAATCTCACCAAATACAGGTGTGCCAAGCTTGTAGCTTCATATCCAAGAAGACTCGTGGCTGTAATCTCAGCCAAAGGTGCTTCAAAGTACTGAGTAAAGGGTCTAAAACTAACAAACACCATGTATAGGTTTACAGTAACCGGCAGTGAGAATGTGACCATTTTCCATAAAACTAACAAACACCATGTATAGGTTTACAGTAACCGGCAGTGAGAATGTGACCATTTTCCATTGATGGCATCAGGACCTGGGAGAGCTCACCTTATACAGTCAAAGGCATTGACCTAAGATTGAACTGTTGAGCCTTTGATATTTTTCTCTCCAGAAAAACTTATGTAAATTGGATATTTCAGGTTAAAAAAATATATACATTTGCAAACATTTCTAAAAAACATTTTTTGCTTTGTCATTATGGGGTATTGTGTGTAGACTAATGAGGAAAACATGTATTTAATCCATTTTAGAATAAGGCTGTAATGTAACAAAATGTGTTAAATGTCAAAGGGTCTGAATAATTTCCAAATGCACTGTAAGCTAACCCCGTCTGTTTTGCCCCATAGACGCGCTCGCGTCAGTTTTGTTGCTAAACAACCAACCCGTCTATCGGGGCTAACATATTGACAACATATTTTCAACCATTTTGCACGTGTTCGCAATGAGAATACAACCATGGGCAGCTCCAAATGACCATTACTTGAGTTGTAGCTTGTAGCACAGCTTAGGAAACAAGATGACAACAGAGTAGCAAAGATGATCATACCATATAGTGCAGTGCGTGGGCACTGGGCACCAGGTGTAATGTAGTAATACAACTTTCTTTTACAGCCACACTGTTCTTAGAACATTCTGTATATCCCCCCCCCCCCCCTTTGTTTATTAATACCCATCTGCTCATCAGGCAGGTGAGTGGGGAGGGCGGAGCTGGGAATGCATTCAGCCTCCTCCTTTAATCAGCGCCCGTTACCAAAGACTCTCATTTCTTGAAACACTGAAGGCAATTCGTTTTTTAAAAAGCATAACTTGACATTTCACTCCCCTCCCCTCCCCTTCATGAACCAGTGAATTGCTGACATTTTGAGTCAGACTCAGGTTGCTGAAGACTGTAATTTTTCTCCGAGAGAGGGGGTCTCCGTTTTGTGGCGTGTCCGTGGTGGGGGTTTGGCAGGTGGGGGTGGAGGTGGGTCCAGCCCAGATGCCAAACTGACCAGGCAGTGCTGAGCAGGCAGTGGGTCAAAGTTCAGACGTCAAGGCTGTTCCCTGCCTGGCAGAGCCTTGACAGAGTAATTGGGCAAAGAGTTGCATGAGTAAAAGTCAGGCCCGGAAACACATTCAAATTATATAATGACTTTAATGAGACAAAGCGGTAGTGCCAGAGAGAGGGCAAAGAGCAGAGATATTGTGTGATCGAGTTATATACAGTATAGTTAGGAGTACGTTGTCCATATTACAAAGCATCACATGGCTGGCACAGCTTCTTCGGACATGTGATGCTGTCCTAATTTGGACACAGTAGTCATACCCCAAACAACAACCCCGTCCCCTGAGTCTCACTCCTCTTAGATTTATAGCAGGCTCTGATTTGATATTGGTGGAAGCGCTGACAGCAGGTATTCACAGGTGTTACGGTGCTTCGTAGCACAAGCGCCACATATACATAACAGCCTAATGGTAATAGATCTGTCTCGACAGCAAAAGGCAATACATTTTCCTCTGACAGCTGTCCATCAGGCCGGGGGGGCCCCTGCAATCAATTTCACTCCCCCCCAAAGACAGGGAGCCCTCTTGGGGAAAGAGATGTGTCGGTTAGTCCTCCCCTTCTCCATGAGATGTTTTTATTTTTACTCCATTTGCCGAAGATGCTTGGAAGGGAAGCATCCGCTGGCTAGCTAGCCATCTGTTTGACTGATCGTCGCACAACTTCTGCCACGGCCGAATGAGACGACACACTTGTTTGTGTTTTCATCCAAATTACTGGGAATATTAACTGTGGCAGTGACCTTGGAAATTACAATGAAGATTGATTGGTTTAAAAAGGAACATGTCCCCCCCCCCCCGTCGCACTCTCTTTCTCTCTACCTAACTCTCCTTTTCTCTCTTTCCTTCTCTCCCTTCCTTGAGAATGAATTGACATGACAGGAACGTTGTTGGCGAGACTGAGACAACACTGTGAATGTGTCAAAACGGAAAACTCCCGCCGTCTCCTCTCACTCAGAAAGGAACGTCTCCAACACGACAGCACGCTGTTTGTCATAATTAGCATGTCAAACTCGGCCATCGTAATGTGTGTAACACAAGGAGTCGTCAAGCTGTTGTCATACTGTTTCATGTTAAAAGGTGTGCAAATATGCAGTAATTTGACCCGTTTCTTCCTTTGTAATATGATTTAGCAGATGTTTTTATCAAAAGAGACTTACAGTTACAGTATGTATGCATACATTTTGTATAGGTGGTCCTAGTGGGGTTGTTTCTGCAGTTTCAAGAAGATATCAGAACTTTGTTGCTTGGTTTTGGGTACCATCGATTACACAGGTTTGATGTTTGATGTCATTGACTCATGAAGCGGTATTTTCAGCATCTCTGTCCTCACTACAACATTTGGTAACAGTTTACATTTAACTATCGTAAAGTATACTTTGCGCACATATAAACACATCATAAACGTAGCATACTTGGCAATTACATACCACCCATCTCGGTATCTGCGTTGATATTGTTTACGGATAACCTTTATTGGCTATGGCAATATCTCTAAGGATTATTGTTATTTCACAATGGAAGTAAGCAAGGATTATTTAAGGATTATTTGATTAGTGACCGGGTCATGCTTTCCAATCGTCTTGAGCATTAGCCGTCGCATGGCACTCAAGGTTCTCTCTCTCTTTCTGTTCTTGGAGACATGTTTCTGTTCTTTTTTTCCTTCACCACCTCACTGATGCGATGCGCCAACGCTCGAGTGCGCTTCACTGTGATCCTCTCAAGAGTCCTCGAGGGATTCAATCAATTCCCTAAGTGTCCCGATGCCATCTCCATGGTTATGTCCCAAATAGCACCCTATTCCTTATATAGTGTACCACATTTAACCAGGACCCTATAAATCCTGGTCAAAAGAAGTGCACTATGTAGGAAATGGGGTGCCATTTGGGACGAATACTGTCTCATGTACTGGAAGAGAGATTCTTGGTACTGTACTCCTTGTACTGGGCCCACATCAGTCAGTTGTAGATTGATAGGTTTATGTACGATTTGGTTTGATTGCGTGTGCATGCTTGCGAGTATTTGCAGATTTTTACTGGATGTCCAATGTAGTAAGTAGGCCCAAATCAGTCAATATTCAGACATTCAGGCATGTTCTTTTTTCATTTTTTAAGAGCGGAATTCCACTTTATTCAGACACTGTGGAATCAAATGGGGTAGCAGGCCAGGAGGAGGGAAAGAAAGGCGGAAGTGGGGTTTGAACCTTAAACCTGTAATATGTCCTTGCTGTAGGGAATGTTACCACTTAACCTTATGGGCACACTCCTAGTGGAAGTTTCCCCTAGGTCCAGATCTAGGATAATCTTCTCCTCCCCCAATCTTAACCATTCGTGGGGGAATTGCAAACTGACTCAAGATCAGTGTCTAGGGGCAACTTCACCCTACTCCTACTGGCACACAGGAGTGCATCTTCCAATGTAAGCTATGAAGCCACAGTTTAGACCTCACTCACCTCTGTCATTGTTAGAGTTTGGCAGAGACTCCTAGATCTATACTGGGGCATTCCTTCCTACATTTAGCTAATCAAACTGACTGAGAAACCACCGTTTTGTTAGCCTTTCTTGCTCATCCATCTCACTAAAGTTAATTCAATTATCGAGGACATTCTATCCAATTCGAATACAATATTTTGTAAGGGTGTAAAGTAGACGCTGGAAGTCGAGAAGCAAGTGCAGGAGGTAAGTCTAGTATAACAATGAACATGGAACGATACAACGTAGGAGTAGCGTCTAGACATGAACAAACAGAAACAATACTGCCTGGGGAAGGAACCTAAGGGAGTGCCAGATAAAGGGGAGGTAATGAGTGAGGTAATGGAGAACAGGTGTGCTTGATGATGAAGATCAGGTGATCAGATGATTCCCAGAACCGTTGGTTAGTAAACTGGCGACGTCGAACGCTGGAGGGGAGAAGCGGGAGTAGACGTGACAGTACCCTCCCCCTGACGCTTGGCTCCGGCCGCAACACACCGGCCAGAGGGATGGAACTGAGGACGAGGAGCAGGCCGGTCTGGGTGGTAAAGATGGAAATCACGGATGATGTTGGGACCCAGAATGCCCTCCACCGGAACCCAACACCGCTCCTCTGGACCGTACCCCTCCCAGTCCACCAGGTACTGGAGCCGACCCCCACGACGTCGGGATTCCAGTAGGGATCTGACGGCATAGGCGAGAGCTCCATCGACATCCAGGGGGAAAGGAGGGGTGTCGTGGGGGACAGCATCAGCCAGGGGAACAGGAACCACCGGCCTGTGAAATGAAGGTGAGATACGGTAATCATTGGGGGGAGGTTCCTGGTAGAGAGCCAGACACGATCCCCACTGGCGCCGGAGGAGATGGCTGCCGTTTTACAGTCTCCTAATCAATTGTGCTATTGTGTGTGTTTTCGTATTATTTGTAACTTATTTTTTACATAATGTTTCTGCCACCGTCTCTTATGACCGAAAAGAGCTTCTGGATATCAGGACAGTGATTACTCACCTCGCACTGGATGAAGATTTTTTCTTTAACGAGTCAGACGCAAAGGACTTACTTCAAACACCAGACAAGGCCCAAATCCTGTCATTCGCAGGAGAAAGAGACGGAGATATCGGGGACGTAGGTCGGGGTGCCTTGTAAGGATCCGATGGCGAGTAGGTAATCTGCCTCTACCATCAGTCCTATTAGCCAATATACAATCATTGGATAACAAAATATGCAAGCTACGATCACGAATATCCTACCAACGGGACATTAAAAACTGTTTAAATCTTATGTTTCACCGAGTCGTGGCTGAACGACGACATGGATTACATACAGCCAGCGGGTTTTACGCTGCTTCGGCAAGAGAGAACAGCTGCCTCTGGTAAGACAAGCGGTGGCGGTCTGTGTATACTTGTAAACAACAGCTGGTGCAATAAATCTTAGTTTAGATTAATTTATTCACACTATTAACGAAGAGAGTTTATCTATAATATTTGTAGCTGTCTATTTACCACCACAAACCGATGCTGGCACTAAGACCGCACTCAATGAGCTGTATAAGGCCATAAGCAAACAGGAAAATGCTCATCCAGAAGCGGCGCTCCTAGTGGCCAGGGACTTTAATGCAGAGAAATGTAAATCCGTTTTACCTCATTTCTACCAGCATGTTAAATGTGCAACCAGAGGAGAAAAAAAACTCTAGGCCACCTTTACTCCACACACTGAGACGCCTACAAAGCTCTCCCTCACCCTCCATTTGGCAAATCTGCTGCGTACAAGCAAAAACTGAAGCAGGAAGCACCAGTGACTCGGTCAATAAAGAAGTGGTCAGATGGCGCAGATGCTAAGCTTCAGGACTGTTTTGCTAACACAGACTGGAGTATGTTCCGGATTCTTCCGATGGCATTGAGGAGTACACCACATCAGTCACTCGCTTCATCAATCAGTGTATTGAGGATGTTGTCCCCACAGTGATCAAACGTACATACCCCAACCAGAAGCCATGGATTACAGGCAACATCTGCACTAAGCTAAAGGGCAGAGCTGCCGCTTTCAAGGAGTGGGACTCTAACCCGGACGCTTATAAGAAATCCCGCTATGCCCTCCGACGAACAAGATTGAATCGTACTACACCAGCTCCAACGCTCGTCGGTTATGGCAGGGCTTGCAAATCTTTCCAGTGTACAAAGGGAAGCACAGCCACGAGCTGCCGAGTGACACAAGCCTACCAGACGACCTAAATGACGTATATGCTCGCATCGAGTCTAGCAACACTGAAACATGCATGAGAGCATCAGCTGTTCCGGATGACTGTGTGATCACGCTCTCCGTAGCCGATGTGAGTGAGACCTTTAAACAGTTCAACATTCACATGTTTGAAGCACACCACCATAGTCCCTGTGCCCAAGAACACTAAGGTAACCTGCCTAAATGGCTACCGACCCGTAGCACTCACGTCTGTAGCCATAAAGTGGTTTTTCAAAGGATCCTCAGTGATGTACTGGGCCGAGCAGATGCCATACCAGGCAGTGATGCAACCAGTCAGGATGTTCTTGATGATGCAGCTGTAATACTTTTTGAGGATCTGAGGACCCATGACAAATATTTTCAGTCTCCTGAGGAGGAATAGGCTTTGTCATGCCCTCTTCACGACTGTCTTGGTGTGCTTGTACCATGATAGTTTGTTGGTGATGTGGACACCAAGGAACTTGAAGCTCTCAACATGCTCTCCACTACAGCCCCGTCGATGAGAATGGGGGCGTGCTCGGTCCTCCTTTTCCTGTAGTCCACAATCATCTCTTTTGTCTTGATCACTTTGAGGGAGAGGTTGTTTTCCTGGCACCACACAGCCAGGTCTCTGACCTCATCCCTATAGGCTGTCTCATCGTTGTCGGTGAACAGGCCTACCACTGTAGTGTCGTCGGCAATCTTAGTGATGGTGTTGGAGTCGTGCCTGGTCATGCAGTAATGGTTGAACAGGGAGAACAGGAGGGGACTGAGTACGCACCCCTGAGGGGCCCCCATGTTGAGGATCAACGTGGCAGATGTGTTGTTACCTACCCTTACCACCTGGGGGTGGCCCGTCAGGAAGTCCAGGATCCAGTTGCAGAGGGAGGTGTTTACATTTACATTACATTTAAGTCATTTAGCAGACGCTCTTATCCAGAGCGACTTACAAATTGGTGCATTCACCTTATGATATCCAGTGGAACAACCACTTTACAATAGTGCATCTAAATCTTTTAAGGGGGGGGGGGGGGGGGGTTAGAAGGATTACTTTATCCTATCCTAGGTATTCCTTAAAGAGGTGGGGTTTCAGGTGTCTCCGGAAGGTGGTGATTGACTCCGCTGACCTGGCGTCGTGAGGGAGTTTGTTCCACCATTGGGGTGCCAGAGCAGCGAACAGTTTTGACTGGGCTGAGCGGGAACTGTACTTCCTCAGAGGTAGGGAGGCGAGCAGGCCAGAGGTGGATGAACGCAGTGGCCTTGTTTGGGTGTAGGGCCTGATCAGAGCCTGAAGGTACGGAGGTGCCGTTCCCCTCACAGCTCCGTAGACAAGCACCATGGTCTTGTAGCGGATGCGAGCTTCAACTGGAAGCCAGTGGAGAGAGCGGTGGAGCGGGGTGACGTGAGAGAACTTGGGAAGGTTGAACACCAGACGGGCTGCGGCGTTCTGGATGAGTTGTAGGGGTTTAATGGCACAGGCAGGGAGCCCAGCCAACAGCGAGTTGCAGTAATCCAGACGGGAGATGACAAGTGCCTGGATTAGGACCTGCGCCGCTTCCTGTGTGAGGCAGGGTCGTACTCTGCGAATGTTGTAGAGCATGAACCTACAGGAACGGGTCACCGCCTTGATGTTAGTTGAGAACGACAGGGTGTTGTCCAGGATCACGCCAAGGTTCTTAGCACTCTGGGAGGAGGACACAATGGAGTTGTCAACCGTGATGGCGAGATCATGGAACGGGCAGTCCTTCCCCGGGAGGAAGAGCAGCTCCGTCTTGCCGAGGTTCAGCTTGAGGTGGTGATCCGTCATCCACACTGATATGTCTGCCAGACATGCAGAGATGCGATTCGCCACCTGGTTATCAGAAGGGGGAAAGGAGAAGATTAATTGTGTGTCGTCTGCATAGCAATGATAGGAGAGACCATGTGAGGATATGACAGAGCCAAGTGACTTGGTGTATAGCGAGAATAGGAGAGGGCCTAGAACAGAGCCCTGGGGGACACCAGTGGTGACTGTCCACCCAACTCGGAGAGGGTGGAGAGGAGGATCTGATGGTTCACAGTATCAAAGGCAGCCGATAGGTCTAGAAGGATGAGAGCAGAGGAGAGAGAGTTAGCTTTAGCAGTGCGGAGCGCCTCCGTGACACAGAGAAGAGCAGTCTCAGTTGAATGACTAGTCTTGAAACCTGACTGATTTGGATCAAGAAGGTCATTCTGAGAGAGATAGCAGGAGAGCTGGCCAAGGACGGCACGTTCAAGAGTTTTGGAGAGAAAAGAAAGAAGGGATACTGGTCTGTAGTTGTTGACATCGGAGGGATCGAGTGTAGGTTTTTTCAGAAGGGGTGCAACTCTCGCTCTCTTGAAGATGGAAGGGACGTAGCCAGCGGTCAAGGATGAGTTGATGAGCGAGGTGAGGTAAGGGAGGAGGTCTCCGGAAATGGTCTGGAGAAGAGAATAGGGTCAAGCGGGCAGGTTGTTGGGCGGCCGGCCGTCACAAGACGCGAGATTTCATCTGGAGAGAGAGGGGAGAAAGAGGTCAAAGCACAGGGTAGGGCAGTGTGAGCAGAACCAGCGGTGTCGTTTGACTTAGCAAACGAGGATCGGATGTCGTCGACCTTCTTTTCAAAATGGTTGACGAAGTCATCCGCAGAGAGGGAGGAGGGGGGGGAGAGGAGGATTCAGGAGGGAGGAGAAGGTGGCAAAGAGCTTCCTAGGGTTAGAGGCAGATGCTTGGAATTTAGAGTGGTAGAAAGTGGCTTTAGCAGCAGAGACAGAAGAGGAAAATGTAGAGAGGAGGGAGTGAAAGGATGCCAGGTCCGCAGGGAGGCGAGTTTTCCTCCATTTCCGCTCGGCTGCCCGGAGCCCTGTTCTGTGAGCTCGCAATGAGTCGTCGAGCCACGGAGCAGGAGGGGAGGACCGAGCCGGCCTGGAGGATAGGGGACATAGAGAGTCAAAGGATGCAGAAAGGGAGGAGAGGAGGGTTGAGGAGGCAGAATCAGGAGATAGGTTGGAGAAGGTTTGAGCAGAGGGAAGAGATGATAGGATGGAAGAGGAGAGAGTAGCGGAGGAGAGAGAGCGAAGGTTGGGACGGCGCGATACCATCCGAGTAGGGGCAGAGTGGGAAGTGTTGGATGAGAGCGAGAGGGAAAAGGATACAAGGTAGTGGTCGGAGACTTGGAGGGGAGTTGCAATGAGATTAGTGGAAGAACAGCATCTAGTAAAGATGAGGTCAAGCGTATTGCCTGCCTTGTGAGTAGGGGGGGAAGGTGAGAGGGTGAGGTCAAAAGAGGAGAGGAGTGGAAAGAAGGAGGCAGAGAGGAATGAGTCAAAGGTAGACGTGGGGAGGTTAACCTGTTTGGGCTGCAAGCCCGACACCGCCCAAAATATGACAACATCCAGCTCTATTGCAAGGCGCGAAATTCAAAATCTATTTTTTTTAAATATTTAACTTTCACACATTAACAAGTCCAATACAGCATTTGAAAGATAAACATCTTGCCAATCCAGCCAACATGTCCGATTTTTTAAATGTTTTACAGAGAAAACACCACATATATTTATGTTAGCTCACCACCAAATAAAAAAAGAGGACAGACATTTTTCACAGCCCAAGTAGGATTCAAGTAGCATGCACAAGCCAACCTAACTAACCTAGAACCAACCTAAATAACCTAGAAAAAACTACCTCAGATGACAGTCCTATAACATGTTACACAATAAATCTATGTTTTGTTCAAAAAATGTGCATATTTTAGTTATAAATCAGTTTTACATTACTGCTCCCATCATAGCTACAGTCTGAAATCGCACGGGAGTAGCCAGAGAAAATACAGACACCAACGTCAACTACTAATTACACCTCATAAAACATTTCAGAAAAATATATGGTGGATAGCTAATGAAAGACAAAGATCGTGTGAATAGAGCCAATATTTCCGATTTTTGAAGTGTTTTACAGCGAAAACACAATATATCGTTATATTAGCTTACTACATTAGCTAGCATACGGCAGCATTGATTCTAGTCAAACGTTAGCATAGCACAGTTCGACAGATATATGAAAAAGCATCCCAAATTGGGTCCTTATCTTTGTTGATATTCCATCAGAATGTTGTAAAGGGGTCCATTGTCCAGTACAGTCTTTGTTTGGGTTCCAGAACGAACTATTTCCCTCTTGTATTAGCAAGCACACTGGCCGTGCGGCGCTAATCTCTCTTTCTTCAAACAATTCTTGCGTCACATCACGTCTAAAGTCCAGAATAAATTTCAATAATATAATTAAAGTATATTGAAAAAACATACTTTAGGATGATTTTGTGACATGTATCAAATAATATCGTAGCCAGAGCTCATATTCACCTTTAACGAGCGTTTTCCATGAGCCGAGTCCATATTCTACTTCGCGCCCAGAAAAAAAAATAAAGTGCGCAAGTCTCACTCCAAGAGGTTGTGTTCAGCCCCTGGAAGAGATATTCAACTGCTATCTTCTCTCACTTCCGCATTACACCCAGATGAAGGCGTATGACGTGTTTCTACGGTCCTAAGTGACATGACCTTTTATAGACACGCTCTTAAAGAGAGACATCGCATTTTGGAAATCTCAATTCCGGATAGGAAATGGGCTGTAAAAATAGTTCTGTTCCACTTAGAGAAATAATTCAAACGTTTTTAGAAACTAGAGACTGTTTTCTATCCAATAGTAGTAAATATATGCATATTGTAAAAGCAAAAATTGATTAAGAGGCCGTTTGAAAATGTGCGCATATTTTCCAGTTTTTCCAATATTCACCCTGCAGCCATAAGAAGTTAAAGTCACCCAGAACTGTGAGAGGTGAGCCATCCTCAGGAAAGGAACTTATCAAGGCGTCAAGCTCATTGATGAACTCTCCAAGGGAACCTGGAGGGCGATAAATGATAAGGATGTTAAGCTTGAAAGGGCTGGTAACTGTGACAGCATGGAATTCAAAGGAGGCGATAGACAGATGGGTCAGGGGAGAAAGAGAGAATGTCCACTTGGGAGAGATGAGGATCCCAGTGCCCCGCTGACCAGAAGCTCTCTGGGTGTGCGAGAACACGTGGGCAGACGAGGAGAGAGCAGTAGGAGTAGCAGTGTTATCTGTGGTAATCCATGTTTCCGTCAGTGCCAAGAAGTCGAGGGACTGGAGGGAAGCATAGGCTGAGATGAACTCTGCCTTGTTGGCCGCAGATCGGCAGTTCCAGAGGCTGCCGGAGACCTGGAACTCCACGTGGGTCGTGCGCGCTGGGACCACCAGGTTAGAGTGGCAGCGGCCACGCGGTGTGAAGCGTTTGTATGGTCTGTGCAGAGAGGAGAGAACAGGGATAGACAGACACATAGTTGACAGGCTACAGAAGAGGCTACGCTAATGCAAAGGAGATTGGAATGACAAGTGGACTACACGTCTCGAATGTTCAGAAAGTTAAGCTTACGTTGCAAAAATCTTATTGACTAAAATGTTTAAAATGATACAGTACTGCTGGCTGGTGAAGTAGGCTAGCTAGCAGTGGCTGCGTTGTTGACTTTGTATGAAAGTGTAGCTGGCTAGGTAACCTCGATAACTGGCTAGGTAACCTCGATAATTACTCTAAACTACACAATTATCTTAGATACAAAGACAGCAAAGACAACTATGTATCTAGCTAACACTACACTAATCAAATCGTTCCGTTGTAATGTATTAGTTTCTACAGTGCTGCTAGTCGGTAGAAGTTGACTAGCTAGCTAGCAGTTGTTGACTAGGTAGGAGAACGGTGGCGCGGCGCGGCGGACGAAAATAGCTGGCTAGCTAACCTCGATAATTACTCTAAACTACACAATTATCTTAGATACAAAGACAGCAAAGACAACTATGTAGCTAGCTAACACTACACTAATCAAGTCGTTCCGTTGTAATGTAATAGTTTCTACAGTGCTGCTATTCGGTAGAAGTTGGCTAGCTGGCTAGCTAGCAGTGTTGACTACGTTAGAAGGACGAAAATAGCTGGCTAGCTAACCTCGATAATTACTCTAAACTACACAATTATCTTTGATACAAAGACGGCTATGTAGCTAGCTAAGAAAAATTGCTCAGATCAAACAAATCAAACCGTTGTACTGTTTAGTCTCAGGGTCCTTAGCTTAGTGATGAGCTTTGAGGGCACTATGGTGTTGAACGCTGCGCTGTAGTCAATGAATAGCATTCTCACATAGGTGTTCCTTTTGTCCAAGTGTGAAAGGGCAGTGTGGAGTACAATAGAGATTGCATCATCTGTGGATCTGTTGGTGCGGTATGCAAATTGGCGTGGGTCTAGAGTTTCTGTGATAATGGTGTTGATGTGAACCATGACCAGCCATTCAAAGCATTTCATTGCTACACACGTGAGTGCTATGGGTCGGTAGTCATTTAGGAAGGTTACCTTAGTGTTCTTGGGCACAGGGACTGTGGGGGTCTGCTTGAAACATGTTGGTACTACATGGAGAAGTTGAAAATGTCAGTGAAGACACTTGACTATTGGTCAGCGCATGCTCAGAGTACACGTCCTGGTAATCCGTCTGGCCAGGGTTCGAAATTAACACCCGCCAAGCGCCAAATGCGGGTAGATTTTCCGGTTGGCGAGTAAATCTCAGAAGGCTATCCTTCACACTGGGGGGTAAATGTTTGTACCAAAATAATAATGTAATAACATTTCTGGCATGATGGCTCGGAGGTAATTACTCATGTTTGCCAGCCACAGACCGTCTCTAGTGCTCCTAGTTTTGCTGCACTGTTTACCGTATGGGACCTCCGCTGCTCGACATCACTCACTTGCCATGGGTCTGCTGCTAGCTACCGTTCATTAAATAGCTGGTACGTGGCGACATTTACTCGGAGTAAGCCAACCTTTGAAACTAAAACCCATCGACGAAAAGGAGGACGAATCACATTCAAAAAAATCGTTTTGTGAGAAATGGAGGTTTGGAGATAAAGGAGTTTCAAGAGGCTGGCTACACTGTGATGCTGAGGCTGTGGTGATGAGTTTTTCTGTGTGTCGCCGGTGTGCTAAAGATAAAAACCAGGAACAACTAATTTTGTTATCGGAAATAAAATGATGAACCTGGAGAACATTCGTGACCATGAACACAGCAAGTGTCACATTGCCTGCGTGTCTGTGTCCTGGGCTCAATCGGAGCCTCTTTACCTGAATTATAGTGTTAATCCTTAAGTAAACAAAGGGTAGAAGGCTGATTTAGCACAATCAACTGCCAGCTATATTGGAAAACATGATTGTACATTTAATTATTATTGAATTCATTTCATGTTTGATTTTGGCAGTTTAAATGGAGCTAGGGGCTCAACATATAGAAATGAGAGTTCATGCACCATATTGCAGAGGTGGAGAGAAACAACATCAAAACAGCATCATGTCAGATGGCTCCACAGACAGGTCTGTGAAAGAGTTAGTTTATTTCAGATTCTGTCACATGGGCAAGATCGAGTCAAAGTTTGTTGGCATCAAGTCGGTGGAGAAGGCAGACGCGGCACACATAAGCAACGCCAACCGAGCCATCATGGAGGGAGTGTGTGATGAGTGGGGGAGCAAGTTGCTCGCTCTGGGAACAGAGCTGCTGTGATGACCGGAGCCAAGAATGGTGTGGTCAGCCGGCTGAAGGGGGACAGGGCCCACATCATTGACATCCACTGTATGGCACACCGCCTTGAACCGACCATTTCTGACGCCATCCAGTCCAACGTGATGTTTCAGAAAGTAGAAGACCTCCTCAATGGGCTCTACACCTCCTACCACACCAGTCCACTGAACAGGGCAAACCTGGCAAACAGCTTTGCTGCACTGGACCACTTCCTGCGAGGTTACATGGGGCTTGTCCAGCACCTGGAACAGGTAGTGGCTCTAGATTGCTATGCTAAGTACTCCAAAAGTCATCATCAATATGCAATGTCCAGTAAATAACAACAATCACGTTTACAATTGGTAACGTCATGTTTCAATGCTTTATGCACTGATAAAATGTGTAATTTCTAATATAGTTTTTTTTTGGACAGCAATTCATTGTCTATTTGTATGTATTTTGTTCTTTATGTATTTCAGATTCAATCTGCTGATGCCCAAAATGTCCGAGGTGTCCAGCAGGCCAAGGCCAGTAAATACTACAGTACTGCGAGGGAGGCTGTTGTTATCCGCTTCTGTGGCTTCCTGCATGACACACTAACACACCTGAGCAACCTCTCTGCCTGTCTGCCGAGGTCCACCATCACCATAGCAGACGTCCACAGTTCCTTGTGCTCAACACATGCAGTACTTAAGAAGTACAAAACTAGGTATGTTTATTTAAGCTGCAATAATAAATACTTACCTTAAGAGAATTAAGAGAAAGTATTACGTCAATAAGAGAGGGAGAGAGAGTGTGAGTGAGTGTGTTGTGAAGGAACATTCTGAAAGGATGGTAAAATGAGCCTTTTATCATCAGAGAAGGGCCCGTGATGAAGGCCACAATGGTCAACAGATATGAGGGAATTTCGCTGACCAGAGGTGACAGCAAGACCCTCGTCACCTCACAGGACAAAATGCTTGACAAGCTAGTTGAGAGTATGACTGACAGGTTCCAGGATGCCAGTGTAGTGCCACCAAGCTGGTCAGCTTCACCAACTGGCCAGAGTCAGGTGATGCAGCAGCAGGTTACTTTATGTTTTGTATTACAGGGCAGTCAGGTTAGGTTCATGATCATATTTTTATAGTTTGAGAATTAAAACTGCATGATGCTTGTTGTAATGTAATGTATACAATTATTCTAGATTTTGGTGACACTGAACTGGAAAACATGGTGGACCACTTCAAGCCTGTCCTGGAGACCTCTGGTATCCACGTTGAAAGGATCCCTGACCAGTGGACTGTCCTGAAGGTGTTGATGTACCAAAAGAGCCCCAGTCCCTGCAGAAGATCTCCTGCTTCCGTGTTAACAGGATTCCTGCATTCCTGCCCTGATTTGCTGGCATTGGTTGACCTGCTCCTGTCCTTCCCTGCCTCCACAGCTGAATGTGAAAGCGGTTTTAATACCATGAAACAGGTGAAAACCGATTGGCGGTCCAACCTGAAGTCTGATACATTGTCAGATCTCCTTATGGTCCTCTCCAGAGATCAGGGAGTATGATCCGATAAAAGCTGAGATGCTGTGGCACCAGGACTCTGTCAGGAGCAGGAGGCCAAACCTCATGGACTGTGCAAAGAGGGTGATTGCAGTCGAGAGTGAGTTGATTAAAATGATTAAGCATCTGATAGGTTTACAAAACCTTCATATGTACTTTAATCCTTAAGTATATTTAATAGCAAATACTTCAGTAGAACTTTGAGTTCAAGACTTCTTCAGTTGTATTCAGGGTGTGAAATGAAATCTAGCCACAATTAAAAGTCTCTATTTGACCTGTATTTTATCAGGGTATTTCTACTCAAAGTAAAGGATTTGTAGACCTGCTTCCCCTGTTTCCCCCTTGTATCAGGAAAGCACCAGTTCTATGTCCACTGCACTTCTCATAATTGTATCTTACCATTGCTGTTGCCCTCTATGTACTCTTATTCATTGTATCTGATATGTTTTGTGTATTTCATTGTGTGCCCACTGTTTGGCATTTTTGCACTCTGTACAGCACTTTTGGTCAACTACAGTTGTTTTTAAAAGTGCTCTACAAATAACTTGATTTGATTAACCTTTGATCAATATATTAAAATAATTTTGTTTCAAATTTTGCTCTGGCCTCTTCTTTAAGTTTGTATTCAACCTAATCATTTATTATTTCAATGATATGTACTGAAATGCATGTATATGTGACACAGAAAGTCAATTTCTTATTTTGGCCGGTAAAAAATATGCTTGGCTGGTGGATTTTTTTCATCTACCAGTCCCCTTGGCAGGTGAGCCAAAAAGTTAATTTCGAACACTGCGTCTGGCCCTGCGGCCTTGTGAATGTTGACCTGTTTAAAGGTCTTACTCACATCGGCTGTGATCAATCACACAGTCGTCCGGAACAGCTGATGCTCTCATGCATGTTTCAGTGTTACTTGCCTCTGTTAGGTTCTTATTTTTCAGAGTAAATGACTCACGGACACTAGAGAAGCTTTAACCAAGTTGAATCATCCCCAAAGGTTCTGTACAGCTGTAATCAGAGAGCAAAACATTTCAGACATCACAGTTTATATGCATCCTACTTAAGACACTCCTCCTCTTTACAGTTTATGGCTCCACAGGAAAGAAGGTAACCAGATACCAACCCTGATTACTCCCTTAAGGGGAACTGACCTCACCCCTCCTGACCTCAACACCTTCTTCACCTAATCCACAGATATCCATCTGCCTTCTCTATATCAACACATCGCTCTCCTCTCCTCCATCAAACACATTCCAAATCCTTCTGTCTTTCTTCAAAGAACCATTAACTTCTAACATAACACCCAGTCTCTTTCATTTCCTATCATTCATTTACTACCTCAATGATCAAAGTTTAGCCGATTCCAAACCCTCGAAGCGAGCATAGAAGTTATTTAGCTCGTCTGGCAGGCTCGTGTCACTGGGCAGCTATCGGCTGTGCTTCCCCTTGTAGTCTGTAATAGTTCGCAAGCCCTGCCACATCCAATGAGCATCGGAGCCGGTGTAGTACAATTCGATCTTAGTCCTGTATTGATGCTTTGCCTGTTTGATGGTTTGTCTGAGGGCATAGCGAGATTTCTTATAAGCTTCCCGGTTAGAGTCCTGCTCCTTGAAAGCGGCAGCTCTGCCCTTTAGATTAGTGCGAATTTTGCCTGTAATCCATGGCTTCATGTTGGGTTACTGTGGGGACGACGTCATCGATGCACTTATTGATGAAGCCAGTGACTGATGTGGTGTACTACTCAATGCCATTGGAAAAATCCCGGAACATATTCCAGTCTGTGCTAGCAAAACAGATTTAAGTTTCCCTGCATTAACCTCTCTAGGGTATGTGGGACGGTAGCGTCTCACCTCGTCAACAGCGAAACTGCAGGGCGCCAAATTCAAAACAACAGAAATACCATAATTCAAATTCCTCAAACATACAAGTATTTTACACCATTTAAAAGATACACTTGTTGTAAATCCAGCCACAGTGTCCGATTTAAAAAAGGCTTTATGGCGAAAGCACACCAAACGATTATGTTAGGTCATTTTTCCAACCAAAGAGAGGAGTCACAAAAAGCAGAAATAGAGATAAAATTAATCACTAACCTTTGATGATCTTCATCAGATGACACTCATAGGACTTCATGTTACACAATACATGTATGTTTTGTTCGGTAAAGTTCATATTTTTATCCAAAAATCTGAGTTTACATTGGCGCGTTATGTTCAGTAGTTCCAAAACATCCGGTGATTTTGCAGAGAGCCACATCAATTTACAGAAATACTCATAATAAACATTACTAAAAGATACAACTGTTATGCATGGAATTTTAGATACACTTCTCCTTAATGCAACCGCTGTGTCAGATTTCAAAAAAACTTTACGGAAAAAGCACACCATGCAATAATCTGAGTACAGCGCTCAGAGACCAACACAACCCAAAGAGATATCCGCCATGTTGTGTAGTCAACAGATGTCAGAATAGCATTATAAATATTCACTTACCTTTGATGATCTTCATCAAAATGCACTCCCAGGAATCCCAGTTCCACAATAAATGTTTGTTTTGTTCGATGAAGTTCATCATTTATGTCCAAATAACTCCTTTTTGTTAGCGCGTTTAGCCCAGTAATCAAAATTCATGACGCGCGATCACTAGGTGCAGACGAAAAGTCAAAAAGTTCCATTACAGTCTGTAGAAACATGTCAAACGATGTATAGAATCAATCTTTAGGATGTTTTTAATATAAATCTTCAATAATGTTCCAACCGGAGAATTCCTTTGTCTTCAGAAATGTAACGGAACGCAAGCTAACTCTCTCACATGAACGCACATGGTCAGCTCGTGGCTCTCTGTGAGAGACCTTACTCAATCCCCTCTCATTTGCCCCCACTTCACAGAAGAAGCCTCAACCAAGGTTCTAAAGACTGTTGACATCTAGTGGAAGCCTTAGGAAGTGCAATATGACCCCATTTCCACTTTATCTTGGATAAGCAAAGAGTTAAAAAACTACAAACCTCAGATTTCCCACTTCCTGGTTGGATTTTTTCTCAGGTTTTTGCCTGCCATATGAGTTCTGTTATACTCACAGACATCATTCAAACAGTTTTAGAAACTTCAGCGTGTTTTCAATCCAAATCTACGAATAATATGCATATTCTAACATCTGGGCCTGAGTAGCAGGCAGTTTACTCTGGGCACGCTTTTCACCCGGACGTGAAAATACTGCCCCCTACCCAAGAGAGGTTAAAGTCCCCGGCCCCTAGGAGCGCCGCCTAAGGATGAGCGTTTTCCTGTTTGCTTATGGCGGTATACAGCTCATTGAGTGTGGTTTTAGTGCCAGCATCAGTCTGTGGTGGTATGTAGACAGCTACAAAAAATACAGATGAAAACTCTAGGTAGATAGTGTGGTCTACAGCTTATGATGATATACTCTACCTCAGGCGAGCAAAACCTTGAGACTTCCTTAGATATCGTGCACCAGCTGTTGTTTACAAATATGCATAGGCCCCCGCCCGTGTCTTAACAGAGGCTGCTGTTCTATCCTGCCGATAGAGTGTATAACCTGCCAGTTGTGTCACGAACCGGCTCAAAGCCCGTAACAAAAGGGAGACACCATGGAGATAAGTAATAACAAAATATATTTATTAACTAAGGTAACCTAAATGCAATTAACAATGGTGTGTGTAATCAGTAATCAGTAGTGTAAGTGAGTGTTTTGCTTGCATAAATGTGATAATGCGGGGTGTTGAAAGGTGCCTAAGCAAACAACCAAAAGGCCACAAAAATACCACAACAAAATCTTTGAAGGTGTCTGCATGGAGAGAGTCTCCCCAATGATTGTGGAAGAGGTCTATTTATCCTGGGACACACACGGGCCCAGGTGTTTCCCATGTAGCTGACGACCCTCCCAACTCCACCCACCGGCATCCTAATAAGGAGACAAGAGCAAAGAGAGCATATGGCAGACAGAGTGGGAGGGTCGTCACAGCTGTATGTTATTAATCTCGTCGTTCAGCCACGACTCGGTGAAACATAAGATATTACAGTTTTTAATGTTCCGTTGGTAGGATATACGTGCTTTCAGTTTGTCCCATTCATTTCCAGTGATTGAACGTTAGCTAGCAGTACAGAGGGCCTCACAAGGCATCTCTTTCCTCAAAATCTCAGTTTCCTTCTCCAGCGAATGATGAGGATGAGGGCCTGTTCGGGTGTCTGGAGTATATCCTTCCCGTCCGACTCATTAATGAAAAACTCTAAATCCAATTTGAGGAGAGTAATCGCTGTTCTGATGTCCAGAAGCTCTTTTCGGTCATAAGAGACGGTAGCAGCAACATTATGCGCAAAACAAGTTACGAACAAGGCAAAAAACAATTATAATAAATAGCACTGTTGGTTAAAAACTTCTTGTCAATAGGGGGGCGCTGTTTTCACTTTGGAAAAAATCGTGCCCAAATTAAACTGCCTCGTACTCTATTCTAGATCATACAATATGCATATTATTATTACTATTCGATAGAAATTATATCTGTGAGTAAAACAGAACTCATTTGGCAGCAAACTTCCATACAGGAAGTGAAAAATCTGAAAACGAGGCTCATACACCTTCCACTAGATGTCAACAGGCAGTGGAAGGTGGAATGGGGTGTCTAGCTTGATCTGAGGTCGAATAAGAGCTTTTGGAGTGACAGGTCCGGTATTTTCTTTGTCTTCGAAGGCGCGCTGGGGAGCTCGACATTGTCTTCTGAAAAGCGTTCGGTATACACGGCGAATATCTCCGGCTCTGATTTTATTTGATACATATGATAATAACATCATAAAGTAGGTTTTTTCAACCGAGTTTTATCAGTTTATTCAACGTTTATTGGGACTTTTGGAGTTTTCCGTTCTTTGCGCCAAGAGAGGATGGGAATGTTAGCAACCTTGGCTAGCATTGTGGCGCGAATTCGACAGAATAAATGGACATTTTAAAACCAAACAACGATTTATTCTTGACCAAGGACTCCTTGTACAACATTCTGATGGAAGCTCAGCAAAAGTAAGAAAACATTTATGATGTTATTTCGTATTTCTGTGTAAAATGTTGACTCCTATTCTCCGCCGTGTTGGTGAGTGCTGTCTCACAATAACGCAAGCTGTATGTTATGGTAAAGTTATTTAAAAAAATCTAACACAGCTGTTGCATTATTAAGAACCAGTGTATCTTTCATTTGCCATACAACAAGTATTTTTATGTAAAGTTTATGATGAGTTCTTTGGTCAGATTAGGTGAGTGTCCAAAATATCTCCGGAGATTCTGGTGAATCGTTGCTACGTATTCACAATGTATAACCAGGATTTGTAGCTATAAATATGCACATTTTCGAACAAAACATAAATGTATTGTATAACATGATGTTATAAGACTGTCATCTGATGAAGTTGTCCAAAGGTTAGTGATTAATTTTATATCTTTTGCTGGTTTTTGCGAAAGCTACCTTTGCGGTGAATAAATGCGTTTGTGTGTTTGGCTACTGTGGTTAACTAATAGAAATACATATTGTGTTTTCGCTGTAAAACATTTTAAAAATCGGAAATGATGGCTGGATTCACAAGATGTTTATCTTTCATTTGCTGTATTGGACTTGTGATTTCATGAAAATTATATTATATGATATCCCTGTCCCGTTAGGCTAGGCTATGCTAGTCAGCTTTTTTGATGAGGAGGATCCCGGATCCGGGAGAGAGAAGCAGTAGAGGTATTAAGAGACAAAACGGTATCCATCCCCTTCAGCGCCATCTTCATCTATGTTACATTGAAGTGGATGAATGGAATATGAATGACAGTCATCCAACATGCTGTAATAGAAATAAGGCCATGCTCATGAAAAAAAATTATTGTCCTCCCTTATCATAAACGGCACTGACCACCACTGGTCCACATCTACGTCCCAGACCACAGGCTACAACATGAGAGGGAACAGGAAAACAGTTTCTCCGGCATTTGGGTGACCAGTCCGTGATTCTCATCCTTGACCATGAGATGGTGAGTGAGATAATGCAGAACCGGTTTGCTTGATGATGAAGCACAGGGGCACGTAATGATGAAAGCCAGGTGTGCGTAATGAGGATTCCCAGGACTGGTGGTTAGTAAACCGGCAACGTCGAACAATGGAGGGGAGGTGCGGGAGTAGACGTGATATAAGGGGTGGAAGGAGTACTGAAATATCCTACTCAAATAGAAGTATTGTTACTTTAAGGATATTCTTTTATTTATTTAACCTTTATTTAACTAGGCAAGTCAGTTAAGAACAAATTCTTATTTACAATGACGGCCTACCCCGGGCAACATGACTTAGGTAAAAGTATAAAGTAGCTAATTTAAAAAGTACTCAGAGTAAAAGTAATTGGGTTACTTTTAAAAGAAATAAAAAAACATTGACTTTGATAATTAGCCAATTTTGTTAAGGTTACCTGAACATTGTTACACATTATCTTTTCCATTTACTAAATTGAAAAAGGAAGAGGGAAAAGGAATGTACTGTAGGAGCTAAGTTAATTTATTTTATGAGTTGCAACAAGGCAGATCTGTATGTTAAAAAAATTAAGGATTACTCACTCACTCCCTTTCTTGTCCCTATGAGCCCTGGTCGAAAATAGTATACTTTAAGGTAATATGGTGCCATTTAGGATTTAACCATATCGTTTGAAGATTATTTTTGTAGTTGGAAGAAGAACAAAAAACGAACAAAAATACTGCTGTATCTATCTGCCTCAGTTTTGACCACCGAGAGATACAAAAATCTATGAAGTAGATATAAATAACAAAGACATTTGAAAAACATGTCAGTCAAGCTGCCCAGAACTTGCCCTGCTAGACGCCCTGTGCAGCCAGTGTAAAACGTCAAGATTCAGCAGAGGTGTACGTTTTTAAAGGTTACCCCGTGCTTCTCTCCGTGGAATGTTGTTCATCACGTGGTAAGCCACAGTCTGCTCTTTTTCCCCTGGTCTCATATCCCATAGGTGTCTGGGGGAAATATAGGCTGTGTCTCAAATGGAACCCTGTTCCCTACAAAGTGCATTAAGTAGTGCACTATGTCGGGAACATGGTGCCATTTGGGACGCAAGCATACTCACCTGACAGTACATAGGGGGGAAAATGACAATGAACTATCACCTTTTCCCTTTCCACGCGAAAAGACAGACTGAAGTGCATTCCTTGATAAATGCAGAGAGAACATGTTCACCTTCTCTTTTTTTATTTGATAAAGTAGGCCCTGTCTAGATTTTGTAGGCCATGTCAACAAAGCAGAAATGCATTCTATATTCAACGCAGATGCAAAATAGACACGGAACTAAATGTATCCTTTGTGGAGAGAAAGTTCATGCAGTGCTTATAATACTGAGGACCCTCTTACAACTAGGGACTAATGGACTAGCGCTCATAATCACACTCTAAAAATTGCTTTAGCTGTTCTCAATGGAAATCGATACGACGCTGCCGTGAATGGACTTGCACGGGCCTGTACTTTATTCTCATTACTCTAGGAAAAAAAAGTCTGAATGAAAACATACTATTTTGGTGAAGTGTCCTGGATGTCGTGTGAGAGTTCGAAATCCTGATAGAGATGCGCTTTGGGAGATCAGAGACTTTAGCTGGTGACTTCACTGTCTGTCAGAGAACTGCTGTTACCTTGCAGTTTGACTGTTCTCTTTTGATTCACGATAACAAGGCATGTGTTTTTCTGATGCCCTCCTCGTTTCCGCTGTTCTAATCAACTATTCCCAAATACACACATTAAACACTGCACAATTTTGGAAAAGGACCGGTAGCACTTCAATATCGACTTTACAGTGCATTATAAGCACATGTATAATGTCTTACGAGCTATGAAGTTTGTACCAAAGGACCCAAGCCGCAGACATTCACTGCACGCACGTAGGCCCTGCTTTGTGATTGTTACCAGAGCTCCTGCACCAGGATCGTATTCATCCGTGCACACCGTAGCAAAACGTTTCGCAATGGAAAATGGAAACGAGTTTCTTATTGGACAAGTTCAGGTAGAACTTTGGCGTGACCCTGGACAACACCCTGTTGTTCTCTGCAAACATCAAATCAGTGACTCGCTCGCAGGTTCATGCTCTACAACATCTGTAGAGTGCGACCTTTCCTCACACGGGAAGCGGCACAGGTCCTAATCCAGGAACTTGTCATCTCCTGTCTGGACTACTGTAACTCTCTGTTGGCTGGGCTCCCCCGCTTTTGTCATCAAACTCCTGCAACTTATCCAGAATGACGCAGCCCGCCTGGTGTTCAACCTTCCCACGTTCTCCCATGTCACCCCACTCCTCCGCACACTCCACTGGCTTCCAGTCGAAGCACATATCATCTTTAAGACCCTGGTGCTTGCCTACGGAACAGCAAGAGGAACTGCCCCCCCCCCTACCCCCATTGCTTTGAGGGAAGATGTACTTGCTACGATTGTGATATGTTGTCTCACCTACCTATTTTAAGATGAATGCACTACTTTAAGTCGCTCTGGATAAAAGCATCTGCTAAATGACAACCATTTTAAATGTAAATTGTCCCTCCCCATTTCGGACCATTGACTTCCGTCAGGTTCCTGGTTAATATTACCCTGCTTTCTCACTACTGTCCATTTGATCAACATAACTGCATCACACGGTCTAATCCAGGTGACCTAGAATCAATTTGAGTGATTTATTAATCCACTCTATGAATATATATAAAACCTAATCCTCTGTGGCTGAAGTACATTCACAGGGAACCTCCTGTTCTGGGTTGACCTGACAGTGCCATTGATGTTATGTTAGGCTGTTAAATGACGTTATGTTAGTATTAGGTTGTAAATATATCATACTACGACCTGGTGTTAGTCCACAGGGAATCCATTGGGCTGGGTTGACCTGATCATAGCAGTGTTTGTATGTTAGGCTGTTAGGTCAGGTTATGCTAGCAGCATCAAGTTGTGGTCATGTCACACGATGAGGATTGTGATGATTGTTCAGCCGCACCACCTCTATGCCTGCATGCTTTCTTGTCCGACTTTTGATAAAATACTAGCTCAGTTGTTAAACTGTGCCTCATACAAGAGCATAGAGAAGATAGGACCAACGCTAACGTTTTTTCTTTTCTTACAACCCAGCCCCCCCGTGACACACCTCTAGGGGTTAGACGCAGAAGTTCAGGTGTAGGGGTTCAGCACCTTACTCGAGGGCAGAAGGTTGCATCTGGGATACTGATTTGGAGTCTGTTTTGGAACAAAATAAGCTATTCAATAGTTTTCAGTTACATATCGCCCCATGGATTGTAATAACCCGTGAGGGGATATTTTGAAGCCAAAACAATCTAAAACCATGTGACCTTGTTGAGATCAATCAGATCACTCGCAATCACCAAAGTGACCTTTCTCAACTCGCAGGAGAGAACTGGTTGATGAGGATCTCTTTGTGTGTCATACTGGCCAGATTACTCTCCTCTCGTGTCCTGATTATTAGGCCACCTACGATAACCAGAGATCGAAAGCTAAGCCCGGACCGGCCCGGTTTAAAAGAACACTCCTTTTGAGCTCTTCCAAACCAAGATCAAAGACCACCACAAAGGGATTCTGAATAGACATTTTTTAGCGCAGCAGCGGCGACGATGAGAACAAGCAAATTTCAACATTTCAATCCCCCTCTCCCGAAAATTGGATTGCAGATGTCATGCAATTAGACAGCCTACAATGAGGGAGTACATATCTGATTCTTTAGAGTATATACTGCAGATAAAGACACGCAAGGTTTTTGATTATGTTCAAGGAGTCTAATATCATTTTTTTTTTTGCATTAACTTAAAGGAAGAGAGTAAAAAATTAATTGAGAAGTCTGTCTTAAAAAACATCTGGTGTTATTAATCTTCACAACACAGTTGTTGGACATAGCACCAACCATGTTATACCTGTAGTTGTTGACTTTCATCCACATAGTAACAATTTAATGTGCATCACTGTGGATGTAAAGTATAACATTGTAAAAAAAAATCGGAAACATTGTAGTGACATTGCAAGTTTGTCCAGTAAGTAAGCAGCGACTTTCCAACACTCTCCAAGGCCTCCTGTGGTTTTTCCACCTGTGTTTCCTCTTGAATAGGGTGCTTACTCAGTCATTTTTTATTTATCGCTGTGGGTGTTGACAGAGTAAACCCAAAAATGTTTCTCACCCAGCCCCGGCTCCAGCTCTGACCGTGGCTTGCTTCACCACAGCCTTCAGTGCGAAAGACACTAACCTATAACTTCTCCTCTCCTCCTCCTCCTCTATCCCCCTCTATCATTCCTTTCCTTCTGTTTCTTGAATTCACCCCTCGGGTTGGAACTCGTGCATACTCTAACACCATACAAAATGCCTTCTCTTTCTCTTGCCCTATCTTCAAATGTTATGAAGTCGATAAATTGCCAATAGACCCGAGTGATGTAAGTAACTGTAACAGACTATGAAGTTGATCTTTAGCACATAACTCTGAAAATGTGTGGCGGCAAACTGAATTAGCACAAAAAGCACATCGTGCTCAGCCCTCTTAACTAAATGTGTGTGTGTGAACATTCATTCATTGTTTTCTACCGGATGTTGATTTGATTACTTTTGTTTACTAAAATCACCGTAGCGATGCATACCTTCATGCTGGCTTGCTTTTGCCGTCACCGTCTGTCTTGCTTTCTTGTCCCGCTATGCCGACTGGTTTGACAATATTTGCGTCCCTCGTCTAAAGGCAGCGTTAACAATATGATGATATATGCCATTTAGAAGACACTTTTATCCAAGGGGTGTGTCGAGTACTCGGACAAAACAAGTTATCTTAATGGATATGGAGAATTTAGCGAATACGATTATGACACAAGTCATTTTTTGTAGTTATCTGTGAAATGGAAACAAATCGTTTTCAACAGTGTGAAACGCTGTGTGCTCCAAACAACTATTGTCTATCTCTTCTGTCTGTAAAGAAACTGGTTGAGCCTGCTGTAACGATTGGATTAGAACAAGCCGCTCTCCGTCTGCTCTCATTTCCCCAGACTGTTTCATTCACTCATACTAGTCACTCGTCTCAGGGCACAAGTCTCCCCTTCTCCAAACATCATGTACGAATCAGAATCCATTGCTAGTCATTGTTGTTCAATGTAGTTTTTTTCCTGTACTCTTTTCTGAGGCCATATGGTTGTTTTTGTCTGTCCAATTAGCGTGGTTTTGTAGGTCTACTTGGTCCGTCCGTTTAATTGTTCCATTGCTGACGACGTCTGTCCTTATGTCGTGATCCAAGCCCATTCTTCTCGCCCAAGCATGATTACTGAGCGACAGATCCTTATAAAATAAAATGACAAATGTAGATAGTTTATTTTGATTGTATAAATGTTGTGGCATAAGTGTCGGGAGAGAAAAGTTTTGCTCCTCTTGAAAGTGAAACAATACAGTGAGCTCCAGAAGTGTTGGGACAGTGACACATTTGTTTAGATTATTTTGCCTCTGTACTACAGCACTTTGGATTTGAAATGATACAATGACTATGAGGTTAAAGTGCAGACTCTCAGCTTTAATTTGAAGATATTGTCATCCATATTGGGTGAAGCGTTTAGAAGAAGAAAAACTCCTGAATGAATCGTGAATAATGATGAGTGAGAAAGTTGGACACACATGTCATATCCCCCCCCACCCAAATGCTAACCTCCCCTATTATTGTAATGGTGAGAGATTAGCTTGTCTTGGGGGTATGATATTTTTGTGTCTAACTTTCTCACTGTGTGTGATAAAACTGATATGAGATCAGCACACCCCTACTTTATCCAAAGTAACTTACAGTCATACAGGCATACATGTTATGTAAAGGTAGTCCCGGTAATCACACCCACTATCCCAACGTTGGAAGGGCCATGCTCTACCAACTGAGCTATAGAGGATAAACAACACACACCTTCTGTGTACTTGAACTACCCTGTGGCTCCAAATCAAAGCTATCAAGATATTGCTTGCATTTGTTAAGATGGCTCTTCTCCATTGTCTTTGTACTAACCCTTTTGTTGTGGTCCAAAAGGCCTTGTCTGATCTGATGCTGCCCATTTATATTGAGACACCAATTGGGACAATGTTCAAATGATCCCCCTCTCTTTCTCTCTTTACTGTATCTTTGGAGAAAGGAGCAGGCAATTACAGGGCTGGCACCATGATGCTTTCCCACAGATTTCGCGTGGTGAGTCTGATTGCATGACCCGAAAAGAAAAGCAATTAGTCGGGAGATCACGGCCGCATTGTGTCACGTTAATTAACGGCCGTTTTGTATGCTAAGTGAAACAAAAAAAGTCCCAGTTGACCAGGAAGACGGCTGATTGACTTCTCTCTCTCTGTCTCTCTCTCTCTCTCGTCTAATCCCTTCATTTATTCCACTGGCTTTTTTTATTGATGCTCTCTCTCGCTGAGTCTATCATGTCATGGACCTAGCATGTGGGGAAACATTCTCCCATTTGTAGAACATGGATTTGAAGTTGCTAGGGAGAGGTAATGTTAAGAGCTTTGATAACACCAATTTGAATGACACAAGTAGCCATTTGGGTCCTTTTAGTTTATTTTACACTGAACAAAAATATAAACACAACTTGCAACAATTTCAAAAGATTTTACTGAGTTACAGTTCATATAAGGAAATCAGTCAAATGAAATAAATGAATTAGGCCCTAATCTATGGATTTCTCATTGACCGGGAATAAAGATATGCATCTGTTGGTCACAGACACTTTAAAAAAAGGTAGAGGCATGGATCAGGAAACCAGTCAGTATCTGGTGTGACCACTATTTACCTCATGCAGCGCGACACATTACTTCGCATAGAGTTGATCAGGCTGTTGATTATGACCTGTGAAATATTGTTCCACTCCTCTTCAAAGGCTTTGCAAAGTTGCTGGATATTGGCGGGAACTTAAACCCTGTCGTACACGTTGATCCAGAACATCGCAGACATGCTCAATGGGTGTCATGTCTGGTGAGTATGCAGACCATGGAAGAGCTGGGATATTTTCAGCTACCAGGAATTGTGTAGAGATCCTTGCGAAATGGGTCCGTGCGTTATGGTGATGGCGGTGGATGAATGGCACGACAATGGGCCTCAGGATCTCGTCACAGTATTTCTGTGCATTGAAATTGCCATAGATAAAGTGCAATTGTGTTCATAGTCCATAGCTTATGCCTGCTCATACCATAACCCCACCACCACCATGGGGCACTCTGTTCCCAACGTTTACATCAGCAAAACGCTCGCCCACATGACGCCATCTGCCATCTGCCCGGTACAGTTGAAACCGAGATTCATCTGTGAAGAGCACACTTCTCCAGCGTGACAGTGGCCATCGAAGGTAAGCGTTTGCCCACTGAAGTTGGTTACGCCGCTGAACTGCAGTCTAGTCAAGACCCTGGTAAGGACGAAGAGCACGCAGATGAGCTTCCCTTAGACGGTTTTTGACATTTTGTGCAGAAATTCTTCGGTTGTGCAAACCCACAGTTTCATCAGCTGTCTGGTCTCAGACAATTCCGCAAGTGAAGAAGTCACATGTGGAGGTCCTGGGCTGGCCTGGTTACATGTCGTCTGCAGTTGTGAGGCCGGTTGGATATACTGCCAAAAACTTTAAAACGTTGTTAGAGGCGGCTTATGGTAGAGAAAGTAACATTAAATTATCTGGTGGACATTCCTGCAGTCAGCATACCAATTGCTCGCTCCCTCAAAACTTGAGACATCTGTGGCATTGTGTTGTGTGACAAAACAGCACATTTTAGAGTGGCCTTTTATTGTCCCCAGCACAAGGTGCACCTGTGTAATGATCATGCTGTTTAAACAGCTTCCTTATATGCCACACCTGTCTGGTGGATGGATATCTTGTCAAAGGAGAAATGCTCACTAACAGGTATGTAAACAATTGTGCACAAAATTTGAGAGAAATCAGCGTTTTGTGATTATGAAAAATGTCTGGAATTTTTTATTTTGACCTTATGAAACATGGGACCAACACTTTACATGTTGCGTTTATATTTTTGTTCAGTATAGTGAATAGGCATAGGCATACTTTCAATTGCGTAGAGCTTACCTGGCCATAACAGAATAAGATGCAAAAACAATGTGCTGGTGGGCTCGAATGGATAAAAACTGGAAGGCCATGGAGACTTGTTACAATGTGCTCCTTGAAAGGGGTATTCTATGACTGGCTGAAAAAAAGGGATAAATGCAACCTCTATATCAACCATGTGAATGTTCATATTTCCAGCCAATCTGAGTACAATCTGGCATGGCCATATCAACTCTTCTTTGTGGTCAAAATTTTCATGGGTTGTGTCCCAAATGGCACCTCATTCCCTATATAGTGCGCTACTCACAAGGTTATCTGCTAAGGTCCACCAGTCACATGTTTATTCTAGGGAACAGGCTGTGCATGCTGTTTGAATGATTACCGTGGCACAGCAAAGAGCCCAAGCACAAGCCAAGTGCGTATCCTCTTTAAAGAATGAGCCATTTACAGCAGGCTAGTGTAACTAAGTCACTTAGCCACAGGAAGTTACACTGTCTACCAGTAGCTCCTACATTGACAATGACTGAACTCATCAGGCTATGGGGACAAATAGTGTTGCCACTAAGGATATGTCACAGGCCGCGATGGCATGACAAACAGAGAAGGACTGACAAAATAAGGTGATGAGGCTTATTTTTCACAGTCTAATGAGGCTTGGTGAAGTATCTGTATGTTAGCTGTGTTGCTTGTTAGGCTTAAGTCTGTGTACCAATGTAACAGAGGTGGTTCTGTCAACCATTCTGGTGTGATGAGTGACCTCGACTGAGGCCTGAAGACTTGCTTTAGCTCCACTGGCTAATGTCTAGGATTTAGCTCAGGGGGCTCACATGGCGGGGTTAGCACCGTATATGAGTAGGGGGTTATTTGTGTTAATATAAGAAGGGCAGCCTCTGTTGTATCTGGAGTGTTGGTAAAATAAATATATTAAGGTGGTCCATTGCTCTCGGATGTGATTGAACCTTTAATTAACGTCAAGGTTGTTTATTAAGAGCAAACAAAGAGCACCCAAGCCAGTTAGAGACAAAACGTTTTGTCCTCAAATTACATTTAAAATTTGAGCAAGAGTAAAAGCAGTTTTTTTTTATAATCCTCATCCGAAAAGGGACGGCGAATGCCAGGATGTTGCATCTAAGACTGACATCACTTAGTTACCCCTCTCTCTCCAGCTGGCTGATGGTTAACCAAAAATCTCCTACCCTGGCAATTGACCTGGCGCCCCCTTGCCGGCGTGCCAGATAAACATACAGGTGTAAAAATAGAATGTACACATTGCCTCAATTAGTGTTAATGAGTAAACAGAACTTTGACCCCCCGGTGCATGATGACCCCCCCCCCCCACATACTGGCAGATGCACAAACTGATTACCTTGTTAGCAGCTCTGCTAGGCAACCACTTCCCCAGACCTAAACCTTGACTTCCAGGGCTGCAGCTCCAATGGCAACCGTAATAGCTAGTGCACCGCTTTTAACCAGGGGCTATAGGGCTTGATTCTTTTTTTTTTAAACACTCACATGACTTGTGGATTGCACATGAGATATTGACATGGGAGCACTAGTGCATTAAATACATTAAATGGCACATGGTTACATCTGTATCGTTGTTTCAAGTCCAGTGCGCTCTGTCTGTTGTCACATTTGTATCATTTGAGGGACACGCATTTCCTAATATATGGCTCTTGGCTGAGCTATACCACATCCTCTGTCATAGAAACAAATATAGCATGGCTTGGTGTCCGTGATTGCAACTTTACAGTGCAGAAAACCGCTCGTCTGTAGCCCAAACCATTCAGAGTTAATGCTGGAGCAAAGAAAAAATATTTCTGCCGTATATTCACGAGACGCTCGTAGCTCTTTACACCCGTACCCATATATGGATTGAAAATGGCAGAGTTGGACACTGAAAAGTGCCTAAATTGGAACGTAGTAACATACTATACATGATGTCAAAGCTCAGGGTCTTGTTAAGGCTGCGAAGGTTCAACTGAGATAGGAACAATAGCACACCTGAACTTGGTTAAAATAATTGTTTAATTCAATAGTTAATAAATGGCAAATGCAATTTCCGTATATACGGGTTCACTGTGTCATCACGCAGGATGAAAACAAGGAACTGACTTGTTCCTGACAAAGATATTATAATATACTCATGACAGAGATAGTTCCCGCTTCCGAGCCGGCCTGTCAGAGTAGAGACTGGGCGTGGTTTAGACTCACCCAGCCTATCGCCGGTGTTGGCGCTTAAGCTAGTCCTAGCCCCTTTGCGCTCTTTGGAGTCCCGGCGCTGTTGCTGTGTAGATTACGCTCCCTTACCCCAGAGACTGGGGTCAGACAGCTCTGCAACATTGTCTGAGCTATTTGCACCTGTATACAAAGCCCACTGTTCTCGCTCAAGGCTAACCACATCTTCCCAGCACACTTATCTGGGGCTAACTGTTACTTCCAGCACACACACAGACACCCAGGCGCCCAGGCCAACAGTTGCTAATATTCAATCACATTGAGTATTCAATCACAATCACATATAGTATTGGGTTGTAGTGCATAATTCAGAACCTCACAGATGATCTTCGTGTGTATAGTTTATCTGTTATTGTCTATTGTACACCATAGTCAGCAGTCTCCTGATTCACCCCCCTCCCTCTACACCCCTCCTGTGCCCCTCTAAGATTAGCACAGTTTCAGTCACACAGAACAGCGCCCTTCTTTTTTTTTTTTATAATATGTTTATTATTTTCCAATAAAAATAAAGTAAAAAAGACAGCAATACAAATAATGACATTCATTGTACAGTTGAATGGGATGGCCACTTTAGAGGACAAAACAAAAGTTAACTCACACATACACAAAATAAAACAAAATCCTATTAGGTGGTACATGTATAAGAAGACAGCATATAGTCATTACAAACAGTGTAGTTAAGCCAAAAATAAATATTGAGTGTAGTACAGCACAGAGCAGCAGCAGATCGTCAGCCCAGTTATGAAGCGGGACTAGACCATTTATCCAGTATCGGCTGCCATATTTTGTAAAACAATGGACTTCTATTGGAGGTGTTGTATCGAATCTTTTCCATATGTATTACATTCCCTAAATCCCGTAACCACATTTCAAAGGTAGGTACAGTCTCCAATTTCCAAAATTGCAATATGAGCCTTTTGGCTAATAGAGTACAAAGAGAGACAGCTTTCCCTTCCTGGTTATTCCCATCAACTGTACCAAACAGAGCGATCAATGGGTCTGGGGCTAGAACTCTATCAAAGGCCTTAGATAAGTAATCAAAAATGAGAGCCCAGTAAGCATGTAATTTAGGGCATGTCCAGAATAAGTGGGTCAACGTCCCCTCCTCCTGCTTGCACCTCTCACACAGTGGTGAGGTGTCCGGGAATATTTTATGCAGTTTTACTTTTGAGTAGTGTAACCTGTGAATCACCTTAAACTGTACAAGGTTGTGTCTGGCATTCACTGAACTGTGGTTTATATTCCTGAGAGCTTCTATCCAGTCCTCATTTGAGATTTCTGAACCAAGTTCTTGTTCCCAAGCCCTTTTAATGGTGTCTGTGGATACCTCTATGTGGGTCTGTAGCACATCATACAGTCTAGAGACCGATCCTTTTGAATGGGGTTTGACAAGGATCAAGCTATCTAATGTAGGACTATTTGGCTTCATGCCATACTGTGGGATATGTGTCCTTAAGAAATTCCTGATTTGGAGGTATTTGAAAAAATGTGTTGTTGGCATGTTGAACTTTGCCTGTAGTTGTTGAAATGAAGCTAACTGACCATCTATGTATAGATTACCAATTGTTGTGAGCCCCTTCTCCCTCCACTGTGAAAACACCACATCATCCAATGCAGGGTGGAAAGCATGATTCAGGCTAATCGGGCTGTCTATGTAAACAGTGGGTATGTTAAGAAAATCCCTAATCTGTTTCCAGATCCTAAGCGTATGACAAATGACTGGATTGGAGTCATAAGTGGCTTTTTTCACATATGATGGGCTATTAACAAGTGCAGGAACGTTGAGGAAGTGAGGAACGTTGAGTGAGGAACGTTGACAGGAGGCCTGCTCAATCAAAAGCCATGAAGGCATATTCTTCTGTCTCATCGCAGGTAAACTTTCCCTCCAGAAAGACACAATGTTCAGATTAGCAGCCCAATAATACAGTTTGAAGTGAGGAAGGCCAAAGCCCCCCTCTATCTTGTACTTGCATAAATGCTTCTTTGCAATTCTGGCTGCCTTGTTATCCCATAAAAATGGAGTTACTATTGAATCCAGTTTCTTAAAATAGCTTTGTGGTATGAAATTGGGTAGACATTGGAAGAGGTAAAGAAACCTGGGTAGGACAACCATTTTAATAGCGTTTATACGACCAACCAAGGAAATAGGCAGAGTTTTCCAAAAATCTATATTTTGTTTAAGCTGATATATTTTCATGTCCCAATTCGCTTTCAATAGCTGATCAAGGTCTCTTGTCACTACAATGCCAAGGCTTGTGAACTTGTCCCTCACTGTTCTAAACGGGGTAGATTGCAGAAATTGCATATCCACAGGCCGTGATATTGGCATCAACTCACTTTTTTGCCAGTTTATCTTGTAGCCAGAGAAGGAGCCGAATGTGTTTATCAAGTTAAGTAAGGGTGGAATAGAAGTTTTAGGCTTGGACAAAAACAAAAGAACATCGTCTGCATATAGGGAAATTTTGTGCTGTGTGTCCTTTATTTTAACAGAAGCTATATCGGGACATGCCCGAATGCGAGTAGCAAGGGGTTCCATGGCTATAGCGAAGAGAGCAGGCGAAATAGGGCACCCCTGTCGGCACCCCTTGAACAGGCGGAATGACCGACATTTCCTGATTGGTCACCACGGAGGCCATTGGGTGTGCATAAATAATTCTTATCCAATTAATAAATTCCTTTCCAAACCCAAAATGCTCCAGAACCGACATCATATACTTCCACTCAATCTGATCAAACGCCTTCTCTGCATCAAGAGCTATTACCACTGCCTCAACTTTATGATCATGATACATTACGTTGAAAAGGCGTCTCAAATTGTAGTATATATGTCGGCCCGGGATAAAACCTGTCTGGTCAGGGTGTATGATGTCGGAAATATATTTTTTCAATCGGTTTGCCAATATCTTTGTCAACACCTTGTTTTCTATGGGGAGTAACGACACGGGGCGATACGACGACATCTCCACGGAATCTCTATCTTTTTTCAAGATCAGTGCTATTGTAGCCTCATACAGTGTTTGCGGGAGTTTGGCATTTTCTTTTGATTGTTGAAACATTCGCAACATAAGTGGAGATAGACTAGCGCAGTACTTCTTATAGAATTCTATTACATATCCATCGGGCCCAGGGGCCTTGCTGTTTGGAAATTGTGCTATCGCTGTGTTAATTTCCTCTAAGGTTATCCCTGCATCGAGTGCAGCAGCTTCCCCCCTGTCTAGTTTAGGAAGTTCACATTCAGCGAGAAAGCGTTCCATAGTTTGTGGATCAGTAGCATCGCATTTTGATTGGTATAGCTCTGAGTAAAACTGCGCAAAGCATTTATTAATGTCCTGCGGATCTGTTACTATTTTACCCTTCTTGTCTTTTATTTTATGAATAGCTCTAGATGCCTGTACATGCCTTAGCTGTCTTGCTAATAATTTATGTGGTTTGTCCCCCAGTTCAAAATAACTTTGTTGCGTTCTAGCAAGTAAAGAGCCCACCCGTTTCGAAAGGATGGTATTGTATTCATATTTTAACTTTGTGATCTTCTCAAGGACTGTATATGAGGAATTTGTCCTAAAAACGTTCTCCTGTTCCCCTAACTCTCTTTCAATTTCTCTCAGCCTAGTATTGGCACGTTTCTTCCTCTCTGATGTATAAGAAATAATGTAACCTCTAATCACAGCCTTTAGAGATTCCCAAAGGGTGGAGTCGTCAACATCCCCCGTGTCGTTAGTTCTGAGGAAAAAGGCAATCTGCTCCTTCAAGTACTGACAAAAAGCCTCATCTTTCAACAGGTATGCGTCTAAGCAACAGCGCCCTTCTTAACACACACATGTCACACTGTTGTTCATATCTTATGCCCTTGTACATTGTTGTATACACACACATTTTCTAGCCTGCACCCACATGGTTAGGCCTTGAGCACTGGTAAGCCTGAGAACAATGTAAAATGTAGGTTCACATGAGTCAGAAATTCAAACTTTAATGCATAAGAAGCCCTACTAGCTTATAGTTAGTTAAGCATGTCAAACCTTATAAAACCCCACAGTCTCCGCTATACAGCTCTCTATGCGTTTTGATTAGAGGTTGACCGATTAATCGGAATGGCCGATTAATTAGGGCCGATTTCAAGTTTTCGTAACAATCGGTAATTGGCATTTTTGGACACCGATTATCGCCGATTACATTGCACTCCACGAGGAGACTGCGTGGCAGGCTGACTACCTGTTATGCGAGTGCAGCAAGGAGCCAAGGTAAGGTGCTAGCTAGCATTAAACTTATCTTATAAAAAACAATCAATCTTAACATAATCACTAGTTAACTACACATGGTTGATGATTTTTACTAGTCTATCTAGCTTGTCCTGCGTTGCATATAATCGATGCGGTGCCTCATAATTTATCATTGAATCACAGCCTACTTCGCCAAACGGGTGATTTAACAAGCGCATTCATGAAAAAAGCACTGTCATTGCACCAATGTGTACCTAACCATAAACATCAACGCCTTTCTTAAAATCAATACACAAGTATATATTTTTAAACCTGCATATTTAGTTAAAACTTCTACTTGCACACAATCCCGGATCCGGGAGCACCCTCATCAGTAAAAAAGCTGACTAGCATAGCCTAGCATAGCGCCACAAGTAAATACTAGCATCTAAATATCATTAAATCACAAGTCGAAGACACCAGATGAAAGATACACATCTTGTGAATCCAGCCATCATTTCTGATTTTTTAAATGTTTTACAGGGAAGACACAATATGTATTTCTATTAGCTAACCACGATAGCAAAAGACACAACTTTTTTTTCCCACCATTTTTTTCCTGCATAGGTAGCTATCACAAATTCGACCAAATAAAGATATAAATAGTCACTAACCAAGAAACAACTTCATCAGATGACAGTCTGATAACATATTTATTGTATAGCATATGTTTTGTTAGAAAAATTTGCATATTTCAGGTATAAATCATAGTTTTACATTGCAGCCACCATCACAACTCTCACCAAAGCAACTAGAATAACTACAGAGAGCAACGTGTATTATACTCATCATAGAACATTTCTTAAAAATACACAGCGTACAGCAAATGAAAGACACAGATCTTGTGAATCCAGCCAATATTTCAGATTTTTTAAGTGTTTTACAGCGAAAACACAATATAGCATTATATTAGCTTACCACAATAGCCAGAAACACAACACCATTTACCAGCAGCAAAGGTTAGCGATCGTAACAAACAGGCAAAAGATATATAATTTTTGACTAACCTTGATATTCTTCATCAGATGACAGTCCTGTACCATCATATTACACAATGCATATAGGGTTTGTTCGAAAATGTGCATATTTAGCGGCACAAATCGTGGTTATACAATGTGATTAGTGGCCAAAACTTCAAGCAATCTGTCCGGCGCCATCTTGGAGAGGCACCTATTCTAATCGATAAGTAATCATAAACTTGACTAAAAAAATACATGTTGGACAGCAAATGAAAGATACATAAGTTCTTAATGCAACCGCTGTGTTAGATTTTTAAAATTAACGTTACTGCGCAATACAGCGTGCGCTAAAGCGAGACCGCACCGAAATTCATGGCGGAATTATTATTTTACATTTGTCAACATAAATACGAATTAACAGCATAAAGACTGCTTACTATTTGCTGAGCTTCCATCAGAATCTTGGGCAAGGTGTCCTTTCTCCAGAACAATCGTCTTTTGGTTGAAAGATGTCCTCTTCTCCTGTCGAAATAGCCGCTAACGTTAGCTATGTGCCGGAAAGGTGTCCAACTCCTGATAGCGCGTCACAAAGAAATCCCAGAAAATCGCAATAAACTGATATAAACTGCTATCGGTTTAAATTAACTACCTTATGATGTCTTTAACAACTATAACGAATAAAAACATGACCGGAGATATAGAACTGCTAAAACGAAAGCTTTGCAGGACGCCATTGTGATGTCCCTCTTGCGCCAGGCGCCCCGTTGAAAAGAACGGTACTTCCGTTCCACGGTCTTATATAGGGCCCCAGATGGTGCAATCCACTCCATTCAAATTCTCACCGCTTACTGACATCTAGAGGAAGGCGTATGCAGTGCATGTAGCCCCATAGCTTACATGGGGACTTATAAACTGACCCTAGAACAGGGACCTCGATTTCAGAAATCTCACTTCCTGACAGGAAATGTGCTGCAGAATGAGTTCTGTTTCACTCAGAGAAATAATTCAAACGGTTTTAGAAACTAGAGAGTGTTTTCTATCCAATGGTAATAATAATATGCATATTGTACGAGCAAGAATTGAGTACGAGGCAGTTTAATTTGGGAACGAAATTATTACAAAGTGCAAATAGCACCCCCTATTGCCAAGAGGTTTTAAGGAGCCTTTTGGTCCTAGACTTGGCGCTCCGGTACCGCTTGCCGTGCGGTAGCAGAGAGAACAGTCTGACTTTGGTGACTGGAGTCTTTGACCATTTTTTGGGCCTTGCTCTGACACTGCCTCGTATATAGGTCCTTGATATCAGGAAGCTTGGCCCCAGTGATGTACTGGGCCGTTCGCACTAACCTCTGTAGCGCCTTACGGTCAGATGCCGAGCATTTGCCATACCAGGCAGTGATGCAACCAGTCAGGATGCTCCCGAAGGTGCAGTTGTAGAACTTTTTGAGGATCTGGGGACCCATGCCAAAACTTTTCAGTCTCCTGATGGGGAAAAGGTGTTGTCATGCCCTCTTCACAACTGTCTTGGGGTGTTTGGACCATGATAGTTTGTTGATAATATGGACACCAAGGAACTTGAAGCTCTCGAGGCGCTCCACAGCCCCATCAATGATAATGTGGGCCTGTTCGGCCCTCCTTTTCCGATTGTCCAAGATCATCTCCTTTTGTTTTGCTCACATTGAGGGAGAGGTTGTCGTCCTGCCTGACCTCCTCCCTATAGACTGTCTCATCGTTGTCTGTGATCAGGCCTACCACTGTTGTGTCGTCACCAAACTTATTGATGGTGTTGGAGTCGTGCTTGGCCACACAGTCATGGGTGAACAGGGACTAAGCATACACCCATGAGGTGATCCAGTGTTGAAGATCAGCGTGGCAGATGTGTTGTTGACAACCCTTACCATCTGGGGGCGGCCCATCAGGAAGTCCAGGATCCAGTTGCAGAGGGAGGTGTTTAGTCCCAGGGTCCTTAGCTTAGTGATGAGCTTTGAGGGCACTATGGGGTTGAACGCTGACCTGTAGTCAATGAATAGCATTCTCACATAGGTGTTCCTTTTGTCCAGGTGTGAAAGGGCAGTGTGGAGTGCAATAGAGATTGCATCATCTGTGGATCTGTTGGTGCGGTATGCAAATTGGAGTGGGTGTAGAGTTTCTGTGATAATGGTGTTGATGTGAGCCATGACCAGCCTTTCAAAGCATTTCATTGCTACAGACGTGAGTGCTATGGGTCGGTAGTCATTTAGGAAGGTTACCTTCACTTTCTTGGTCACAGGGACTATGGTGGTCTGTTTGAAACATGTAGGTATTACAGACTCAGAGGTTGAAAATGTCAGTGAAAGCACTTGCCAGTTGGTCTACGCATGCTTTAAGTTCACATCCTGGTCATCTTTCTGGCCCCGCGGCTTTAAAAAAAAACACGTATTTTTAATTGAATATCCAAAACATACAATATACTTGTAGTGAAGCCGCTCAACAACTACACCAAACCAGACATCCAACAGACTCCCATTCAGAACGACACACAGAGGCATCCAGGGTCAACGCCCTGCTCAAGGGCACGTCGACAGATGTCCCACAGGCCCCCCCCAAAAAACGGGGATGCGAAAACCCTCCAAGATCCCCCCCACAGTTCCCCATAGCTGTCCCTCAACCATCCGAGACCCTCCTTCAGTCACCCCCCCAAGATTTTTTAAAAATAATAATAATAAATTAAATAAACTCCCCACCCCCAAGAACCCCCCCCCCAATGCACCAACATGAACTAATGAGAAAATAGAAACAGAAACAACAATGCAAAAAAAACTATGGACATCAAGGACAACTAAAATCATAACAGCAAGGCCAACTGTATATGTTTGAGTGCATGTCTGGCACTATTTACATATGTGTGTGTCCGTGTATGTGTGTATTTGAATGAGAGTGTGTGTATACGCATGTGTACAAACACCTGCACGGCATCGGCCTCAGGAAAACTGGCATTAGAAAAAAACACTGCCCCTCATTGTCATTCAAACATTCAAACTTACTTTTTATTATATTTTATTTTGAATTTATTTTTTAGACTTTATCTTTGACCATCATCCTGCCCAGCAACTCCACTCCCACTTGTCTCCAATTCCACATCCCAACCCTCAGCTTCCCTCAGCCAATCCCACCTATCTCTGCTGGCCACCCTCTTTGGATTTCTACACAACATAGATCTTTCAACTATGCTGTGATGTTTAACGTACAATTTCAATCTATCTAATCGAATAGAATCCATAGATTGCGAGTTGAAGATAAATACTTTTACTAAGAGTATTAGTATGTTAGTAATTGACTGACCCGGCCTCTCCAGATCTCCTAACAGTACTATTCCTAGGGTCAATTTTAGATCAATGTTATGCATTTTCAGCCATTCCTGAACCTGAGACCAGAAACAGGCTACCTGAGGGCAATACCAAAATAAATGGTCTATTGATTCTGTATCCTCACAACAAAATCTGCAGAGCTTCGATGAATTTATGCCCCAAATATTCAACATTTTGTTTGTGGCAAGAATTCTATATAATAATTTTAGCTGAAAAGCAAGAAGTCTTGAACATTTTTTCACCTTTATTTAACCAGGTAGGCTAGTTGAGAACAAGTTCTCATTTGTTACACTTGGAATAAACAAACATACAATCACTAATACAGTAGGAAAATCTATATACAGCATGTGCAAATGAGGTAGGATACGAGAGGTAAGGCAATAAATAGGCCATGGTGGCAAAGTAATTACAATATAGCAATTAAACACTGGAATGGTAGGATGTGCAGAGGATGAATGTGCAAGTTGAGATAAATAAATAAATAAATAAATAAATACATACAGTATGGGGATGAGGTAGATTGGATGGGCTATTTACAGATGAGCTATGTACAGGTGCAGTGATCTGTGAGCTGCTCTAACAGCTGGTGCTAAAAGCTAGTGAGGGAGGTAAGAGTCTCCAGCTTCAGAGATTTTTGCAGTTTGTTCCAGTCATTGGCGGCAGAGAACTGGAAGGAGAGGCGGCCAAAGGAAGAATTGGTTTTGGGGGTGACCAGTGAGATATACTTGCCGGAGCGTGTGCTCCGGGTGGGTGCTGCTATGGTGACCAGTGAGCTGAGATAAGGCGGGGCTTTACCTAGCAGGGACTTGTAGATGACCTTGAGCCAGTGGGTTTGGCGACGAGTATGAAGCGAGGGCCAGCCAACGAGAGCATACAGGTCGCAGTGGTGGGTAGTATATGGGGCTTTGGTGACAAAACAGATGGCACTGTGATAGACTGCATCCAATTTGTTGAGTAGAGTGTTGGAGGCTATTTTGTAAATGTCATCGCCAAAGTCGAGGATCGGTAGGATGGTCAGTTTTACGAGGGTATGTTTGGCAGCATGAGTGAAGGATGCTTTGTTGTGAAATAGGAAGCCGATTCTAGATTTACTTTTGTATTGGAGATGTTTAATGTGAGTCTGGAAGGAGATTTTACAGTCTAACCAGACACCTAGGTATTTGTAGTTGTCCACATATTCTAAGTCAGAACTGTCCAGAGTAGTGGTGCTGGACGGGCGGGCAGGTGCGGGCAGCGATCGGTTGAAGAGCATGCATTTAGTTATACTTGCATTTAAGAGCAGTTGGAGGCCACGGAAGGAGAGTTGTATGGCATTGAAGCTCATCTGGAGGTTAGTTAACACAGTGTCCAACGAAGGGCCAGAGGTATACAGAATTGTGTCGTCTGCGTAGAGGTGGATCAAAGAATCACCAGCAGCGAGAGCGACACCATTGATGTATACAGAGAAGAGAGTCGGCCTGAGAATTGAAAACTGTGGCAACCCATAGAGACTGCCAGAGGTCCGGACAACAGGCCCTCTGATTTGACATACTGAACTCTATCGGAGAAGTAGTTGGTGAACCAAGCGAGGCAATCATTTGAGAAACCAAGGCTGTTGAGTCTGCCAAAAAGAATGTTGTGATTGACAGAGTCGAAAGCCTTAGCCAGGTCGATGAATACAGCTGCACAGTAATGTCTCTTATCGATGGCGGTTATGATATCGTTTAGGACCTTGAGCGTGGCTGAGGTGCACCCATGACCAGCTCTGAAACCAGATTGCATAGCGGTGAAGGTACGGTGAGATTCGAAATGGTCGGTAATCTGTTTGTTGACTTGGTTTTCAAAGACCTTAGAAAGGCAGGGTAGAATAGGAAAAGGTCTGTAGCAGTTTGGGTCTAGAGTGTCTCCCCCTTTGAAGAGGGGGATGACCGTGGCAGCTTTCCAATCTATGGGAATCTCAGATGATACGAGAGGTTGAACAGGCTAATAATAGGGGTTGCAACAATTTTGGCAGATCATTTTAGAAAGAGAGGATCCAAATTGTCTAGGCCGGCTGATTTGTAGGGGTCCAGATTTTGCAGCTCTTTCAGAACATCAGCTATCTGGATTTGGGTGAAGGAGAAGTGGGGTAGGTTTGGGCGTGTTGCTGTGGCGAGCACAGGGCTGTTGACCGGGGTAGGGGTAGCCAGGTGGAAAGCATGGCCAGTCGTAGAAAAATGCTTATTGAAATTCTCAATTATTGTGGATTTATCGGTAGTGACAGTGTTTCCTAGCCTCAGTGCAGTGGGCAGCTGGGAGGAGGTGCTCTTATTTTCCATGGACTTTCCAGTGTCCAGGAACTTTTTTGAGTTTGTACTACAGGACTGTCTGTCTAACTGCCTGTCTATATTGGTTCCTAACTTCCCTGAAAAGTTGCACATCATGGGGGCTATTCGATGCTAATGCAGAACGCCACAGGATGTTTTTGTGCTGGTCAATGGCAGACAGGTCTGGAGTGAACCAAGGGCTAAATCTATTCCTGGTTAAAAAAAAATTGAATGGAGCATGCTTATTTAAGATGGTGAGGTAGGCACTTTTAAAGAATAACCAGGCATCCTCTACTGATGGGATGAGGTCAATGTCATTCCAGGATACCCCGGAATGACATTCCAGGATACCCCGGCCAGGTCGATTAGAAAGGCCTGTTCGCTGAAGTGTTTTAGGGAGTGTTTGACAGTGATGAGGGGTGGTCGTTTGACCCATTACGGATGCAGGCAATGAGGCAGTGATCGCTGAGATCTTGGTTGAAAACAGCAGAGGTGTATTTGGAGGGCGAGTTAGTTAGGATGATATCTATGAGGGTGCCCGTGTTTACGGATTTGGGGTTGTACCTGGTAGGTTCATAGATAATTTGTGTGAGATTGAGGGCATCAAGCTTAGATTGTAGGATGGCTAGGGTGTTAAGCATGTCCCAGTTTAGGTCACCTAGCAGCACGAGCTCAGAAGATAGATGGGGGGCAATCAATTCACATATGGTGTCCAGGGCACAGCTGGGGGCAGAGGGTGGTCTATAGCGAGTGGCAACAGTGAGAGACTTGTTTCTGGAAAGGTGCATTTTTAGAAGTAGAAGCTCGAATTGTTTTGGTACAGACCTGGATAGTAAGATAGAACTCTCAGGCTATCTCTGCAGTAGATTGCAACACCGCCCCCTTTGGCAGTTCTATCTTGGCGGAAAATGTTATAGTTAGGGATTCAGACACAGCCAGGATTCAGACACAGCTAAGACATCAGGGTTGGCAGAGTGTGCTAAAGCAGTGAGTAAAGCAAACTTAGGTAGTAGGCTTCTAATGATCCAGATGAAAAGGTTCAGAATTTGCGGTAGGAATCCGGGGATATGGATTAAAAATAGGTCCGGTATGCTCTGGTTTGAAACTCGTTGTACAAACTGGCGAGAGCTTTCCGAGCTAAAGGTTAGCAGATGACCGCTAGCAGTGGTTAGCTGACTGATAGCTGGTATCTAGTTAGCTAGCTAGCTTCAGTTGAGGTACAGTTCGGAGTTCCGATTCCAGTTCGGAGGTAAATAGAAATACATTAGGGAAAAAAACAGATCCACACCACATTGGGTGAGGCGGGTTGCAGGAGAGTATTTTGAAGTTGAGGTTTAGGAAAAATATTAAAAATAATGCTTAGAAAAATATATAAAAAGATATATACATGGGACGAGACAAGAGAAAGACAAAGACGTCTGACTGCTACGCCATCTTGAATCTTGCATCGTTTTATATATCAGTTCATACATCCTGTACCATGGAATCTGTACATCAAAACTCTCTTCCCAACTATTTTGCAATCTGTATGGCACAGTTGTCAACAAATGAAACTGGTATACTTTTTTTATTCCTCCGCTAGTTTTGATCCTTTATATTTTGTAGACAGACCAGTTCCCTACCTCCTCTCGCTGCCACCTGCCTCCTCCATTTTTGGGGTAATGCTGTAATCAATTGGTTGTACTCTTGGATTGAGCAGACCTTCCCGTAAAATTCTGATAACTCCATGAAAGACATAACTCTACCATTCCAATTTACAATATCATTTAAGAACAAAATACCCTTTTCAAACATCCTCTAAATACAGGTATTTTATCAACCAGCACATTTGAGTTCAGCCATAATATTTGGTGTAATATTTGTTCTATCTTTTCAGGGGAATGAAATTGAAATTGTAGCCAGCTCTGTAATGCTTGTTTGAAAACTGAGAGATACTTTGAAAAAAGTATAATTTTCAATTAATTGAAAATGAAACATGGCAATCTGCACAAAGACAAAAAGGTCATTTTTAAACAATGGATGAGCTTTTCTTAGTAATCTACTTGAGAACCATTTAGGGTTTAAGTAAAACTTTTTAATAAGTGAAGCTTTTAGAGAGAGGTTTAGTGGTTTTATATTTAATAATCTCAACACTCACAAATCCAATTCATTATATAGATAGGCACGCTTTATTATGTCTGGTTTTGTGTCACAGATAAAGAAAGATATTTTTTGTTCATATGATTTGAAAAATGAATCATCAGGAGTAGGCAGTGCCATAAGTAAGTGAGTAAACTGAGATATGACTAAGGAGTTAATCATGGCAATTTTTCCATAAATAGACAGGTATTTACCTCTCCATGGTTGCAGGATCTTGTCTATTTTTACAAGTTTTCTATTGAAATTCATTGTTGAGAGCTTATTTATATCGTTTGTGATATGAATACCAAGTAAGTTTACTTCCCCATCAGCAAATTTTATAGGTAAACTGCAGGGTAAATGTAAAATGTGTATTTTTTAAAGATCCAATACGTAATATTGTACACTTATCATAATTCGGTTTTGGTCCAGAGAGTCCAGAAAAGTTATTGAGATCTTCAATGAGACAGTGCAGGGATCTAGCTTGTGGACTTAATATAAAACTGGTCAGAAGTTTACATACACTGATGTCTTGAGATGTTGCTTCAATATATCCACATCATTTTACTCTCTCATGATGCCATCTATTTTGTGAAGTGCACCAGTCACTCCTGCATGATGCTGCCACCCCCGTGCTGCACGGTTGGGATGGTGTTCGTCTGCTTGCAAGCCTCCCCCTTTTTTCTCCAAACATAACGATGGTCATTATGGCCAAACAGTTCTATTTTTGTTTCACATTTCTCCAAAAAGTACAATCTTTGTCCCCATGTGCAGTTGCAAACTGTATTCTGGCTGTTTTATGGTGATTTTGGAGCAGTGGCTTCTTCCTTGTTGAGTGGACTTTCAGGTTATGTCGATATAAGACTCGTTTTACTGTGGATATAGATACTTTTGTACCTGTTTCCTCCAACATCTTCACAAGATCCTTTGCTGTTGTTCTGGGATTGATTTGCACTTTTCGCACCAAATTAGGTTATTCTCTAGGAGACAGAACGCGTCTCCTTCCTGAGTGGTATGACGGCTGCGTGTTCCCATGGTGTTTAAACTTGTATTCTATTGTTTGTACAGATTAAGGTGGTACCTTAAGGTGTTTGGAAATTGCTCCTAAGGATGAACCAGACTTGTGGAGGTCTACAATTTATTTTCTGAGGTCTTGGCTGATTTATTTTGATTTTCCCATGATGTCAAGCAAAGAGGCACGGAGTTTGAGGGTAGGCCTTGAAATATATCCACAGGTACACCTCCAATTGACTCAAATGATGTCAATTAGCATATCAGAAGCTTCTAAAGCCATGACATAATTTTCTGGAATTTTCCAAGCTGTTTAAAGGCACAGTCAACTTAGTGTATGTAAACTTCTGACCCACTGGAATTGTGATACAGTGAATTATAAGTGAAATAATCTGTCTGTAAACAATTGTTGGAAAAATGACTTGTGTAATACACAAAGTAGATGTCCTAACCGACTTGCCAAAACTATAGTTTAACAAGAAATTTGTGGAGTGGTTGCCAAACGAGTTTTAGTGATTCCAACCTAAGTGTATTTAAACTTCCGACTTCAACTGTACAGTCGTGGCCAAAAGTTTTGAGAATGACACAAATATTAATTTCCACAAAGTTTTCTGCTTCAGTGTCTAGATATTTTTGTCATATGTTATTATGGAATACTGAAGTATAATTACAAGCATTTCATAAGTGTCAAAGGCTTTTATTAACAATTACATGATGTTGATGCAAAGAGTCAATATTTGCACTGTTGACCCTTCTTTTTCAAGACCTCTGCAATCTGCCCTGGCATGCTGTCAATTAACTTCTGGGCCACATCCTGACTGATGGCAGCCCATTCTTGCATAATCAATGCTTGGAGTTTGTCAGAATTTGTGGGTTTTCGTTTGTCCACCTGAATCTTGAGGATTGACCAGAAGTTCTCAATGGGATTGAGGTCTGGGGAGTTTCCTGGCCATGGACCCAAAACATCCATGTTTTGTTACCCGAGCCACTTAGTTATCACTTTTGTGTTATGGCAAGGAGCTCCATCATGCTGGAAAAGGCATTGTTCGTCACCAAACTGTTCCTGGATGGTTGGGAGAAGTTGCTCTTGGAGGATGTGTTGGTACCACTCTTTATTCATGGCTGTGTTCTTAGGCACAATTGTGAGTGAGCCCACTCCCTTGGCTGAGAAGCAACCCCACACATGAATGGTCTCAGGATGCTTTACTGTTGGCATGACACAGGACTGATGGTAGCGCTCACCTTGTCTTCTCCGGACAAGCTTTTTTCTGGATGCCCCAAACAATCGGAAAGGGGATTCATCAGAGAAAATGACTTTACCCCAGTCCTCAGCAGTCCAATCCCTGTACCTTTTGCAGAATATCAGTCTGTCCTTGATGTTTTTCCTGGAGAGAAGTGGCTTCTTTGCTGCCCTTCTTAAACCAGGCCATCCTCCAAAGGTCTTCGCCTCACTGTGCGTGCATATGCACTCACACCTGCCTGCTGCCATTCCTGAGCAAGCTCTGTACTGGTGGTGCCCCGATCCCATAGCTGAATCAACTTTAGGAGACGGTCCTGGCGCTTGCTGGACTTTCTTGGGAGCCTTGAAGCCTTCTTCACAACAATTGAACCGCTCTCCTTGAAGTTCTTGAGGATCCGATAAATGGTTGATTTAGGTGCAGTCCTACTGGCAGCAATATCCTTGCCTGTGAAGCCCTTTTTGTGCAAAGCAATGATGACGGCACATGTTTCCTTACAGGTAACCATGGATGACAGAGGAAGAACAATGATTCCAAGCACCACCCTCCTTTTGAAGCTTCCAGTCTGTTATTCAAACTCAATCAGCATGACAGAGTGATCTCCAGCCTTGTCCTCGTCAACACTCACACCTGTGTTAACAAGTTCTCAAAACTTTTGGCCACGACTGTACACCTGTTCTAAATGACCTCAGAGTCTGCAACACCACTAAGGAAGGGGCACCACCAAGGAAGTGGCACCATGAAGACCAAGGAGCTCTCCAAGCAGGTCAGGGACAAAGTTGTGGAGAAGTACAGATCAGTGTTGGGTTATAAAAAAATATCCGAAACTTTGAACATCCCACGGAGCACCATTAAATCCATTATAAAAAAATGGCACCTCAACAAACCAGCCAAGAGAGGGCCTCCCACCAAAACTTACAGACCAGGCAAGGAGGGCATTAATCAGAGAGGCAACAATGAGACCAAAGATAACCCTGAAGGAGCTGCAAAGCTCCACAGCGGAGATTGGAGTGTCTGTCCATAGGACCACTTTAAGCCGTACACTCCACAGAGCTGGGCTCTACGGAAGCGTGGCCAGAAAAAAAGCCATTGCATAAAGAAAAAAATAAGCACACACGTTTGGTGTTCGCCAAACGGCATGAGGGAGACTCCCCAGACATATGGAAGAAGGTACTCTGCTCAGATTAGACTAAAATTGAGCTTTTTGGCCATCAAGGAAAATGCTATTTCTGGCACAAACCCAACACCTCTCATCACCCCGAGACCTTCATCCCCACAGTGAAGCATGGTGGTGGCAGCATCATTCTATGGGGATGTTTTTCATCGGCAGGGACTGGCAAACTTGTCAGAATTGAAGGAATGATGGATGGCACTAAATACAAGTAAATCCTTGAGGGGAAACCGGTTTCAGTCTTCCAGAGATTTGAGACTGGGACGGAGGTTCACCTTCCAGCAGGACAATGACACTAAGCGTACTGCTAAAGCAACACTCAAATGGTTTAAGTGGAAACATTTAAATGTCTTGGAATGGCCTAGTCAAAGCTCAGACCTCAATCCAATTGAGAATCTGTGGTATGACTTAAAGATTGCTGTACACAAGCGGAACCCATCCAACTTGAAGGAGCTGGAGCAGTATTGCGTTGAAGAATGGGCAAAAATCCCAGTGGCTAGATGTGCCAAGCTTATAGAGACATACCCCAAGATACTTGCAGCTGCAATTGCTGCAGAAGGTGGCTCTACAAAGTATTGTCTTTTGGGGGGTGAATAGTTATGCACGCTCACGTTTTCAGTTTTTTTTGTCTTATTTCTTTTGTTTGTTTCACAATAAAAAAATATTTTGCATCTTCAAAGTGGTAGGCATGTTGTGTAAATAAAATGATACACATTTTAATTCCAGGTTGTAAGAAAAAGTAGGAAAAATGCCAAGGGGGGGTGAATACTTTCGCAAGCCACTGTATCTCACTAGGTTGGGATTTTTTTGTGCCCAAATATCCACTATTTCTAATGTGTCCATAATATTTGTGATTTCCTTAAGGGCGCGGTGATGATAGTTTGTCGAGTGATTTCCTTTACGGTCCATTGATGTACTTAACATTGTGTTATAGTCTCCTACCATAATGATTTGATCAATAAATTCGCTATTAATATTTTCGAAGAAGTATGGATCGTCCTGATTTGGACCATATAGATTAATGAGCCAAATCTCTTTTTCATCCACTTTCATATTCCAAAAGATCCACCTTCCTTGCGAATCAATCCTAACTATTTGCACTTTCAGATCGAAAGTTTTGTTAATTAATATCATCACACCTTTTGAGTTCCTTTGACAATGACAGAAAATTATTTCACCACCCCATTCCATTTTCCACACGACTTCATCTAAGGATGTAGAGTGAGTTTCCTGTAAACAGTATATGTTATATTCCTTTTCTTTTAGCCACGTAAAGACTGATCTTCTTTTTTTATAATCTGCTAAACCGTTACAATTATAACTAGCTATACTTATTTCACCCCTTACCATAACTAGATACTATTCTCAGTCTAAATTGACCATAATTAGTGCTTGTAAAATTACTGCCATTAAGAGGTATTATGACGGTCAAAACTAGTGCTTTCAAATGTCTCATATTTAGGATTCAAGAAATAGGTTCTAGCAATATATGTTTTATTCCCTTGCCTGTTTGCCAATGCCACGGATGTTAGAAAATTGAGACAAGATATTATGAGTGTAGTAAATCTGAGTAAGGTGATGTGTATGAAATTGGATGTGATTTAGTGAGAGTGTGTATGATGTCTGTATTAGAGTTAGACTATAATGTGTGGTGTTCAAATAAATAACAACCCCACCTGGTTGAGTGTCTATGTGTGTAACATGACGTGCGTATAACTATAATATTTATGATGATCATTGTAATCCATATCGTATCACCATCATAGTTGCATCCCAGCATTTCCATAGCATTTGACGTTTCACGTGATCATGAAAGAGACCTTGCATTACTATGGAGACGGCTTCACTACAGTACAAATTTATCCCGTACAAAATGTTATTATTCCCCAATGTCCCTTTTCTGATATCTTCCCCTTGCTTGTTGTAAACATATATAAACATGTAGACAAAGACATATAAAAGATAGACAAACAAGAAACATTAAATTATAGAACAGTTCTCGGCAATAGAGAGAGAGGTGAGAGAGGGAGAGAGGAGAAGAGGAAAGAGAGAGCGAGATCAAGTGTGTAAGTGAACATGTAATTGAGTATGTGTGTGTTCATATCCACTTCATAGGGTTCCGATATTTTTACAGCAGTTCCCATACTTTCTTTTTTCCGTAACCTGAAGACCCTGTAGAATTTAGTACAGCCATGGTGTTATAGAGCTGTCTCGGTATAGCTGTCCATCTATAAAGATTTTGTCCACAATGAGAAAGGTACGCTTACCCTTCTCCCTCTGTTGCCTCTGTACAGGATATAGTCTCTTGCGACGTTTGTTTATCTCCCGTGGAAATTGGTCATTGAGGCCAAATTTGGTCCCTTTAAGCTCCCTTCCCCTGCTTTTGATCAGCTCCTTTTGTTGGTAGAGTTCAAATTTTGCGATGGTCGGTCAGTTCCGAGCTCCAAGTCAGTGTACACGGTGGAAAGCCACCTTGTATACAGTCTCTAAAGGAAGTTTCAAGGCGGATTGCATGAATTATCTGATCGGGCCCTCTGGATTATTGGATGCGCCCTCAGGAATCCCAGAAAATATTAGATTTTCACGCATGCTACAACTTTGTATGTCTAGCAGCGACTCCTTCATCATCCTGTTTTCCCTGAGTAGACCATCCATTTTCGAATCATGGATTTTTACCTTGGCTGTGAGTGCCTTGTCCTCTCCTTGGAGCGTGAGAATTTCACTCTGGCTAAACTCCAAACTCCCCCTCAGCCCTGCTACCTCCTCACACAACTTTTCCAGTGTTGCATCGATTCCAGCCAGAGCACTAGCCTCTACTTCAACGGTAAGTAAATCGTCCGTGTCTGTAGATTAATCTGTTTAAAAAAATGTTTGTCGAGTTAGAGTTCTTATGTGAGGTAGTCGGATCTTTCCATGATGGAGTATGTTGTTCTTCCATAGTGTAAAGCTGTTGGTACATGTCGATTTCCCTCAGGATCTCCTTAGTATCCAGGTTGGATCTTTACTGCAACCAGTTGTTTTTCAAAAGTTTTAAACAATGCGTATTTCCCACGACGACGACCGGTGTCTGTAGTACAGCCACCTAGCACTGTTGTTTGGTTAGCGGTTTTTCCTAGTTGTTAAAAGCTTAAAGGTCCCGCGGAATCAACACAAAAACAAGTTTAGTATTCTTGTTTAATTAATAGCGATTTTGTTTTAATCAAAAATAACAAACCGGGTGTTTTCCAGCATACAGTGTTCAGCTGCGCACTCTGATGACATGTTGTATTAAATTCTTTGCTGTCCCGCTGCCCACAGCCTCAGTACAGCCTCCCACAGCCTCCAACAGCCTCAGAAAAAAGCTGATATAACTTGCTATTGAACTCGAGAGTTAAGAATGCTAGTTAAGTGTGCATGAGCTCATCTTAAATCATGATGATGCTCCCTCTGTCTTTCTCCCCCCGCAAGGCCCTGTGGATTACTATAGAATTTAAAACCTTTTTTGTATTAAGATTGTACATGGGATTGATTTTAAGAAATATGGCTTAATTAATTTGATTAATATTATGGTGTTTCTATTCTGAGAAAAATGAAACCCTCAGGGTTTCCGTTAGGATGGAATGGAAAATATTGCGCTGTACAATGTGACGGTCGGGAGTAGGCTACAGCATAAGAGGATTGGAGGATTCTAAATTAATATCTAAGAGGCAAAACACTTCCACACCCTATTTGTAGTGTAACCAATACAAATTTCGCCTATGGTAGGCCTACAGTATATTTTTTTCAATGATGTGACTCCCCGCAACTAATTACATTTAGAGGATTGGAGGATTCTAAATGAATATCTAATTGGCATTTTCCATTAGGATCTGTGAGAATATCTAAGGGGCTTTTATATAATTCTAAATGAATTAATAATAATAATAATCGCTTTGTTTCAAAAGTAACGGCATTTTGGAGATTTCGGTTTCATTTAACCTAGAGTGAGCGAGAAAAGGGCCATTCTTGAACATGGGGTGGGACATTCTCACCAATTTGTAAATAAAGCCAGTTTGATATTTGGAGTTATTTTTTTTCTGGAGAAACATAACTTGATTATTTAGCAGGCGTCACTTGCTTATATTCAGTCAACACATATATTTTAAGAATATCATGGAATATAATTTAACATCCATAATTTAACATCCATTGTCTCAGAGCAGCACGAAACGGTGCTGAAATACATGTCCACAGCAGGAAGCCTATGTATAACGATCATTTTGTTTAAAATAAACAACATTGAGCGATTGTAATCTGAATAAATGCCAAAAATAATATTTAAAAGGCCAAAATATAGCCCTGCTAATAGCCATAATGACGCTGTACAACGTGACCATGTGTGTTTGAAAGAGTATTTTCCAGTAAGCAACAATTTGTTTGCCTTCATTAGACAACTTTCAATATTTCTGTAATTCAGTGATATTTATTCCCATAGTAATTCGTTATGGATCTATAACTAAATCAGCATCTGCATTTTGAAAGAGTATTTTTATCATTTTATTAACGAAAGCATTAAGATGCTGATGAAGAAATACAGTACTGTACGGTATATGCTTTTACATTTGGATAATAAAGCATTTAAAGCATTTTGAAGATATATGCCACCTGCATTTGTTTATTAGGCTACTGTGCAGTCTGACAAGTAAACATAGCCTACAATACATACTGTAGTAAACATGAGAAAGTGCCTAATTCCTTACATAAGGGAAAGCAGGCCATGTCCAGACTTTCTCGGTGACCTCAAGTACCTTCAATAATGGCTGTACAAGAGAATGCAGGCACGTGGGAGACCGGGGTTCAATTCCCTGATGTGGAGGAAGGATTTGGCTGTTCTTGTAAATAATATTTTTTTCTTAACTGATTCCATATGTGTTATTTCGTAATGTCTCCACTATTATTCTACAATATAGAAAATAGTAAAAATAAAGAAAAATCCTGGAATGAGTAGGTATGTCCATACTTTTGATTGGTACTTAATTAATTAGATTAATATTATGGTGTTTCTATTCCGGGAAAAATGAAAAACCCCTCTGGGTTTCCATTAGTATGGAACAGAAAATATGGCGCGGTACAACGTAACGGTCGGCAGTACAGTACTGGGCTTTTTAGCTAAAGAATACTGGGCTATTTAGCTAAAGCACTCCAATATGTCCCATAAACATCACAAATGGTCCTTTTGTTCGATTAATTCCATCCATATATATCCAAAATGTCCATTTATTTGGCGCGTTTGATCCAGAAAAAAACAGCTTCCAATTGCGCAACGTCACTACAAAATATACAAATACAAAAATTACCTGTAAACTTTGCCAAAACATTTCAAACTACTTTTGTAATAAAACTTTAGGTATTTTTAAACGTTAATAATCGATCAAATTGAAGACGGGTCTATCTGTTTTCAATACAGGAGGACAACAAACTAACGCTACTTTTCTAGTCTTGCGCAACTCTCAAACAGTACACATAACGTTACTCTGATTCAAGATGGCCGTACTTCTTCATTGCACAAAGGAATAACCTCAACCAATTTCCAAAGACTGGTGACATCCAGTGGAAGTGGTAGGAACTGCAAACAAGTCCCTTAGAAATCTAGTATCCCAATGAAATCTCATTGAACAGACAGTAACCTCAACAACAACAAAAAAGATCTGAATGGTTAGTCCTCGGGGTTTTGCCTGCTACATAAGTTCTGTTATACTCACAGACATGATTCAAACAGTTTTAGAAACTTCAGAGTGTTTTCTATCCAAATCCACTAATAATATGCATATCTTATATTCTGGGCATGAGTAGAAGGAAGTTGAAATTGGGCACGCTATTTATCCAAAAGTGAAAATGCTGCCCCCTATCCCGAAGAAGTTAATCCACCCATCGTGTCCGATTTTTAAAAATGCTTTACAGCGAAAACACAACATATATTTATGTTAGATCACCACCAAATCCAAAAAACACACAGCCATTTTTCCCAGTCAAAGATAGAGTCGGTTTACATTGGCACCATGTTCAGAAATGCCTCCAAAATATCCGGTGTAATTACAGAGAGCCAAGTCAAATAACAAAAATACTCATCATAAACTTTGATGAAAGATACATGTTTTACATATAATTAAAGATACACTTGTTCTTAACGCAACCGCTGTATCAGATTTTTTTTTAACTTTACGGAAAAAGCATACCATGCAATAATCTGAGACGGCGATCAGAAATACACAACATTTCTCCGCCATGTTGGAGTCAACAGAAATACGAAATTACATCATAAATATTCCCTTACCTTTGATGATCTTTCATCGGAATGCAGTGCCAGGAATCCTAGTTCCACAATAAATCGTTGTTTTGTTCGATAATGTCCATTACTAGTGTCCAATTAGCTACTTTTGATAGCACGTTTAGTTCACATGTCCAAACGCTGGCACCGGTCCAGGCGAACTCGGACGAAAACTTCTAAACGTTATATTCCAGGTCGAATAAACTGGACAAATTAAGTAGAGAATCAATCTTCAGGATGTTGTTATATATCCAATAACGTTCCAACCGGAGCATTAGTTTTTGTCTACAGAGTAATGGAACGCATGGCGATACCATGACTAGTGCGCATGACCAGGAACTGGCAATCTGCCAGACCACTGACTCAAATAGCTGCCATCCGGCCCCACATCACACTAGAGGCTTAATTCAACGTTCTACTGACTGTTGACATCTAGTGGAAGGCGTAGGAAGTGCGAACAGATCCATATCTTACTGGGATGTGAATAGACGATGAGTTTAACATCAACCAGCCCCAGAATTTCCACTTCCTGTTTGGAAGTTTGCCTGCCATATGAGTTCTGTTATACTCACAGACATTCTAACAGTTTTAGAAACTACAGAGTGTTTTCTATCCAATAGTAATAATAATATGCATATATTAGCATCTGGGACAGAGTAGGAGGCAGTTCACTCTGGGCACGCAATTCATCCAAAAGTGAAAATGCTGCCCCCTATCCCTAAAAAGTTAACTGACATTACGTACACCTGGCACTCATCAATATGCACACCTATTAATAATTATGATTCACACCTGGACTCCATTACCTTCATCATCTCCTCCCCTTTATATGTCACTTTCCCATGTTCACTCACCAGTTGGTATTGTTCTTGTGTTTCGGCATTCTGCCTTATGTTAGTGTCGGTTTTGTTGTTTTGTTAAAACGTTTCACCTGCTTCCAACTCACCGCCCCATCATTACAGGGCCTAATGTCTTTCTTTCAATTGACTGACTTCCTTCTATGAACTGTAAGTCAGTAAAATAATAGAAATGTTGTATGTTGCGTTTTTCTTTGTTCAGTATATTTTGTTAGAGGAGACGATGAGGATTATAATAAACACTATCTACAAGCACGCCAAACTGTCTACAAGCACGCCAAACACCCTAGAGTCCAATGTGCACTTCACATTTCCATATCATAAAACGTATATCATATACTGTGTCAATGTTTAGGATCACTATGTTTGATGTACAAAACAATAGGACATGGCTTTATACCCTGGGTTGTCCCGAACGGAATTAAAACATTTGCCACGGACCACACATCTGAATGCACTCATGACTCCATTCTATGCACACTAAAATGATGACCGGCTTCTGAATCGCCTAGTGAAAGCCTAACACTGAAAAATCGTATTTTATCATTTAGCTAGTCATGTTGGCATGTAACGGCTGTCCTCCTCCTCTTCGGAAGAAGAGGAGGAGTAGGGATTGGACCAAAGCGCAGCGTGATATTTTGACATAACGAAGTTTATTAAAGTAAAGACGAAAAACCGAAAACACTTCAACAAACTACAAAATAACAAAACGACGTAGACAGACCTGAACATGGAACTTACATAAATACACGAAGAACTCACGCACAGGAACAGACTACATCAAACGAACGAACAAACCGAAACAGTCCCGTGTGGTGCAACATACACAGACACAGAAGACAATCACCCACAAACAAACAGTGTGAACAGCCAACCTATATATGGTTCTCAATCAGAGGAAACGTCAAACACCTGTCCCTGATTGAGAACCATATAAGGCTAATTACAAGTGACCTAAACATAGAAACACAAAACATAGAATGCCCACCCCAACTCACGCCCTGACCAACTAAACACATACAAAAATAACATAAAACAGGTCAGGAACGTGACATGGCAATTGAATACGATTTGAAATTATGCCCACCCTGACCCAGATTGCGATTTATAACGGACCATTTTTGGATTGAGTAAACAATTACAGTAGTTGTGTATTGGTGGGGATGCAGGGCTGTGTTCCAAGGAAACAACTACAAGTGTGCTTGCTCTAGTTCCTAGGAGAGCTAAAAAAACAAACACCTTATAGTTGAAGACTCATCTTTGAGTCATAAAAGTGCATTGAAACTTTGGAAAGGTGTGTGGCCACCTAGTAAATCCTCTAATTCAAACCCTTGTCATTTTTTGTCAATGTTGTAGTTACCCCACCTTTTCCAGGAATATTTGTATTATGTTACTGAATGTATCCAGAGTATTTTCAGATTTTATTTTGTAATAAAAGTACAGTAAATGTAAAATGCAAATAAAGTCAACAGTGTAACATTTGGAATTCAGTCTTGTCAGGTGAACTGTTGTTTAATAACTTTCCCATAATCTCAAAATTGTTCCCTTTAATTGCTTCCTTTGTTATGCATATTCTTTCCATATTTCTTCTGTAAAAAATATTTCTATACAGCCCTATCTATATAGGCCAATTCCCACGAGTGTAAGGGGTTAAAGGGGTACACACAAATCAACCATCATGAGTAAGGAACTATGAAAATAATGTATAATTATTATTATTATTATTATTTTTTACATAAAATAGATTATTTGCAGTATGGTTCAGATGAGATGGAGATCATGAGCAAATAAATTCATAGGGACATTTTAGGTGTCCTGCAGAATTGTATATCTCATCAAGGTGTGCCACGGTTAAATAAAGGTTGGAAATCCACTTGGTTCTCGTCAAAAGTAATGTGATTTGAGACACAGCCTGGTTCTCCCTGCTGGCTTGCTGGTGGAATGTGCCATCACACATGTTGGAGGGGTTATATTTCTCAAATTTTCTAACAACATTTGAGGGAAATAGGGTGAGGGAAATAGCCTTTTGAAATTCAAAATGCCTGAAACATATTGTAGCTCTGCACAAATCTTCTCATTTATCTAATCTACAAAAGCAACAAAAAAACAGCATGTGATCATTTTTCAGCTTGATGATGCATCCGTTTTCACCATGCACATTTGTCTATTACCATGTGGGTGGGTGCACAATATATTCAAATACTTTAGTTGTTTTCATGATATTGGAAACGGAGGTGAGGGAAAATATAATGGACAAAGGCCATTTTTTTGTCCAGAAGATTGCTGTGTCCTTGAAAAATAGGCATCTTTCTTGAGTATCCACCCATCAGTATGCTTCTTGGGGTTGATTGCGGCATCATGTCAAATGTAATCAATTTACAGCCTCATCATAAGGACTGCTGCTAAACCAATAATGCACTGTAATCTGAGCGAGGATAGCTGCAAGAGCAGTGAGCACATCCCTGGCCCTGTATTTACCTGGCTGTTTAGCATCTCAAGGTGACAAATGATTGAATTCAGACTCTAGTCCTCAGTGACTCATACCACAGCCATCTGGGCTGGTTGTGTGGGTAGACTGTTAAAGTAAGAGAGAGGATGCCTTTCTTTTGCTCTCACGCTCTACTTCTCTCTCTCTCTCTCTCTCTCTCTCTCTCTCTCTCACCTCTTTTGCCTCTCTCTCACACACACACACACACACACACACACACACACACACACACACACACACACACACACACACACACACACACACACACACACACACACACACACACACACACACACACACACACACACTCCCTCCCTCCCTCCCTCTCTCCCTCTCTCCCCCCAGTCCCTTGCTTACGGCTTTCCTCTCTCGGGAGCATCACTCATCATAACCAAGCACAATCTATTGGGTGTTTTCTCTGTCATGGTCTGACAACCTCAAGCTGTTAAAGGGGAGTCCGGTTATGACTATGAACTCGGCACGCAAATGAAAATGACAACAACAGCACTGTACGACTCGGAACTGACAAAGTGGCAGGGTATAAAGAAGCCACTCGCTTGACTATGTTAAACAGTGAGTCTTACAGTGCCTCAACCTTGCTAAATGAGACGTCCAAAGGTGCTGCGGTAATAACAATTATTTTTGGCAAATCTATTTTTTGGGGGGGGGGGGGGGGGGGGATCAACCTTGCAAGGCAGCAGTTAGATTCCACCACTTGTGTCTGAGTGGATTTGGAGGTATAGTCTCGATTGCGTCCCAAATGACATCCTATTCCTTATACAGTGAACTACTTTTGACCGGGGCCAATAGGACCTACTTTTTAAACAATCTCATGTAAGTCTAGTCTCCTTATTACCATTGGCTGGTTCAACAGCATCAAACCTGGCTCCATTACAGCATTAAGTGCCATCCCAGCTCCATCCCCGCCCCAGGTTGAAGTGACATGGCATGCAAAAAGGGATCTTGCCAATGAACCCCTGTCCTGTGTGTTTAGATTCACCACTCAGCAAAATGGGGCTTTGAAATAAATATGGAAAACCGTTTTATACTGTGGGGAGAAGAAGTATTTGATACACTGCCGATTTTGCAGGTTTTCCTACTTACAAAGCATGTAGAGGTCTGTAATTTTTATCATAGGTACACTTCAACTGTGAGAGACGGAATCTAAAACACAAATCCAGAAAATCACATTGTATGATCATTTGATACTTGGTCGAACCACACAGGCATTAGTGTTGGTGTGTGTGTGTGTGTGTGTGTGTGTGTGTGTGTGTGTGTGTGTGTGTGTGTGTGTGTGTGTGTGTGTGTGTGTGTGTGTGTGTGTGTGTGTGTGTGTGTGTGCGCGTGTGTGTGTGATGAGGTTGCATAGTGAGGATGACACAGACTGATGACTCATGACTTTTAGGACTGTGTGAGCATCAACGTTGACAACATTCTCTCGAGTGGCGGTCGGTGCTGTCAAAGATGAAGGAGGATGATTTTTTTTTTCATGAGCACGGCCTTATTTCTATTACAGCATGTTGGATGACTGTCATTCATATTCCATTCACCCAGTTCAATGTAACATTGATAGATTTAGGCTAGTACTTGATACTCAAATTTTCCATGTGAACTGCTTTGTCCTCAACTTGGGCTAATCATTTTCCCATAATCTCCAAACTGTTCCATTACAATTGCTACCATGCTTATGCATTTCAATTTAGCCCTATCCATATAGGCCAATTCCCACGAGTGTAAAGGGTTAACAACACGCTTTCTAATATTTATCTCAGATACCGCTGAGGGGCATTTCAGAATTAGCAGCAGCTACTACTAGTATTGGGATAAAGTCAACTCTCCATATTCATGAGCTATCCATAGACTGGATTTATATTTGTAGAAGGTCAAACCTCCCAGCTGGTAGTAAAATGTTGTGAAATAAACCCTGCTGGCTGGCGCGCAAACAAATATTAGTTTATTTTCCACTGTATTGCAAGTAAGTCCTGGCAATTCACTTGCATGCCATTGCTGGAGAGCGGGGCAGACAGCTTGAGGAACAGAAGGCTACGCGGACAAGTGCTGCCCAGGTGCCACAGTTGGTTGAGGAAACTGCTCTGTTGATGCCTGAGCGAGACACCTTGAAATCTTGAGTGAAAAAACAAAAGCTTGTAAGCAAATGTTCAGGACTGGGTTAGGGTCGATTCCATTTCAATTCAGGAAGCTAACTCGCATTTAAATGTCCCTGTCATTTCCATTTCAGTGCAGACCTGAATTGACTGAGTAGAAACGGATTTGAATCCAACCCTGGTGTAGGATAGGAGTTTTAATGCCGACTCCACATAAGTTACTTACAATAGGCTACGACGATTGGGTAGAACATAATTCTGGGGACTGTTTGGTTTGGTGGCTGTTGTTTGATGATAGATGTTGTCGAAGCAAAGATTTGACAGGTTCCTGTTTGTATCCTTCAGGAACACATTTAAACTCAGACACAGGATGTAATCAAGTCCGAAGTCTGCAATTCTACCAATGTATTTCACCATGCCAATATTGAGGCCCGAGGGTGACGGCAGAATCGTATTACTGTAGAGCCATCACTTTGCATCATCCAAGACACAAAGAGATTGTGTCGACAACCGCCTTTGCAAAAGTAAAGAAAAAGCTATTTGTCCATTGTGCTGCTAAAAAGGAAACTGTATTTTAGACCAGAAAGGGCGAGTGTGCGCATGCATGCATCTGCGTGCATGTGTGTCATCGCATCCATTTGGTGTCTGTCTCTGTCCGTCTGTCCGTCTGCTTGAAATCATCAAGTCAGCATCCATCCGCTTATAAGAAGTGCTGACCCTGCAGAAATAGACTGTAGCCCTGAGCAACCAGGCTGAGTGAGTGGCAGACGCCAGGGAGATGACCTGATGTGAATTACAATTCATACTCACACCTGCTATATCCCAAATGCTATAACTGCCATAAAGGGCGGGGGGGGGGGGGGGGGGGGCGACAACCAGCGAGAGTGCCGTACATGGTTGTGTGTGCATCCCTGCTAAACAACACACAAATGCATGCTAGCACTTGCGAACATGCACACACGCACATACCCACACAATCGCCATACATACAGCACTGCATGAATGTGTTACTAAGGCTTCCTGTCGCTCGGGAGAGTGAGAAAGGGATGGAGGAATAGAATGAGGGAGGGTCTGAAGCAGAGATGTTTCAGTAAAGGTTCTCTTCTCCCAGATAATATTTGACCCTTCTGCTGTGCTCTGGGGCTTCTCCTGATGCGACCTGTCACACCGGCTCACAGACGCAGCGCTTCATCAACCGTTTTTTTTTATAATGACTTTGCAATGAAATGTACATTCATTTATAACGCAGTTAACCCGGCATCTTAAATGAACCATTCATGAGATTTTCAGCTTAGTACTAGTTTGGCGTGTAGCCTTCGAGGCCCAGTTAGTAGCCTGACCTCTCCTTCTCATCTGCATCCTAAATGGCACCCTATTCCCTATTTTGGACACTACTTTCATAGCGCTCAGACTCCAATGAGCTAGTCAACTGTATGTGTCTATCTTGTATCCATTTGTATGTGTGTTACATAGTGTGTGTGTTTGTGTGTCTCTCCCCATGCAAGAGCATTATTACTAGGCTGGTGGGACAAGTGGATGGTGAAACATCACATCACACAACGATGAAAGGTAGAAACCACTTTAGATAAAGGTACTAATTGTATCCATAAGCTTCAGTGAAAAACATTGTGATGAAGGCATCCAAGCCCAAGTGTAAGTCTTGCCATTTCTTGTCAATTTAAATACACTGTAATCTTCTCAAACTTTAAAGAGTGCCTATTTTTCAAAAAAATTGTAAGGGGTAGATCACCTTTAATATTGCAGATAGATTGTAGCTTCCATCATTGCAATTGTTCGCATAATTTCCAATCCCCCATATATATATATAAAAATAAAAAAATCCTTTATTATGTTCCCCCCCCTAATTGAGGTAAACTAATGAACAGCAACATTTAGGCTTCTCCTTCCAGCGTATACATACTATATACATTTTACAGACACAATGTATTTTACAACAGTTTTTTGTTTGTTTTTAATCCCATCCTTCCAGCTACCCCTCCCATCTATCTCTGATGAACATCCAGTTTGATTTCTAATCACCATGTATTTTTAACTGTGCTGTGATGTTTCACAAAAGTTCTGAATCTTTCTATTATCAGACAGTAGCTTCTACAGATTGTAAATTAAAGATAAACATTTTCCTAGAGTTATTATTATATTAATGATCAATGGACTATGATTTTTCGAATCACCCAGCAGTGCTATTTGCAGAGTTAGCTCCAGGTAAATGTTGCAATTCTTCAGCCATTCCTGGACCTGCGACCAAAAACAAGCTAAATTTCTTTAGGCAGTCTCTAGTGGATACATTGATCTGTACTGTATGCAGCAGGATACTAACACATCATGGACCAGTGGGACTAGGGAGAACTACTTTAAACAGGTCACCCATAAATAATGTGATCCGATTACACAGCCCACTTATTTAGTGTTCGTGAGCTGACAAGATGGCTTGACAAGGTAATCTCACATGTGTTGCATTCATTAAGGTGATGTGCAGGTCAGGGGTGTCCCCTTCCAATCACCACTCAATTGCCTCCATGTGACCGCCTGCTCCAACCCTCTACAGCTGACCCTTCCACCTTCCACCTTCCACCTTTGACCCCAAAACACCACTACCCGGCACTTAGTGACTGAAACGGAACACAGCTCCTTCTTAAATAGCTGTTTTCCTCACATATCACTGGGCTCTATTAAAGGCCCAGAGGTTAAACGGTTCAGATTCACCCATAATGTAGGTTAGTGCCCTTATGTGGTTTTACTGCAGCGCTGCAGGTCTCCAAGGACACACTCACACTACCACCGCTGCTGTGCATCTGTCTCTCTGTCTCTCTGTCTCTCTGTCTCTCTGTCTCTCTGTCTCTCTGTCTGTCTGTCTGTCTGTCTGTCTGTCTGTCTGTCTGTCTGTCTGTCTGTCTGTCTGTCTGTCTGTCTGTCTGTCTGTCTGTCTGTCTGTCTGTCTGTCTGTCTGTCTGTCTCTCTCTCTCTCTCTCTCTCTCTCTCTCTCTCTCTCTCTCTCTCTCTCTCTCTCTCTCTCTCTCTCTCTCTCTCTCTCTCTCTCTCTCTCTCTCTCTCTCTCTCTCTCTCTCTCTCTCTCTCTCTCTCTCTCTCTCTCTCTCTCTCTCTCTCTCTCTCTCTCTCTCTCTCTCTCTCTCTCTCTCTATATATATATATATATATATATATATATATATAGACACTAGTAATCATATAACATATCCGCTAAGCAAAATAGAAACGCTAGGCCATTATTACTAGATCATCAAGATACATAGAGTAAGCTGATTATTAAATAATCTCCAAGATCAGCATTTTCCCCCATCATTAACATTAGACTCAGCGAGATGACGTGGCACGCAAACACATCCGTATTGGTCCTGTAGCTCCCACGTTGTAACAACACTAAGCGGACGTGTGCACACGAGCAGATATCCTGTGACTGTGTGAGAGCACAAAGTCTTGAATTCGCACTTATCTCAATGTCTGTGGTGCCGTTTGTTGCAACATCTCGAAGCTGCCTTTAATAGACCGTACTGTACATACACTGAGTGTACAACGCATTAGGAACTCTCATTCCATGACATAGACGGACCAGGTGAATCCAGGCACGACTGTGGGAAGCATTGGAGTCAACATGGGCCAGCATCCCTGTGGAACGCTGTATTACTGCATTGTCGGAACTAGAAGCACAAGCATTTCGCTACACTCACATCTGCTAACCGTGTGTATGTGACAAATAAAATTGGATTTGATTTGATTTGACACCTTGTAGAGTCCATGCCCCAATGCACTGAGGCTGTTCTGAGGGCTCAATATTAGGATGTTTTGTACACTGTGTATAGTGACGGCATGCTATAATTCTGGGTTACAGTATATTATCTCTAAACCCAGCATTCTCACCTGTAATATTTCTCTCCTCTTCCCTCCAGATTTGCCATCCCAGGTATCACCCATCAGAAAAAGACTGTCTCCCAACGAGAGGGGACCTTCATACTGTCCTTTTACCATTATAAAAAGGTGAAATATGAGCGCATTAAAACACTGCACTTAATCCGTCCGTTCAAATTAGCCCCATTAATCATCATTAATTTGCTACATTATATTTCTTCACTTAATTGCATGTGCTACAAAGGCATAATTGCCCAGAAGCATGCCCGTTGTGATCCTTCATCTCCACCAGGAGTGCTAGTGCATCTTCTTTGGTAATTACCCAAGGTGTACTCGCCGGGGACGGTGTTGACGAAAAAAAAAATGACGCCCGAATTAAAAAAAGATCACTCACTGCAGATAAGACAGTCTAATTTCCCAGCCGTTCAGGGAAGACCAACAGGAATTAGAAGGGTCTTTCCTCTCCTTGAGAAACGTCGTAACACAGTTGACATTTGCCAGGCTTGAACTTGTTCATTAACGTCGTAATCATTGCGGTGTGTGCTTGCTGAGAGGGCTTGATTACGTTTGGCACAGCACTTTTAGTCACCGCTGCCCTTTAACTTGTTATCATCAACACAGCTTTTTATCACCATCGTCGTTGTCATTACCGTCACCGACACCGTCAACACTGTCGCTGTTACTACCGGTCTTTGTCCTTATTTCAGTCATTTAATTGATAGTCATGGTACGGCACATGAGTCATGTAATATATAATACAGTGTTCCCAGGCCATTGACTGTGAGACAACAAGGAGGTGCTCACGATGTATCACCCACAGACACAGCCAGTGCTACCACGGCAAGCCGGCACATAGGCTTCACCCCTAATGGCACCCTATTCCCTATTCAGTTCACTACTTTTGACCAGGCACCACTATATAGGGAATAGAGTGCCATTTGAGACTCACCCATACATCACTGTATGAGCCTACTTCACATGTGCAGTATATGAAATAGTTAGGGAATATGAAATCACAAAGCACTCTACATTCAAAGTGGACAAAGTACAGCTTGCACTCTATCATTAGTCCTGAATAACTTATAACACCATTTTTTATTTCATTTAGTTTCTGTTTCTATGCAAGATTAGCTTGCACAAAACATTTCTGCTCAATAGCCTAACCCAGTGCACACAGAGTTGTTGAGTATGTTATTCAGCACAGTTGAAGTTATTCACGAGTACTTCATGGTAAGAACATTGCGTTTTATTCGTATTGGTTTGTATACAAGTAGAGAAGACTTTCAGCTTACAAAGTTTGTTTACACAGTGCGAATGGGAACCGATGCCTCGGATTGAGGACAGGGCCCTGTGTCAGACTAGCGTTCTTGTACTTAAAGGGAAAATACACTCAAAAAAGGTGGTATTTTATTCATTAGTCCACTGTTGATACAGACCCAAAATGTGTTGCATGACAATGGTTTGCTTCTTAAAATTCCAATATCTGCTGACATGCAAACATTTTGGGACTGTATCAACAGTGGACTAATGAAAATAATTCCAAAATAGTTTTTAAGTGGATTATCCCTTTAAAGACAACTATTGTCTTCCAGTCCATGACATTTTCACGTTACGAAGAATGACAATGACAATACTGCTGTATTCACTTGTTTACCCTTAGAATTATAATGAATTACATGTCTATGGTTAAACAGACCACACACCACATTTCCCTTGGCCTGTTTGGGTAAACAAGTTACTGTCTATTCCAAGTTGGTTCATTTTCAACTCTTGTAAAGAATAGAGGAAGAAGAGGAAGTTGCATCCCCTATCACATTTCCCCCTTTTAACTTTCCTGCACACACCAGGTCGGCTACTGCGACATTCAGCTCGGCTGTCCTGTTTCGACATTCCCGCAATGTGGAAACCATCAATCTCCCTCGGCCTCTTAATTGCCTGTCAATCTACATCACGCTTGCTTTGGAACGACAGGACAATGTCAGAGTATAACCCATATACCCCGTACACGGGCCTCTCCGCCTCCCCTGCTGACAGAAAATTATAAATCAATTAATTCATTGGCCTTGGTTAACCTTTCTGACGTTTGATTAATATTCTCATCAATAGCAATAAAAAGTGTCCTTGAGAGAGCTCAGAACAAACCCCTGAACTGATGCTGGTCTCCTGGGCAACCGTGGCTCCATTTCATTGACAGACATCTGAGGGAGCCAATAACAGTAGCTCAAATGTCCCCTCCTTTCCAAATCTCCCCCATTCGATTGGATGGACTAGAAGTGCACTACTTTTGACCAGAGCCCATCAAAGTAATACACTATATAGGGAATATTGTGCTATTTTGGACGTAGTCGATGTTGTCCGTATAGAGATACAGTTGAAGTCGAAAGTTTACATACACTTAGGTTGGAGTCATTAAAACTCGTTTTTCAACCACTCCACAAATTTCTTGTTAACAAACTATAGTTTTGTCAAGTCGGATAGGACATCTACTTTGTGCATGACACAAGTCATTTTTCCAACGATTGTTTAATTCACTGTATCACAATTCCAGTGGGTCAGAAGTTTACATACAGTAAGTTGAACAGCTTAGATTCCAGAAAATTATGTCATGGCTTTAGAAGCTTCTGATAGGCTAATTGACATCTTTTGAGTCAATTGCATGTGTACCTGTGGATGACTTTCTAGGCCTACCTTCAAACTCAGTGTCTCTTTACTTGACATCATGGGAAAATAAAAAGAAATCAGCCAAGACCTCAGAAAAAAATTATTGTAGACCTCCACAAGTCTGGTTCATCCTTGGGAGCAATTTCCAAACGTCTGAAGGTACCACGTTCATCTGTATAAACAATAGTACGCAAGTACTGGGACCACGCAGCCGTCATACCGCTCAGGAAGGAGACGCGTTCTGTCCCCTAGAGATGAATGTACTTTGGTGCGAAAAGTGCAAATTAATCCCAGAACAACAGCAAAGGACCTTGTGAAGATGCTGGAGGAAACAGGTACAAAAGTTTCTATATCCATAGTAAAACGAGTCCTATATCGACATAACCTGAAAGGCAAAATGGCTTAAGGACAACAAAGTCAAAGTATTGGAGTGGCTATCACAAAGCCCTGACCTCAATCCCACAGAACTGAAAAAGCGTGTGCGAGCAAGGAGGCAAACAAACCTGACTCAGTTACACCAGCTCTGTCAGGAGAAATGGGCCAAAATTCACCCAACTTATTGTAGGAAGCTTGTGGAAGGCTGCCCGAAACGTTTGACCCAAGTTAAACAATTTAAAGGCAATGCTACCAAATACTAATTGAATGTATGTAAACTTCTGACCGACTGGGAATGTGATGAAAGAAATAAAAGCTGAAATAAATTATTCTCTCTACTATTATTCTGACATTTCACATTCTTAAAATAAAGTGGTGATCCTAACTGACATAAGACAGGGAATTTTTACTAGGATTAAATGTCAGGAATTGTGAAAAACTGAGTTTAAATGTTTTTGGCTGAGGTGTATGTAAACTTCCGACTTCAACTGTACATGTATATTACTCGTGTTCTATTCCTGTGCCAGACGTCATTATATTGCACTCTACAGTAAGTGTAGAGAGGTAGGCTGGCATTGTGGTATAATGGATAGGTAAACGGCTCACCAAGATTAACACCCATTATCCCAGATCATCTACTGTGATATTGTGCTATTATGTGTACTAGTGTGCTTTTGTACTGCAGCCTTTTACACTAGGAGATGTGAAGCTACTCACATACCGATAGCAATCATTCCACCATTAATTTGCCCGTCCTTATAATAGAAGAATTTGCCATGTGCAGTAAAGTGCAGTCACATATGGAGCACTTTCCTTGTTTCCTTTATGTTCTTCGAATTACAACCACTGCGTACACCGCATGATACACAACATATTAAATGCGGCCCTCAATTCCCCCATGCAGCCCCAGTTCATTTCAACAATATATTTTCATGATGGAGAGAATGTCGTACCTCACCATAATAACATAATAATATATGCCATTGAGTGCTGAGTGGCTCAGCGGTCTAAGGCACTGCATCGCATTGACATATACACGGACACGGTGACTGAGTTGATCAGGAAGTGTATAGGGGATGTTGTTCCCACGGTGACTATTAAAACTTACCCAAACCAGAAACCGTGGATAGATGGAAGCATTCGCGCAAAACTGAAAGCATTTACCGTCGCATTTAACCATGGCAAGGTGACTGGGAATACCGTTGAATACAAACAGTGTAGTTATTCCCTCCGTAAGGCAATCAAACAGGCAAAACGTCAGTACAGAGACAAAGTGGAGATGCAATTCAACGGCTCAGACACGAGACATATGTGGCAGGGTCTACAGACAATCACGGATTACAAAGGGAAAACCAGCCACGTCCGGACACCGACGTCTTGCTCCCGGACAAGCTAAACACCTTCTTTGCCTGCTTTGAGGATAACACAGTGCCACCAGCGCGGCCCACTCCCAAGGACTGTGGGCTCTCGTTCTCCATGGCCGACGTGAGTAAGACATTTAATTTAAGTGTGTTTACCCTTGCAAGGCTGCCGGCCCAGACGGTATTCCTTGCCGCGTCCTCAGAGCATGCGCATACCAGCTGGCTGAAGTTTTTACGGACATATTCAATATCTCCCTATCCCAGTCTGCTGTTCTCACTCGCTTCAAGATGTCCAACATTGTTCCTGTACCCAAGAAAACAAAGGTAACTGAACTAAATGACAATCGCCCCATAGCACTCACTTCTGTCATCATGAAGTGCTTTGAGAGGCTAGTTAAGGATCATATCACCTCTACCTTACCTGACACCCTAGACCCACTTCAATTTGCTTACCGCGCCAATAGATCCACAGACGATGCGATCGCCATCACACTGCACATTGCCCTATCCCATCAGGACAAGAGGAATACCAATGTAAGAATGCTGTTCATTGACTGTAGCTCAGCCTTCAACACCATAGTACCCCCCAAGCTCATCATTAAGCTTGAGGCCCTGGGTCTGAACCCCACCCTGTGCAACAGGATCCTGGACTTCCAGATGGACTTCCACCCTCAGGTGGTAAAGGTAGGAAACAACACCTCTACTTCACTGATCCTCAATACAGGGGCCCCACAGGGGTGCGTGCTCAGCCCCGTCATCAGCCATGACTGCGTTGCCACGCACGCCACCAACTCAATCATCAAGTTTGCAGACGACACAACAGTAGTAGGCCTGATTATCAACAATGATGAGACAGCCTACAGGGAGGAGGTGAAGGCCCTGGTGGAGTGGTGCCAGGAAAATAACCTCAACGTCAACAAAACGAAGGAGCTAATTTTGGACTTCAGGAAACAGCAGAAGGAGCACGCCCTTATCCACATCGACGGGACCGCAACAGCTCCTCTTCAACCTCAGGAGGCTGAAGAAATTTGGCTTGGCCCCTAAGACCTTCACAAACTTTTACAGATGCACAATTGAGAGTGTCCTGTCGGGCTGTATCACCGCCTGGTAGGCAACTGCACCGCCCGCAACCACAGGGCTCTCCAGAGGGTGGTGCGGTCTGCCCAACGCATCACCGGGGGCACACTGTCTGCCCTCCAGGACACCTACAGCACCCGATGTCACAGGAAGGCCAAAAAGATCATCAAGGACATCAACCACCCGAGCCACGGCTTGTACACCCCGCTATCATCAAAAAGGCGAGGTCCGTACAGGTGCATCAAAGCTGGGACCGAGAGACTGAAAAACAGCTTCTATCTCAAGGCCATCACTGTTAAATAGCCATCACTAGCAGGCTACCACCTGGTTACTCAATCCTGCACCATAGAGTGCAGAGTCTGCTGCCCTATATACAGTACATAGACATGGAATCACTGGCCGCTTTACTAATGTGTATATACTGTATTCTATTCTACTGTATTCTAGTCAGTGCCACTCCAACATTGCTCGTCCTAATATTTATATATTTCTTCATTCCATTCTTTTACTTTTAGATTTGTGTGTATTGTTGTGAATTGTTATATACTTCTGCACTGTTGGAGCTAGGAACACAAGCATTTGGCTACACCCGCAATAACATCTGCTAAATATATGTATGTGACCAATAAAATGTTATTTGATTTGATTTGAGGTGTCACTACAGACCCGGGTTCAATCCCAGGCGGTGTCATAACCGGCCGTGACCAGGAATCCCATAGGGGGGCGCACAATATGCCCGGCGTCGTCCGGGTTCGGGGAGGGTTTGGCCGGGGGGACTTTACTGAGTTGCTGGGCCGGGCCCCTGCAGGCTGACTTCAGTCGTCAGTTGAACGGAGTTTCATTTCGACACATTGGTGCGGCTGGCTTCCGGGTTAAAATAAAATAAAAAACATAAACAAATATAATGAAAATAATAAATATGCCATTTAGACAACATTTTGATCCAAAGTGACTTACAGTCGTGTGTATACATTTTAAGTATGGGTGGTCTCAGGAATCAAACTTGCTATTCTGGCATGGCAAGCACCATGCTTTACCAACTGAGCTACAGAGGACCTCTTATGCATAATTTGATTAAGTCAAAGTAGCACCGATCTACTGTTCGAGCATGGAAGACCTTTTTCCCTTGCTAATTTCAAGAAATTAACACTTACTCCCGGCCCAGCCCGGGCGACACAAGCCTGCCCCAATTTTCTTTTACATATTTGAACCCAGCTCTCACTCAGAGCTCCAAGAACATTTTGCCCTCCCCCTTAGCTCACATCTCTAATAACCTTAATCAAGCCAATAACTTAATGCTTTGATGAAGCGCAGAGCGCGGCGCAATTAGAATTTGCTGAGGTGGGCCATATTTCTAACCGAGGTGAGGACGGCAATTCTGGGCAGCCCAAACTACCAGCCATCAATCACGCAGGCGAGATTGAAACGTTTGATGTTCCTACCACCGGCGAAAACGTCCCGACGACAGTTCTAAGTGAAGGGCACGAGGTGATATCGCTGTATTTAATTGGTCAGCCCGCTTCAGAAATAGTCGTAGTGCAGTATTGTGTCGTATACTCTGTGAAACATTGCTTTTAGGGTTTACTGTATATCCTCATTGATTGGCTGTTAAAGGGAAAATGTGTTTCTTTGAGTGCCTCGATATACACTCAACGGTTGCTCTGTTTTAAAAAAAATGTTTACACCGTGCGAACAGCTGGCATCTCTTTTGGAACGAGTCACTCTGTTGTCATCCGTAACCGTTGTGTCAATCATAGAGGTTAGGATATTGCAACCAACTAGTTATAACATTTATTTAACAATCCATCGAAAACAGCACCCAGTTGCCATTGGTTTTAGTGGAGCTGATTTTCTCCTTGCAGGCAAATCGAACACTCTGCACCTTACTGTGATTATTATTTTTTTAACAACCTATATGTGCTTTGTCTACTAGAGTATAAATAGAGGCCCAGTTTAACTTATTAAAAAGGTGTTTCACCATACATACCTTTCCTACAGAAAAAAAGGTGGTGGTAGTCCTATAGAAAATACCGTGCAAATGTAACAGAGTGGACCCGCCGCACCTGACATCTCATGCCCTATTATTGTCTTATGACCGTTGTACATTATGATCTATTAAAGGCAGATTGGAGAATGTTGCAACAAGCAGCACCGCAGACACTGAGACACAGCGCGATGCAAGACTTTGCTCTCACACAGGCACAGAATATCCGCGCGTGTGCACACGTGCGCTTCGTATTGTTACAACGTGGGAGCTACAGTGTAACGGTCGTCATAGTCGTTCTCCTCCTCAGACGAGGAGGAGCATGGATCGGACCAACACGCAGAGTGGGTAGTGCTCATGATAATTTATTAAATCGAAACCGAACACTAACTTGACACAAAATAACAAAATGAATACAACCGACAACAGTCCCGTGTGGCACGAATACAAACACGGAAACAAACACCCACAAAACACACGTGAAACCCCGGCTGCCTTAGTATGATTCTCAATCAGGGACAACGATTGACAGCTGCCTCTGATTGAGAATCATACCAGGCCGAACACAAAATCCCAACATAGAAAATCACACATAGACAAACCCACCCAACTCACGCCCTGACCAACTAAATAAATACAAGACAAAAGAAAACAGGTCAGGAACGTGACATACAGGGTCAAAACACGCTATGGGTTTGCATGCCATGTCATCTCGCTAAGTCTACTGCTAATGAGCTGATCTTGAAGATCATTAAATAATCAGCCTACTCCATGTATCTTTATGATCTAGTAATGATGGCCTAGTGTTTCTCTTTTGCTTAGCAAAACATCTATAATGGATATGCTCCTGCATATGATTACTAGTGTCTATGTTTCCTTTTGCAAATATTTGTTGCAGCATGAGAGAGAGAGAGAGAGAGAGAGAGAGAGAGAGAGAGAGAGAGAGAGAGAGACTTATGTTTCTCCCTTGCAATAATCAGGGCTGACCTCCTCAACTCCCAGATCCTTTTATCCTTCCCTTCCTCAGAGCCCCAATGCAGCAGCAATCATTTTCTCCCTGCAATTAATTCCTCAGCTTCACCCCTCCTTCTGGTTTCATCCCACATGGAACCCTATACCCTACATTTTTCACTACCTTTCGACCAGGACCCATATGGCTCTGTTCAAAAGTAGTGCACTATATAGGGATTGTGGTGCCATTCAGGATGCATTTTCTCTGATTAAATGAAAACTGTTTCCAACAATAATTTCTTCCTCCTTTTCAATTAAACCATCCGTTGCTCTTTTTGCAATGCTTTGACAATTAATAACGCTCCTCATCAAACTGGTGAAAAGGCTGCTCGCCTCGGTGAAATATGGCCGCTTCGGGGAAAGGCCTGATTTATTGCCAGAAAATTATTTGTTTATATAGCTACACAAAAGCATTTGTCTTCTGGTGTGAAGAAGTGAGAGGGTCACAAGAAGGAAGTATTAATTTCAGGTTTGTCTCTTTTAGCGGAGGATGGTAGAGGTTACAAAGGCTGTTCGAATCCCAGGTCGGACGATAAAAATCTGGGGAGGGGAGTTTAGTATCCTAGATGCCATCTCCTGCCTGTTGTGTCCTTGAGCAAGGCACTTAAATGCTCCCAGGGCTGACCCTGTGGCTGATCCTGTGCTTTCAACCCCTCCAGGTGAAATGAAGCAATTTCAGGTCTGATCATCAACAAAAAGCTTTGCTTTCTACTACATACGATAACAAACTTCTATATTCACACTAAAATCAAACACTAATGTTCTAAACGTCATTTTGATTGGAAGATGAGTGAAGAGTGAACTGGTTTTGGGTTGAAAAAGACACATTTACTTTCTCCGTTCTCAGAAAATGGACAATGGAGTATTGTTCTTGTAGAAGCAGAGATGCATGCTGTACTCAGCACCTTTCATACTTCTGTCAATTCAGAGTTTTCTTTGTCTGACTTTCATCATGTGCACTTTAAACAGAATGGGCTTTTTTGGCAGAGATATGACAATGGATTCTATATACTAGAGGTCGACCGATCATGATTTTTCAACGCCGATACCGATTATCTTGTTTGGGATAGGGGGCAGCATTTTCACTTTTGGATGAATAGCGTGCCCAGAGTGAACTGCCTCCTACTCAGTCACAGATGCTAATATATGCTCTGACGTTTCTAAAACTGTTTGAATGATGTCTGTGAGTATAACAGAACTCATATGGCAGGCAAAAACCTGAGAAAAAATCCAAACAGGAAGTGGGAAATCTGAGGTTTGTAGTTTTGAACTCACCTCTATTGAATACACAGTGGGATATGGGTTAATTTTCACTTTCTAAGGCTTCCACTAGATGTCAACTGTTTTTAGAACGTGGTTTCAGGCTTCTCATGTGAAGGGGGGCCAGATGGAAGATGTTTGAGTAAGGGGTCTGCCTACAGCCTCGTTCTCAGTCATGCGCTTTCACTTGAGAGGTTGCTCTCGTTCCAGTGCATTTCTACAGACAATAGAATTCTCCGGTTGGAACATTATTGAACTTTTATGATAAAAACATCCTAAAGATTGATTCTATACTTAGTTTGACAAGTTTCTTCGACCAGTAATATAACTTTTTGAACGTTTCGTCCGAATGGACCAGATCGCGCTTTTGGATTGTTTACCAAACGCCCTAACAAAAGAAGCTATTGGACATAAATGGACATAAATGATGGACATTATCGAACAAAACAAGCATTTATTGTGGAACTGCGATTCCTGGGAGTGCATTCTGATGAAGATCATCAAAGGTAAGTGAATATTTCGAATGCTATTTATGAATAATGTTGACTACCCAACATGGCGGATATTTCTCTGGCTGGTTTGGGCTCTGAGCGCCGTTCTCAGATTATGCTTTTTCCGTAAAGTTTTTTTGAAATCTGACACAGCGGTTGCATTAAGGAGAAGTGTATCTGAAGTTTCATGTATAATAGCTGTATTTTCATCAACATTTATTCTGAGTATTTCTGTGAATTCATGTGGCTCTCTGCGATATCACTGCATGTTTTGGAACTACTGAATCTAACACGCCAATATAAAATAAGATTTTGGGATATAAATATGAACTTTACCGAACAAAACATACATGTATTGTGTAACATGAAGTCCTATGAGTGTCATCTGATGAAGATCATCAAAGGTTAGTGATTCATTTTATCTCTTTGTGCTTTTTGTGACTCCTATCTTTGGCGGGAAAAATGGCTGGGTTTTTCTGTGACTTGGTGGTGACCTAACATAATCGTTTGTGGAGCTTTCGCTGTAAAGCATTTTTTAAATCAGACACTGTGGCTGGATTAATGAGAATTTTATCTTTAAAATGGTGCCTAATACTTGTATGTTTGAGAAATTTGATTTATGAGATTTCTGTTGATTTGTATTTGGCGCCCTGCAATTTTATTGGCTGTTGGCGAGGGGAACCCCAGTCTTAGACAGGTTATTGGAGGACCAAAAAAGCCGATACCGATTAATCGGCCAATTTGTTTTATTTATTTGTAATAATGACAATTACAACAATACTGAATGAACACTTATTTTAACGTAGTATAATACATCAATAAAATCAATTTAGCCTCAAATAAATGAAACATGTTCAATTTGGTTTAAATAATGTAAAAACAAAGTGTTGGAGAAGAAAGTAAAAGTGCAATATGTGCAATGTAAAAAAGCTAACGTTTAAGTTCCTTGCTCAGAACATGAGAACATTTGAAAGCTGGTGGTTCCTTTTAACATGAGTCTTCAATATTCCCAGGTAAGAAGTTTTAGGTTGTAGTTATTATAGGAATTATAGGACTATTTCTCTCTATACCATTTGTATTTCATTAACCTTTGACTATTGGATGTTCTTATAGGCACTTTAGTATTGCCAGTGTAACAGTATAGCTTCCGTCCCTCTCCTCGCCCCTAACTGGGCTCGAACCAGGAACACATCGACAACAGCCACCCTCGAAGCATCGTTACCCATCGCTCCACAAAAGCCGCGGTCCTTGCAGAGCAAGGGGAACAACTTCTCCAAGTCTCAGAGCGAGTGACGTCACCGTTTGAAACGCTATTAGCGCGCACCCCGCTAACTAGCTAGCCATTTCACATCGGTTACACCAGCCTAATCTCGGGAGTTGATAGGCTTGAAGTTATAAACAGCTCAATGCTTGAAGCATTGCGAAGAGTTGCTGGCAAACACACAAAATAATTATAACATAACACACAGAAATACGAGCCTTTGGTCATTAATATGGTCGAATCCGGAAACTATCATTTCGAAAACAAAACGTTTATTCTTTCAGTGAAATACGGAACCGTTCCGTATTTTATCTAACGGGTGGCATCCCTAAGTCTAAATATTGCTGTTACATTGTACAACCTTCAATGTTATGTACAATTCTGGCCGTCATTGAAAATAAGAATGTGTTCTTAACTGACTTGCCTTGTTAAATAAAGGTGTAAAAAAATATATATAATAAATAAATCAATCGGCCAAATCGGTGTCCAAAAATAACGATTTCAGATTGTTATGAAAACTTAAAATCGGCCCTAATTAATAGGCCATTCTGATTAATCGGTCCACCTCTACTATATACTGTATGTCAATGGAATGAAATGCTTTTAAAAGCACTGTGGAATCAGTTGTGGGATGGCATCAAATGTGAATCACAGAATCTATTCAAAACATCCATCAAGCGCTATGATGGAACTGGCTCTCATGAGGACCGCCACAGGAAAGGAAGACCCAGAGTTACCTCTTCTGCAGAGGATAAGTTCATTAGAGTTTACTGCACCTCAGATTGCAGCCCAAATAAATGCTTCACAGAGTTCAAGTAACTAGTAACAAGTAACTAAATCAACTATTCAGAGGAGACTGTGTGAATCAGGCCTTCATGGTCGAATTGCTGCAAAGAACCACTACTAAAGGACATCAATAAGAAGAAGAGACTTGCTTGGGCCAAGAAACACGAGCAATGGACATTAGACAGGTGGGAATCTGTCCTTTGGTCTAATGAGTCCAAATTTTTGATTTTTGGTTCCAACCACCGTGTTTGTGTGAGACGCAGAGTAGGTGAACTGATGATCTCTGCATGTGTGATTTGCTGATGACACTGTCAGTGATTTATTTTGAATTTAAGGCACACTTAACCAGCATGGCTACCACAGCATTCTGCAGCGATACACATCCCATCTGGTTTGTGCTTAGTGGGACTATCATTTGTTTTCCAACAGGAAAATGACCCAACATACCTCTAAGCTGTGTAAGGGCTATTTGACCAAGAAGGAGAGTGATGGAGTGCTGCATCAGATGACCTGGCCTCCACAATCACCCGACCTCAACCCAATTGAGATGGTTTGAGATGAGTTGGACCGTGGAGTGAAGGAAAAGCAGCCAACAAGTGCTCAGCATATGTGGGAACTCCTTCAAGACTGTTGGAAAAGCATTCCAGGAGAAGCTGGTTGAGAGAATGCCAAGAGTGTGCAAAGCTGTCATCAAGGTAAAGGGCGGCTACTTTGAATAATCTAAAATATATTTAGATTTTTTAACACTTTTTTGGTTACTACATGATTCCATATGTGTTATTTCATAGTTTTGATGTCTTCACTATTATTCTACAATGTAGAAAATAGTCAAAATAAAGAAAAACCCATGAATGAGTAGGTGTGTCCAAACTTTTGACTTGTACTGTACACTGCTGCTACGTTTTACTATCTGTCACTTTATCCCTACCTATATGAACATATCTACCTCAATTACCTCGTACCCCTCCACATCGACTCGGTACTGGTAGCCCTTGTCTATAGCCAAGTTATCGTTACTCATTGTGTATCTATTATTACTTTTATTATTACATGTTTTACATTTCTGTTATTTCTCTATTTGCTTTCTCTCTGCATTGTTGGGAAGAGCCCCTAAAGGAAGCATTTTACTGTTAGTCCACACCTGTTCTTTACGAAGCATGTGACAAATACAATTGTATTTGATTGAAGTCAGACCAAGGTCTAGATGGTATTTGTTTCTTTCAGATACTTCGAGCCTCCGTGGAGTGCCAGATGTGCATGTGAGACTATTCTGTTGGTTCCAGTGTGCCAGACAGTCTCAATGAAGCACAGCTAAGTATTTGAAAGAAAACAAATACTAGGAGGTTCAAGCGGGATTTTCATACTGTCCCAAAATTTGGGTGCTCTCTCAATCAGATCATTTCCGTCAGCATGTTTTGGGCCTTCAAAACAAGTCGTCAAAACGTCAATTCCCCTCTAATTTGACCCTTGACGTTAGGTCACGATATTGTGGTGGGTTGTGGTGGTGGTCGAAGCAGGAAATACATCCAAATACTCCGAAATACTGTTCTTGATGGGCCTCACTCAACCCACAGAGATGCAATACATGTATGTACCACAGCCCTTTCACTGCCTAATCAGACTGTCCATTCTAAGTTGACCTGGACAATTACGACCCGTTAGCTCCGTCCGTGATCCAAGGCCACCACCACCAGGGCACTCACGCTAACGATCCCCTTTCTAAACCTCAAAAAAGAAACAAAAGACAAAAGCTTAGGTACATGAGTACGACCTTGAAGTCATAGTACATAATGGTATTCCTTTTAGAGCGGAGACCAGAGAAATCAAGAGAGACCCGAGACCAAGAGAGGGAGAGAGAGAGACTGAAAATGACAGAGAACATCTAAGAGTGACACACAACCCTAACAACCAGCCGTGGCAATAGTTGCTATCGATACTAACAATGCAGAGGGAAGGACTCTAGGGACTATGAATAGAGCAGAGGTTAACACAGGGCCATCCAGACCGAAAATGACACAGGCCTTTTCACACGGTCGCGAACATGGCAGCGAAAAAATCAGTCAGTCATACTCATTTCCATATAAATAGGTGACTTCTGGACATAAAATGAGCAGGTGGCTTGATAAGTGGATGGCTGGCCCCTGTAATTACCGCTACCGAAGGCGAGGCGGCTAAAACACTTTTATCCCCTACTCTCTAAAAGTTGTCGGCAGCAGCTCGAAAAAGTCCAGTTTCAAGCTGTGTTCAGAGGTCAGTTTGTGCACTTCACTATGGATTTCTCTGAGTTTGTCACTTCTGAGATGACCCTGATTAAATTAACACAACCATGTGTCGTGTTGTTCTTTTACATGGATAGCTACATTTCTTTATAAATGTAATCATTTTTCATGTGCGACAGATTTTGGGATTTTGGGATTTGGAATAAACGTGTCAGGCGGTGGGTGTAGCTGGTGCATGAAGTCAGGCGCAGGAGAGCAGAGATGAGTGAACAACGCACTTTACTAGAGAAAATAGCACAAAGTAACAAAACCAATGTGCGAACAATAATGGTTGCCATACAACACGGGTGAACACAGCACCCGGAACAAACCAGCCGGCAACGTACCGACCCTAACAATAAACAAACACACACAAAGACATGGGGGAAACAGAGGGTTAAATACATGACCAGTAATTGGGAAATGAAAACCAGGTGTGTGGGAAACATAGACAAAACCAATGGAAAATGAAAAGTGGATCGGCGATGGCTAGAAGACCGGCGACGTCGACCACCGAGCGCCGCCCGAACAAGGAGAGGAACCGACGTCGGCGGAAGTCGTGACAAAAAGTCTTCGCTTTATTTGTCCCCTCATTTCAGACCCCAACCCAGAAAACCCCCATCCTACCAATTAACCGCACCGCACCTCGACCCAGGAAGTGACATTGTGTGCCAACAGCGGTGATTGATCTCTCCTCCACCTACTCTCGTCTATTGTGTGTGTTACACAATAAGTGCTATAAGAATCAGTAAGATTTCTTGGGCTGTGGAGATCTGAATGGCCTCTTTGAACTCTGTTCTCACTCTTGTCTCACTGTTGTCTATAGTGAGTCATACCAAGGAATATATGAGAATCAGTGAGATTTCTCTGGCTGTTGGCCTCTTGAACTCTCTTCTTGTCAAGTGGAGCCAGAGAGACGAGAGAAGCTGATTGTGACTCATCAGATTAAGATCCAATCAGGGATAATGATGACTCATCATTAGCAATAAGCAATAAAACTGTTTCTGGCCATTTTGAGCCTGTAACGAACCCACAAATGCTGATGCTCCAGATACTCAACTAGTCTAAAGAAGGCCAGTTTATTGCTTCTTTAATCAGAACAACAGTTTTCAGCTGTGCTAACATAATTGCAAAATACTTTACTAATGATCAATTAACCTTTTAAAATTATACATTTGGATTAGCTAACATAACGTGCCATTGGAACACAGGAGGGATGGTTGCTGATAATGGGCCTCTGTACGCCTATGTCGATATTCGATTGAAATCAGCCGTTCCCAGCTACAATAGTCATTTACAACATTAACAACGTCTAAACTGTTTTTCTGATTAAGTTGGACCAAAAAATATGTTTTTCTTTCAAAAACAAGGACATTTCTAAGTGACCCCAAACTTTTGAAAGGTAGTGTACATACAGTATATAACACATGTAAGCAATAACAGCACTGACATTCACATCTTCTCACAGAGTGCAATCTCTCATACTAGTAGTGTTTGATGAAACCACACACTAGTGCTACTTTGAGTTGCGATGTTGCCTGTGATAGCTTCACCTACACTATAGTATGACGGTAAAATGATGATGATGCGGTTATTAGGTTAATAACTAGTCTGCTATTCACTCTTTATTGGTCATATGACACACAGCTTTGCAATGCACACATGCACACACACAGACCCACAAAACACACAGCTTGTCCCTTCCCTTTATTGTGCAAGAGCACGTCACCATTCCTTTTTCTGATGTCAGTCTGCCTGATAGCAGTGAGCTTACAAGGTGCTAAGTACCTGGATGCCTTCGGGGAGAGACTGAAAGCCCTACCTGGCTTTGGAGAGGCTTGGGTCGTAATTGGATACATGGCTGGTTGGAGAAACGGATAGAGAGCCTCGGAGAATATTGAAGAAGCACTAAGCCTACAGAAATTACAGATGCATGCTTTAGCATTGCGAGGAAGTTGTAAAAGTCTGATGAATGGTTTCTGTCTGTCAATTCTTTGGCATACTTCCTCCCATGGAAAATGTGGAGTCTTGATGATGCAGTAAAGGACCACTGGCGATTTTAGCATGCAAATCTTGGTGGAGCAAACAAAAGAAATGTGGGATGCATGCCAGCAAAGCCACAACATAACACTAAACAATACATTAATTGCACTATAACTTTGACAAACAATGCCCACAAACTGTTAGGGCCTTCATAAAGCTGTCCCAACAGCAGAGTCCCAACAGCAGTCCCAGCACCTTAACACTGCTACAGTTCATTCAGCCTCATTTACTGCCGTTAAAAAAAACATAGCTGATATGGCTGACTTGCTTAAACAAATGTGGCTTCTACTGACAATTGAGATGTACAAACTTTGGCATAAGGGGACGACGAGCGTATAAGAGGCAATCCGTAATTTCGATTAAGACAATGAGCGAGAGACGATGGACGTAGTCAATACAATCAGCACTTTTGAAATGTACAGCATCAGAATTCAGAACATGAGCCGTTCTTATATATAAACAGACAATGAAGCTCTTACAATATTCAATGATTACGTTTCTCTAAAACAGGTTATAGGCAAACAAGCACATACCGGCCACGAACAATGTGTTTACAATACCACGTTGGTGAAAATAGACCAAATTATTAGGGTGAGACATTTTGGGACTCACGTTGTTGTGATCTGCTTGAACAGGAAAGTGGCACGGCGGTCCTTCATGAGCAAAATTTGTCATCAGAGAAAAATGCCGGATTTACAATTCCAAGTTGAATGACCGTTCAAAATGTATTTTCCCAGTCGTAGCTCATTTTTCCCGAGTTCCCAGTTGTCATGAACTCACAGTTAGCCACCGATTCCTTCCAAAACAACTCCTAGTTGAACTTGCGATTTCCAACTTGTTGTGTAATGTTTATGTCCAATGGCCGATGAGCACCGAGACGTTTTATCTCTAAATTCTCTTCATATGACAAGGATAAAGGATTTGATTGTCTACTTGATTCATGGTGATTACTGCAAGCTTGCTAGCAAAGATTTTGAAAGTATGATGTTGACATGATCAGTACAATAAAAGCTACAGTAGATATAACGTGATTTGATGTCATTCTATCTATGGCCAATGACCTGACTTCTAATATAACTTTATGGCAGAACCCAAGGGGATAACATTTTCGAGCTCTAACCTTAGAATTGGGGATGACGTACTATCCCATGAGTGACAGAAATTGAGCCAATCAGGCTAGCCCCACCACCACAGAAAGCACTGAGCTAGGCTGAAACACCTGCATTTTGGAGCTGGCTTACTCAAGAAAGCAAAAAAGAGACCATGTTTGTATGCAGCTTTATTAACCCAATTACTTTTTTTTTTTCTTTTTTTTTACATTGTTTGCAAACTGATATGTGACACATATTAATGCCAAAATAACATGCAAAACAAGTGTGGGGCCCAAACAGGTGGGGCTCTGCCCTGAATGACGGGACGCCACTGTAAAGGACCATGGTATTCAATAAAATGGGTTACGGATTTTCCGAATGAGGCTGGAAATAGATTGATTCTGGGCTGTTTGGAAGCTGTTTTGAAAAGCAAAGTTGAGTTTCACTCTTGTTTCTTCCAGGTAACTTTTTGCAGTCGATCAAATAAATTGAGAAGCACATTTTCATGGTGCTGTAAAAATACCATTTGAAGAGGAAACCCCAGTCATGTGAAAGTCTGTTTTGAATTGCCTGGTGCGCCAGCAATAGCAAACCAATTAACTAGCTTGCTACCAATAAGGCTACTGTAGCTAGCTTTCACACTGTAACAGTTTAACAGTTTGGCTTTTTAACCATGCTCAGTGGTTGTAGAACTACAGTCAGAGGCTGTGTCCGAAATAGAACCCTATTTACTATATAGTGAACTACTTTTGACAAGACTCTTGTGGAACCTGGTCAAGTGTCGTGCTCTTAAGGCTAGGGGTTCCGCTAGCGGCAACATCCGCTGAAATGGCAGAGCGCGAAATTCAAAAATATTATTTTGAAATATTTAACTTTCATACATTCACAAGTGCAATACACCAAATTAAAGATGAACTTCTTGTTAATCTAGCCATCGTGTCCGATTTCAAAAAGGCTTTACAGCAAAAGCACACCATTCGATTATGTTAGGTCAGTGCTTAGTCATAGAAAAACATACAGCCATTTTCCAGCCAAAGAGAGGAGTCACAAAAAGCAGAAATAGAGATAAAATTAATCACTAACCTTTGATCTTCATCAGATGGCACTCATAGGACTTCATGTTTCACAATACATGTATGCTTTGTTCAATAAAGTTCATATTTATATCCAAAAATCTCAGTTTACATTGGCGCGTTATGTTCAGTAATGTTGTGCCTCGAAAACATCCGGCGAATTTGCAGAGAGCCACATCAATTTACAGAAATACTCATCATAAACTTTGATAAAAGATACATGTGTTATGCATAGAATTAAAGATATACTTCTCCTTAATGCAACCCCTATGTCCGATTTCAAAAACGCTTTACGGAAAAAGCACACCATGCAATAATCTGAGTACAGCGCTAAGCCACAAAAACAAGCCATACAGATACCCGCCATGTTGTGGAGTCAGTAAACGTCAGAAATAGCGTTATAAATATTCACTTACCTTTGATGATCTTCATCAGAATGCACTCCCAGGAATCCCAGTTCTACAATAAATGTTTGTTTTGTTCGATAAAGTTAATCTTTATGTCCAAATACCTCCTTTTTGTTAGCGCGTTTAGGTCACCAATCGAAATTCACAAGGCGCGGGCAAGTCCAGACGAAAAGTCAAAAAAGTTATATTACAGTTCGTAGAAACATGTCAAACGATGTATAGAATCAATCTTTAGCATGTTTTTATCATAAATCTTCAATAATGTTTCAACCGGACAATTCCTTTGTCTTTAGAAATGAAAAGGAACGCAGCTCGCACTCACGGCCGCGCGTGAGACTTAGCTCTTGGCATTCTGCCAGACCCCTTAGTCAAACAGCTCTTATTCGCTCCCCCTTCATAGTAGAAGCCTGAAACAAGGTTCTAAAGACTGTTGACATCTAGTGGAGGCCTTAGGAAGTGCAATATGACCCCATAGACACTGTATATTCGAAAGGCAATGACTTGAAAAACTACAAACCTCAGATTTCCCACTTCCTGGTTGGATTTTTTCTCAGGTTTTTGCCTGCCATATGAGTTCTGTTATACTCACAGACATCATTCAAACCGTTTTAGAATCTTCAGAGTATTTTCTATCCAAATACTATAATATAATTAATATATTATAATATAATATATTATAATAATATGCATATATTAGCTTCTGGGCCTGAGTAGAGGGCAGTTTACTCTGGGCACGCTTTTCATCCGAACATGAAAATGCTGCCCCCTATCCCAAGCAGGTTTTAAGAAAGTATTCATACACCTTGACTTATTACACATTTTGTTGTGTTACAGCCTGAATTCAAATGGATTAAATAAATAAAAATCTCACCCATCTACACACAATACCCCATAATGACAAAGTGAAAACAGGTTTGCAGAAATGTACTGAAATATTTAATTTACATAAGTATTCACACCCCTGACTCAGTACTTTGAAGAAGCACCTTTGTTGCCAATGACAGCTTTGAGTTGTCTTGGGTATGTCTGTATCAGCTTTACACATTTGGATTTGGGGATTTTCTCCCATTCTTTTTTTGCAGATTTTCTCAAGCTCTGTTAAGTTGGATGTGGAGTGGCGGTGAACAGCAAAGTCTTTCCACAGACTTTCAATGAGATTCAAGTCTGGGCTTTGGTTGGGCCACTCAGGGACTTTCACATTCTTGTTATGAAGCCACTACAGCGTTGCTTTGGCTGTATGTTTTGGGTCATTGTCCTGTTGTACTCTGAAGCAGGTTCTCATCAAGGATTTGCCTGTATTTGGCTTTATTCTTTACCAGTCTCCCAGTTCCTGCTGCTGAAAAGCATCCCCATAGCATAACGCCGCCACCACCATGCTTCACGGTAGGGATTGTGTTATTGGGTGATGAGATCTGCCTGGTTTTCTCCAGACATAGCGCTTTGTATTCAGGCCAAAGAGTACAATTTTTGTCTCTCCAGACCACAGAATATTTTAGCTTTATCTTTCACATGCCTTTTCTCAGGAGTGGCTTTCGGCGAGCCACTCTCTCATAAAGTCCAGATTGGTGAAGTGCTATAGAGACTGTTGTCCTTCCGGCAGGTTCTTCCATCTCAGCCAAGGAACTCTGTAGTTCTGTCAGTGGTCATTGGCTTCTTGGTAACCTACCTGACCAAGGTCCTTCTTGCCCGGTTGCTCAGTTTGGTCGGACGGCCAGCTCTAGGCAGAGTCTGGGTAGTTCCATATTTTTCAATTTCCCAATATTGGAGACCACTGTGCTCTTGGAAACTTTCAACACTCCAGATATTGTTTAAAAACCTTTCCCAGATATATGCCTCATCACAATTCTATCTCAGAAATCTACGGACAGTTCCTAGCACTTCATGGTATAGTTCCTGCTCTGACATGCACTGTCATCTGTGGGACAGGTATGTTTCATGGCTAAACAATTTAATTGGCCACAGGTGGACTCCAATCAAGTTGTAGTGACATCAAGGAAGATCAAAGGAAATTGGATGTGCCTGAGCTCAATTTGGTGTGTCATAGCAAAGGGGTGGCAGTACTTATGTCTATTAGATTTTTTTTAATTCAAGGGGAATGAATGCTTTCTGAAGGAACTGTATATAGGGAATAGGGTGCCAGTTGAGAAAGAACACGACAACATGTGAAGTTTGAGCTGCCTGTCAGTGACTAGATTGAGTGAGATCAGCCTCTTGAGCAAAAAATGCCTTTCATGGGAGAGAAGGGAGGATGGGATGTCTGTTGGTTTGAAAAAAGCATGGTACACTGTGTTCCCTGTGTTCTAAAAAATTAGAAGAGGTCTCGTCCACCTCGCCCCAGACTCCATGTTCCAACGAGTCCTTTTGTCCAATGAATAACTCTTTGATGCATGATACTCCATTTCCATGTGGCAGAGCAATGTCTGCCTCTCTCCCTGTTCTAACAGGCACCTGTCTGAGCTGTCAAAAGTGCAATTTTTGATCTATCTATCTGTTGTTGTGAGATGGAAGGAAGGAAGTCTCCCGACTCCACAATAGCAAGATATACTCTCACTTCTCTGCCCCTGAATGACCTCTCTCGGCTATCAAACTGTCAAAAGTCGCCCAGAAGCATTGAGGTTCTCTAATGGGAGTGACATTTCAGAAAATTGTCCCCATGCTGAAACAGCTGAGTCTTTGATTGGTTTTATACGAAAAACTAAAGGAAAATGTCATTGATATAGTGTTTTGTAAAATGTCAATAACGATGAATCCTGTGGCGTAGTAACAGTATACAGTTTTACGGTGTATTTGAATTTGACTGTGTTTTGTTTTTACACCCTGAGTGAGAGTGTTGACACATACAGGTATAGGATCTTATTTTGAGTCAGTTTACTACAGCAGGAAATGTGAAATTGTATGTGGATTATAATGATTGTAAATGTGTGTAGGGACTGATACATTTTTCATAAGGGAAAATCAAGTGGAAATTATAAACTTCAGAAGCCTTTTTAAACCTCAAACACACTACAACTTTAAAATGTCCTGTGTTGCAGGAAAGTTCTCATGCAGCAGGACGATCAAATTAAGATCCTACACCTGTACAATATGCATTACTGAACACAGCCCTTTTTCATCTATTTGATGTTTTATCGGGGCCGGCTCCAGGCATAAGCGACATAAGCAGTCGCTTAGGGCCCCAGGCTGCTAGGGGGCCCCAAAACAAAACCAAAAAACATTTTTTTAGGAACTCAGTTGGGGTCTCAACTTACTGTTGCGAGTTAAAATAATACAATACACAAGCAACGTGTCTCATGTCAGTCATTTACAGGCACTCAATTAGCCATGTCAGCTAACAATTTTAAGATTGGTAAGATAGTCTAGCCAGCTATCTAAACGCTATTCGGCCACTAATCATGGCCGAATAGCGACTGGGCATGCAGTATACGTGCCCAGGGGCCCTGACCTACAAGGGGCCCCCATTTAGATTTTGTTAGCCACTCAAATATCATTAACATGGCATAAGTCTCTTCCTGGCCGGTTCCCCTCTCTCCACTGGGATTCTCTGCCTCTAACCCTATTACAGGGGCTGAGTCACTGGCTTACTGGTGCTCTTTCATGCCGTCCCTAGGAGGGGTGCGTCACTTGAGTGGGTTGAGTTACTGACGTGATCTTCCTGTCTGGGTTGGCGCCCCCCCTTGGTTTGTGCTGTGGTGGAGATCTTTGTGGGCTATACTCGGCCTTGTCTCAGGATTGTAAGTTGGTGGTTGAAGATATCCCTCTAGTGGTGCGGGGGCTGTGCTTTGGCAAAGTGGGTGGGGTTATATCCTTCCTGTTTGGCCCTGTCCGGGGGTATCTTCGGATGGGGCCACAGTGTCTCCTGACCGCTCCTGTCTCAGCCTCCAGTATTTATGCTGCAGTAGTTTATGTGTCGGGGGGCTAGGGTCAGTTGGTTATACCTGGAGTACTTCTCCTGTCTTATCCAGTGTCCTGTGTGAATTTAAGTATGCTCTCTCTAATTCTCATGCTCTCTCTTTCTTTCTCTCTCTCTGAGAACCTGAGCCCTAGGACCATACGTCACGGCAAACCGGGCATGATGACTCCTTGCTGTCCCCAGTCCACCTGGCCTTGCTGCTGTTCCAGTTTCAACTGCTCTGCCTGCGGTTATGGAACCCCTACCTGTCCCAGACCTGCTGCTTTCAACTCTTAATGATCGGCTATGAAAAGCCAACTGACTTTTATTCCTGATTATTATTTGACCATGCTTGTCAGTTATGAACATTTTGAAAATCTTGGCTCTCTCTAATTCTCTCCTTCTCTCTTTCTTTCTCTCTCTCGGAGGACCTGAGCCCTAGGACCATACGTCAGGACTACCGGGCATGATGACTCCTTGCTGTCCCCAGTCCGCCTGGCCTTGCTGCTATTCCAGTTTCAACTGTTCTGCCTGCGGTTACGGAACCCCTACCTGTCCCAGACCTGCTGTTTTCAACTCTTAATGATCGGCTATGAAAAGCCAACTAACATTTATTCCTGATTATTATTTGACCATGCTTGTCATTTATGAACATTTTGAAAATCTTGGCTCTCTCTAATTTTCTCCTTCTCTATTTCTTTCTCTCTCTCGGAGGACCTGAGCCCTAGGACCATACGTCAGGACTACCGGGCATGATGACTCCTTGCTGTCCCCAGTCCGCCTGGCCTTGCTGCTATTCTAGTTTCAACTGTTCTGCCTGCGGTTATGGAACCGCCACCCGTCCCAGACCTGCTGTTTTCAACTCTTAATGATCGGCTATGAAAAGCCAACTGAAAATTATTCATGATTATTATTTGACCATGCTTGTCACTTATGAACATTTTGAACATCTTGGCATAGTTCTGTTATAATCTCCACCCGGCACAGCCAGAAGAGGACTGGCCACCCCTCTCATAGCCTGGTTCCTCTCTAGGTTTCTTCCTAGGTTTTGGCCTTTCTAGGGAGTTTTTCCTAGCCACCGTGCTTCTACACCTGCATTGCTTGCTGTTTGGGGTTTTAGGCTGGGTTTCTGTACAGCACTTCGAGATATTAGCTGATGTACGAAGGGCTATATAAAATAAACTTGATTGATTGATTGATAATGTGTAGAATTGCAGGAAATTAGCTGTAAAACTGCACATTCATTCTCTCTGCCCCATGGCAACAAAAGTATAAGTGCATTGTAGTACCCGGCAGACTCAACACGTGGGATAGACTGATTGAACATGTCAGCCACCATACTGATAGAACATCCTTTTATTTTACACATGCTCATCTCTCCTCCATCGTCACTTTTGCCTTCTGCCAGGCGGCCAGGACCGAAGAGTTGAGTGTCAGTATGGTGGATGATTAGCACAGTTAGCACAGCCCGTCACAATCAGCCCCTCGATAAGCTCTCAAGCACTCGCAGTTGGGCTGTTCACCCCCCGCGGCTATTTCCAGTGCCAGGTCTTGCCACATGAGTCAACGACGGCAGATGATTTAAGCACTGGCTTTGTGTCACTCGGCGCAAGACAGCAGACCTATTTTCAATTAGTATTTGTTTTGGTCCCCTAAATATTTAAGCTGCGCTTAATCGAGCTTGGTCGACACAAATGGAATCAATGGACTAGTCCTGAAATAGTAAACCCCGCCAACCTGGCACTCAAGGTACACTCAATCAAACTCTCAAAGTCTTTGAAAGAAAACAAATTCTATTTGAACCCATGTCTGAGCTGGGGCTGGCTTTGTGTCACCCATTGCAAAGCGTGGCCTGAATGAGGAATTGGATGCATATTAAGGAGTGATGACTCCTACCACACCCACAGTTAAAGGCAAGCTGTTGCAATCCAGTCGCAATCCGAGACACCCATTAATCTTTTGCCATCCGAGGTGCATTCATTTGACTTGTACCAAGCCCTATATGTTTGGCATGTAATGCATGGTGATGGTGAAAGACAATGAGGAGCTTTAGTTAACGCATTTTATATGCCAGGGTTGTGTAGTGACAGTTGATTGCTCTTTGTTCGTAACATATCATGCTGACATACTTGGGGTGTATTCATTCCGCCGATTCTGTTGAAAAACATTTCTTAAACGGCAGCAAACTGGAACCAAACGGGGAGGTACCTACCTGCATTTGTCCAGTAGAAACTCTTGTTTTGCTCTGTTTGTTTCCATATGGTTCATAAACGGTAAACGGTTTCCGTAATGAATATACCCGTGTGTATTTTAAGGGAGAAAGAGTGCCCAAAGATATGCAGTTGAGTGAATTGATCAAACTCGTTCTTCTCCAACATACAATGATGTTATTCATTGCATGTTGTACTGACATGCTTAGTGAGCATTTTAAGGGTTTAGGAGTACAGGTAGCATAAATGTAGCACTCTACTCGTCCCACTAGTTTTTTACCTGGTGTTTTCTAGAAAATGACGTGGTATCAATGTGTACTTTCTGGCACAAATATTTTCTCTATTGGTGCTTCTTATGTTATTATTGTGTATAATTGCCATTTTTACCTGATTTTAGGGTGGCTTAGTATATGGGTTGTGTGGAAATATGCCACTGTTAAATGGCAATATGCTTTGTGTTACAGTGAGCATTAGGTTGGCCTCACGTTACATTTCAACAATAAACAACTTCATTATACTAAGTATGGCTTAATGAATGGTTCACACTCAGTGTATGGGTGAAATGAAAAACATGAACATTACCACTTTTTTAGGGCAAATACCATTATATGCCATTATCAAAGCTTTTCCTTGGACTGTTCCTCTTATAGTGGGCACATGGTAATCAGTATCCTCTTTAGTGACTCCTACATGAAGTGAGAGGGATCCAGAGGACACATTCACCGAAGCTAGCAGTTCTGTCACAACTAATGCGTCAGAAGCACAATTAGAAAGCATTTTTCAATTTTGGGCTCTTTTTGTTGTTCTCTCTCGCTTCTTTCAAAGTGCACAGCAAGAGAGCAGGGAGGCCTGCGTCAGGAAATGGCCACACCGAAAAGTCAACTTTGTGTTGTGGGTCGTTGAGCTTTTTTTTATTCAGACATTGATAACTACAGTGACTTGATGTCTCCTTGTCTTCTCACTGTAATTCAACACGGCATTTCTTTGGATTTGTGACATAACATAGAGTGTTTGGTGTCTTACAGTAAAGTACAGCTCTAAATAAGACATAATTGTCAGGTTAAAAATTCCTTCTGTCAAATCAAATCAAACCAAATTGTATTTGTCACATGCGCCAAATACAACAGGTGTAGATCTTATAGTGAAATGCTTACTTACGAGCCCCTGACTGACAGTGCAGTTTCAAAAAATACAGATAAGAATAAGAGATAAAAGTAACAAGTAAATAGGAGCAGTAAAAAATAACATTATATGCGGGGGGTGCCGGTACAGAGTCAATGTGCGGGGGCACCGGTTAGTTGAGGTAGTATGTACTTGTAGGTAGAGTTAATTAAAGTGACTATGCATAGATGACAACAGAGAGTGGCAGTGGTGTGGAGAGGGGATGGGGGGGGGGGGAATGTAAATAGTCTGGGTATCCATTTGACTAGATGTTCAGGAGTCTTATGGCTTGGGGGTAGAAGCTGTTTAGAAGTCTCTTGGACCTAGACTTGGCGCTCCGGTACCGCTTGCCGTGTGGTAGCAGACAGTCTATGACTAGGGTGGCTGGAGTCTTTGACAATTTTCAGGGCCTTCCTCTGACACCACCTGGTATAGAGGTCCTGGATGGCAGGAAGCTTGGCCCCAGTGATGTACTGGGCCATTCGCACTACCCTCTGTAGTGCCTTGCGGTCGGAGGCCGAGCAGTTTCCATACCAGGCAGTGATGCAACCAGTCAGGATGCTCTCGATGGTGCAGCTGTAGAACCTTTTGAGGATCTGAGGACCCATGCCAAATCTTTTCAGTCTCTGGAGGGGGAATAGGTTTTGTCGTGCCCGCTTCACAACTGTCATGGTGTGCTTGGACCATGTTAGTTTGTTGGTGATGTGGACACCAAGGAACTTGAAGCTCTCAACCTGCTCCACTGCAGCCATGTCAATTAGAATGGGGGCGTGCTCGGCCCTCTTTTTCCTGTAGTCCACAATCATCTCCTTTGTCTTGATCACGTTAAGGGAGAGGTTGTTGTCCTGGCCCCACACGGCCAGGTCTCTGACCTCCTCCCTATAGGCTGTCTCGTTGTTGTCGGTGATCAGGCCTACCACTGTGGTGTCATCGCCAAATTGAATGATGGTGTTCCAGTCGTGCCTGCCTGTGCAGTCATGAGTGAACAGGGAGGGGGCTGAGCACGCACCTCTGAGGGGCCCCTGTGTTGAGGATCAGCGTGGCTGATGTGTTGTTACCTACCCTTACCACCTAGGGCTGGCCCGTCAGGAAGTCCAGGATAAAGTTGCAGAGGGAGATGTTTAGTCCCAGGGTCCTTAGCTTATTGATGAGTTTTGAGGGCACTATGGTGTTGAACGCTGAGCTGTAGTCAATGAATAGCATTCTCACATAGGTGTTCCTTATGTCCAGGTGTGAAAGGGCAGTGTGGAGTGCAATAGAGATTGCATCATCTGTGGATCTGTTTGGGGGGTATGAAAATTGGAGTGGGTCTAGGGTTTCTGGGATGATGGTGTTGATGTGAGCCATGCCCAGCCTTTCAAAGCACTTCATGGCTACAGGCGTGAGTGCACGGGTCGGTAGTCATTTAGGCAGGTTACCTTACTGTTCTTGGGCACATGCACTATGGTGGTCTGCTTGAAACATGTTGGTATTACAGACTCGGACAGGGAGAGGTTGAAAATGTCAGTGAAGACACTTGCTAGTTGGTCAGCGCATGCTCGCAGTACACATCCTGGTAATCCGTCTGGCCCTGCGGCTTTGTGAATGTTGACCTGTCTAAAGGTCTTACTCACATCATCTGCGGAGTGCGTGATCACACAGTCTTCCGGTACAGCTGGTGGTCTCATGCATGTTTCAGTGTTATTTGCCTCTTAGCGAGCATAGAAGGAGTTTAGCTTGTCCGGTAGGCTCGTGTCACTGGGCAGCTCTCGGCTGTGCTTCCCTTTGTAGTCTGTAATGGTTTGCAGGCCCTGCCACATCAAACGAGCATCAGAGCCAGTGTAGTACGACTAGATCTTAGTCCTGTATTGACGCTTTGCCTATTTGATGGTTCGTCGGAGGGCATAGCAGGATTTCTTATAAGCTTCCGGGTTAGAGTCACACTCCTTGAAAGCGGCAGCTCTAACCTTTAGCTCAGTGCAGATGCTGCCTGTAATCTATGTTTTCTGGTTGGGGTATGTACGTACAGTCACTTTGGGGACGACGTCATTGATGCACTTATTGATGAAGCCAATGACAGTTGTGGTGTACTCCTCAATGCCATTGGAGGAATCCCGGAACATATTCCAGTTTGTGCTAGCAAAACAGTCCTGTAGTTTAGCATCTGCTTCATCTGATCACTTTTTTATTGATCTCGTCACTGGTGCTTTCTGCTTTAAGTTTTGCTTGTAAGCAGGAATCAGGAGGATAGAATTATGGCCAGATTTACCAAATGGAGGGTGAGGGAGAGCTTTGTATTCATCTCTGTGTGTGGAGAATAGGTGGTCCAGAGTTCTTTTCCCTCTGGTTGCACATTTAACATGTTGAAAGAAATGAGGTAAAACTGATTTAAGTTTCCCTGCATTAAAGTCCCTACTACTAGGAGTGCCGCCTCTGGGTGAGCGTTTTCTTGTTTGCTTATAGCAGAATACAGCTCATTCAATGCTATCTTGGTGGCAGCCTCTGAAATTGGTGGTATGTAAAACAGCTACAAAGAATATATTTGAAAACCTTTGGTAGGTAATGTGGTCTGCAGCTTATCATGAGAAACTCTACCTCAGGTGAGCAATGGCTCGAGACTTCCTTTGATATCGTGCACCAGCTGTTGTTTACAAAAATACATAGACCGCCGCCCCATCCAGCTGTATGTTGATATTGTCGTCGTTCAGCCACGACTCCGTGAAACATAAAATGTTACAGTTTTTAATGTCCTGTTGGTAGTTTAATCTTCCCAATAACTCGTCCATTTTATTGTCCAAAGATTGCATGTTTGCGAGCAGAATTGAGGGGAGTGGGGGTTTATTCGATTGCCTCCTACTTCTCAGAAGGCAGCCCGCCCTCCGGCATCTCTTTCTCCGCATCCTCTTTACGCAGATCACTGGGGTCGGGGCCCGTTCCCGAGGGAGCCGTATATCCTCCGTCTCGGGCTCGTCAGAGTCGTGAAAGAAGAAAAAGGATTCTGCTAGTCCGTGGTGAGTATTGACAGTCGTGATGTCTAGAAGATATTTTCGGTCATAAGAGACGGTAGTGGCAACATTATGTACAAAAATAGTACAAAAATAAGTTACAAACAACTTCTTCATAATACCCTACAGTTGGAGGCATTGGTGCCTTTCGGTCATTTCAGATTGTTGGTGAAGGACCTCTTCACAGAGGGATGCTTGTTACTTTTGTATTTGTTTTGTTTCCTCTGCTCCCACCTTGATTGAAGTATGTGTGTCTCTAACTGTAATAGCTGCTGGTCTTGTCATGCAGGGCTCCCTTGGGAATCCCTGCCTAAATAAAGGTTAACCTGTTGAGGACAGAGGGCGCTGTTTTCACTTTGGGGGAAAATCGTGCCCAATTTAAACGGCCTCGTACTCAATTCTTGCTCGTACAATATGCATATTATTATTACTATTGGATAGAAAACACTCTCTAGTTTCTAAAACCGTTTGAATTATATCTGTGAGTAAAACAGAACTCATTTTGCAGCAAACTTCCTGACAGGAAGTGGAAAATCTGAAATCGATGCTCTGTTCTAGGGCCTGCCTATAAATGTCCTTGATATTTATTAGTATACATGCACTTCATACGTCTTCCACTAGATGTCGACAGGCAGTGAGAGAAGAAATGGAGTGTATAACTTGATCTGGGGTCGAATAAAAGCTCTCGGCATGACGTGTCACCAGTTTCCTGTTTTCTGGAGAGCGCGTGAAGGGACCTGGTTTTGCCTCCTGAAAAGCTGCCGTTATAGACGACTAATATCTCCGGCTTTGATTTTATTTGATACATGTGACAATATCATCGTAAAGTATGTTTTTCAATATAGTTTTATTAGATTATTGAAATGTATTTGGGACGTTAGGCGTGTTGCGTTGTGTGCCTTTGTTCAGGAAGGAGAGCTTCGCGCCACTTTGCTAGCTTTCCGTGCTAATTGACTGGAGAAGAGGACATTCTAAAACCAAACAACGATTGTTCCCGACAAAGGACCCCTTGTACAACATTCTGATGAAAGATCATCAAAAGTAGGACCCATTTTATGATGCTATTTCATATATCTGTCGAACATGTGAAATAGTCGTTTGCGCCCAGATTTTGGGTACTCTCTCGCTATAACTAAGCTGGATGTCGTAATGAAGTTATTTTTAGAATTCTAACAAGGCGATTGCATTAAGAACTAGTGTATCTATCATTTCCTATACAACATGTATTTTCTAGTAACGTTTATGAATAGTTATTTGGTCAGAATAGTTGAGTGTCATAAAAATATCCGCACATTCTGGGAGAAGATGCTACGTTAGCACAATGTATAACCACTGATTTCAGCTCTAAATATGCACATTTTCGAACAAAACATAAGTGTATGTATAACCTGATGTTATAGGACTGTCATCTGATGAAGGTTTATGAAGGTTAGTGAAAATTAATATCTTTTGCTGGTTTATTCCCTATTGCTAACGTGCCTATTGCTATCGCTAACGTGCCTTGATGAATGAATGCGGTAGTGTGGTAGGCTATTGTAGTAAGCTAATATAATGCTATATTGTGTTTTCGCTGTAAAAACACTTAAAAAATCGGAAATATTGGCTGGATTCACAAGATGTTTGTCTTTCATTTGCTGTACACCATCGATTTTTCAGAAATGTTTTATGATGAGTATTTAGGTATTTGACGTTGGTGTCTGTAATTACTCTGGCTGCTTCGGTTCTATTTCTGACGGTAGCTGTGATGGTAGCTGCAATGTAAAACTGATTTATACCTCAAATATGCACATTTTTCGAACAAAACATAGATTTATTGTATAACATGTTATAAGACTGTCATCTGATGAAGTTGTTTCTTGGTTAGTTTGGTTGGTTCTTGGTTAGTTAGGTTGGCTTTGTGCATGCTACCTGTGCTGTGAAAAATGTCTGTCCTTTTTTGTATTTGGTGGTGAGCTAACATAAATATATGTGGTGTTTTCGCTGTAAAACATTTTAAAAATCGGACATGTTGACTGGATTCACAAGATGTGTACCTTTCATTTGCTGTATTGGACTTGTTAATGTGTGAAAGTTAAATATTTCTAAAAAATATCTTTTGAATTTCGCGCTCTGCCTTTTCAGTGGAATGTGGGAGGAGTTCCGCTAGCGGAACGCCGGTGCCAGACAGGTTAAATAATAAAAATGTGTGACTTACGTATTGTGGTTAACCTGTTTGGGCTGCAAGCCCGACACCGCCCACAATATGACAACATCCAGCTCAAAGTGCAGGGCGCGAAATTCAAAAGCTAGTTTTTAAAAATATTTAACTTTCACACATTAACAAGTCCAAGACACCAGATGAAAGATAAACTTCTTGTGAATCAAACCAACATGTCCGATTTTTAAAATGTTTTACAGGGAAGACAAAATATGTACATCTATTAGCTAACCACGTTAGCAAATGACACCACTTTTCTAACTCCATCAGTTTCTTACTCCATCAGGTGCTATCACAAATTCGACCAAATAAAGATATAAATAGCCACTAACCAAGAAACAAATTCATCAGATGACAGTCTGATAACATATTTATTGTATAGCATATTTTTTTTCGAAAAATGTGCATATTTCAGGTATAAATCATATTTTACATTTCAGCTACAAATCAGAAAGTGCACCGAAAGCAGCCATAATATTTACAGACACCAACAGACACCAACGTCAAATAGCTTATTACTCATCATAAAACATTTCCGAAAAATATATAGTTTGCAGCAATTGAAAGATAGGCAACTTGTGATTCCAAACAATATTTCCGATTTATTAAATGTTTTACAGCGAAAACAAAATGTATCGCTATATTAGCGTAGCCACAATAGAGAGACACATTTGGGCGCCCACGACCCGTTCACATGCACGACAGATATATGAAATAACATCATAAAATGAGTCTTACTTTGGCTGATCTTTCATCAGAATGTTGAAACAGGCGTCCTCTGTCCAGATGAGTCGTTGTTTCGTTTCAGAATGAGAAATATCCCTGTTCATTTACCATTTCCAGTAGCCGTGGTCCAACGTAAACACAGTCATACGACGGAACACGGCAAAACTCCCGAATAAAGTTTCAATAATCTGATTAAACTATATTGAAAAAACATACATTACGATGATATGGTCACATATATCCAAAAAAATTCGAGCCGGAGACGTTAGCCGTTCGTTAGGAAGGCAAAACAGAAGTCCATCCCACTTCCTTCAGAATACCGGAAGTGGGCGCTCAGGTTAAAGAAATAGGTTTTTTTCCACCACAGACCAAGAGGAGCAAAAAAATTTCTTCTCTGACATCCTCTTTACACCAATAGGAAGGCGTATAGACTGTCAGCAGACTCCTAGGTGTTAAGACCATGTATAGGCATCAGATTGAAAAGAGCATAGATTTCTGACATTTCACTTCCTGGTCAGGAAAAGTGCTGCAGAAGGACTTGTGTTTCACTCAGAGAAATAATTCCAACTGTTTTAGAAACTAGAAAGTGTTTTCTATCCAAAAAGAATAATAATATTCATATTGTACGAGCAAGATTTGAGTAGGAGGCCGTTTGAAATGGGCACGATTTCACTGGCTACTCAACACTTTGCCTTGCAGCCATAAGAAGTTTAAACACTGCGTTACAGTGCAAGTATTACAGCGCGAGCATTTTTAAAACCAGGGAGGTCACATTGAGATTGACGTCGCTATGTGGACATGTATATTGATATTGCAGGATATGTGTTAGTCAGTACTTATCTATGCCAATAGATCTAAGTCGCACATACTGTGTGCTATCACACTGAGACCTCCCTCCGCACACACACAAACACACACACACCCTGCGTGCCATGCGGTTGATTTTGGAGCACGTAAAGCCTCGCAATGTGTATTGACAGGCTCTTCCCATATAATTACTGCCTCGCCAGTTAATCACACAGGCAGCGAGGGATGAGGACCCTAATTGGTGAGGCTGTCCCATCCTGCGCCCGTCGTAAACACTTATTATTAACCAAAATCAATGCTGAGAGGTGCCCATCCCTCTTCATTGCCACGCCAAATATCAGGTTTTAGTCTAATATATCTCTGCTAGTCTAAACACCTTAGTTGATGACCACTCAACAATGATCACAAATATGTGATCGTACGCGTCAAAGGGTTAATTGTATTCAATGATTTTGCGCTAACCTTGAAATCCACTGTTTGGGAATTGATACCATAAAACAGGATGAACTGAACTGGACAGTTGAAACATTGAAACCTTTCATGTTTAAAATAAAAAAGAGATCATGTTTCCATCACCTATAAAGTAAATACTTGTTCATTTAAATTAGTTACTTCAATATTCATTCACTGTATATTTTTATGTTGATGACAACAGTATATCTTAACAAATGGTCTTTTGACCCTTTCGCAGTGACCTCCCACTCACAAGGCAGGCAATATGCTTGACCTCATCATCACTGGAGGCTGTTTGCCTACTAATCTCACACAAAAAGTATTCACACAATACTTTCCCCACATTTTTGTTGTGTTACAGCCTGAATTTAACCGTTATTACATTTAGATTCTGTGTCACTGATCTACACATAACAACCCATAATGTCAAAGTCGAATAATGTTTTTAGACATTTTTACAAATTAATAAAAAATTAAGGTGAAATGTCTTGAGTCAATAAGTGTTCAATCCCTTCGTTATGGCAAGCCTAAATAAGTTCAGGAGTAAAAATGTGCTTATCAAGTCACATAATAAGTTACATGGACTCTGTGTGCAATAATAGTGTTTACCATGATTTTTGAATGACTACTCTCTTTCTATACCCCACACATACAATTATCTGTAAGGTCCCTCAGTCGAGCAGTGAATTTCAAGCACAGATTCAACAACAAAGACCAGGGAGGTTTTCCAATGCCTCGCAAAGAAGGACACCTATTGGTAGATAGGTATAAAAAAATAGCAGACATTGAATATCTCTTTGAGCATGTTGTAGTCATTAATTACACTTTGGATGGTGTATCAACACACCCAGTCAGTACAAATATACAGACGTCCTGCCTTACTCAGTTGACAGAGAGGAAGGAAACTGCTCAAAGATTTCACCACGAGTCCAATGGTGATTTTAAACCAGTTACAGAGTTAATGTCTGTGATAGGAGAAAACTGAGGATGGATCAACAACATTGTAGTTACTCCACAATACTAACCTAAATGACAGAGTTAAAAGAAGTAACCCTGTACAGAACAAAATTGTTCCAAAACATGCATCCTGTTTGCAATAAGGCACTAAAGTAAAGCATTATGTTTGGGGCAAATCCAACAACACATCACTGAGTACCTGTAACGGCAGTCTACGTCGTCCTCCTCCTCAGACGAGGAGAGGCGAGAAGGATCAGAGGACCAATGTGCAGCGTGGTAATTAGACATAATGAATTTAACCTCTAACACCTCCCAAACCCGGATCCGGGATCCCCCCCATCAAAAAAGCTGACTAGCATAGCCTAGCCTAAAGCCACAGGGATATCATATAATAAAATGTTTATGAAATCACAAGTCCAAGACACCAAATGAAAGATACACATCTTGTGAATCCAGCCATCATTTCTGATTTTTAAAATGTTTTACAGGGAAGACACAATATGTAAATCTATTAGCTAACCACGTTAGCAAAAGACACCATTTTTTTACTCCATCAGTAGCTATCACAAATTCGACCAAATAAAGATATAAATAGCCACTAACCAAGAAACAACTTCATCAGATGACAGTCTGATAACATATTTATTGTATAGCATATGTTTTGTTAGAAAAATGTGCATATTTCAGGTATAAATCATAGTTTACCATTGCAGCCACCATCACAACTCTCACCAAAGCGACTAGAATAACTACAGAGACCATCGTGTATTACCTAATTACTCATCATAAAACATTTCTTAAAAATACACAGCGTACAGCAGATGAAAGACACAGATCTTGTGAATCCAGCCAATATTTCAGATTTTCTAAGTGTTTTACAGCGAAAACACAATATAGCGTTATATTAGCTTACCACAATAGCAAACATCACAACAGCATTGATTCAAGGCAAAAATAGCGATAACGTATAAACCACCAAAATATATTAATTTTTTCACTAACCTTCTCAGAATTCTTCAGATGACAGTCCTATAACATCATATTACACAATGCATATAGAGTTTGTTCGAAAATGTGCATATTTAGCGGCACAAATCGTGGTTATACAATGTGATTAGTGGCCAAAACGTCAAGCAATCTGTCCGGCGCCATCTTGGAGAGGCACCTATTCTAATCGAAAACTATTCATAAACTTGACTAAAAAAATACAGGTTGGACAGCAATTGAAAGACAAATTAGTTCTTAATGCAATCGCTGGGTTACATTTTTAAAATTAACGTTGCTTCAAGCATACAGCGTGCGCTAAAGCGAGGCGGAATTATTATTTTACATTTGTCAACATAAGTACGAATTAACAGCATAAAGACTGCTTACTATTAGCTGAGCTTCCATCAGAATCTTGGGCAAGGTGTCCTTTCTCCAGAACAATCGTCTTTGGGTTGAAAGATGTCCTCTTCTCCTGTCGAAATAGCAGCTAACGATAGCCACCCACTGGAGACGTGTCCAACTCGTGAAAGCGCATGACAAAGAAATCCCAGAAAATCGCAATAAACTGCTATAAACTGCTATAAGTCGGTTTAAATTAACTACCTTATGATGTCTTTAACACCTATAACGAATAAAAACATGACCGGAGATATAGAACTACTAAAACGAAAGCGTTTGCAGGACGCCATTGTGATGTCTTCTTGCGCCAGGCGCACCGTTGAAAAGGACGGTACTTCCGTTCCACGGTCTTATATAGGGTCCCAGATTGCGCAATCCACTCCATTCAAATTCTCCCCGCTTACTGACATCTAGAGGAAGACGTATGCAGTGCATGTAGCCCGATGGCTTACATGGGGACTTATAAACTGACCTCAGAACAGGGACCTCGATTTCTGAAATCTCACTCCGTGACAGGAAATGTGCTGCAGAATGAGTTCTGTTTCACTCAGAGAAATAATTCAAACGGTTTTAGGAACTAGAGAGTGTTTTCTATCCAATAGTAATAATAATATGCATATTGTACGAGCAAGAATTGAGTACGAGGCAGTTTAATTTGGGAACTCATTTTTACAAAGTCGAAATGGCGCCCCCATAGGCTCAAGAAGTTAATCAAACAAAACAAGACACTGTACAAAACTGACAAAACACACTAACCGTCACAGTCCCGTGTAGCACCAACACTGACACAGGAACAATCACCCACAAACAAACAGTGAGAACAGCCTACCTTAATATGGTTCTCAATCAGAGGAAACGTCAAACACCTGCCTCTAATTGAGAACCATATCAGGCAACACATTTAACCCAACATAGAAACAGACAAACTAGACACACAACATAGAATTCCCACCCAGCTCACGTCCTGACCAACACTAAACAAGCAAAACACATACGAACTCTGGTCAGGACGTTACAGTACCACTCTTCATATTTTCGAGCATGGTGGTGGCTGCATCATGTTATGGGTATGCTTGTAATCTGCAAGGACTGGGGAGTTTGTTTAGGATAAAAAATAAAAGGAATAGAGCTAAGCACAGGCAAAGTCCTAAAGGAAAACCTGGTTCAGTATGGGAGACAAATCCAATAACCTAAAACGCAAGCCAAATATACACTGGAGTTACTTACCAAGATGACATCGAATATTCCTGAGTTACAGTTTTGACTTAAATTGGCTTCAAAATGACTGTCTATCAATGATCAACAACCAACTTGACAGAGCTTGAAGATTTATTTTAAAGAATAATGGACAAATATTGTACAATCCAGGTTTACAAAGCTCTTAGAGACTTACCCAGAAAAACTGGCCAAAGGTGATTCGAACATGTATTGACTCAGGGGGTTGAATACTTATCTAATCAAAATACGTGTTTTATTTTCCATTAATATTTTTTTTTTGCATTTGTCTTCCACTTTGACATTACAGAGTAATTTGTGTAGATCGTCGACAAAAATGACAATGAAATCCATTTTAATCCCACTTTGTAACGTAACAAAATGTGGAAAAGTCAAGGGGTGTGAACACTTTCTTAAGGCACTGTACATAATTGAATACCTGACACATCCAATTATCTTAGTTATACAAGGTTTCTTATACCGTTTATGTCCAGTTTTCTTCACGCTTTTTTCCCCTCCTCTCTCTGTCTCAATTATCTTTGTTGTTGTTCTTTGCCCTCTCTCTCTTTCTCTCTGTTGGCTTGTGCTGCCTGCATGGGATTCTAAATGGTTCCCAACAGAGAGGCCTGTTGCGCCTCGAGGCCATGTCCCCTCTCCTCTTCCTGCCGGTGCCCCGCTTCCTCCCACCATCCAGCTTGCATCGTGCATCATGTATTGGGATCCTCCTCTGTGCTGCGCAGAAGCCGAGCTCTGCCACCGAGCAGCTTCAATGAGAAGCCTCAATGCGCCACGGCAGTCTAAATCTGGTCAGGTGGCATCGAGTCAGGCGATCGATAGCAACCCCCCCTGCCATATCAAAAGGCCCTTTTTACGAAATAGGATGCGCCGGGTGTTTGATGTTGAGTAAGCGTGAAGGCTATTTTCTTGATGTGTGTGCGGCAGGGAGTCCGTAGACCACCATTGGGAGAGTTGTAAATACATACCTCGCTGTTATTGGCGCTGCTTAAAATCTTGACTACCGTTAGAATGGGTATGGTGTCTCCCAATGCTTTAATTCAAAAGCTATGTACTCCTCTTGGCATTTGTTGTGACCTACCCTTTCACTGCCCAGCGCTTACGTGAAGCAACTAACTCACCTAACTTACCCAAATTAGACAAACAATAACATACAGCGGTGAGTGCCTTACTACTGTGCCGATCTGGCCTGGCGAAGGAGAGAGAGAGAGAGAAAGACAGAAATAGAGAGAGATAGAGGGCGAGAGAAAAGGATGATGCAATAACAGCCTTTTCTGTTCGAAGCAGCATCCATGCCATTTATCATCTTAATACAGCACCGGTGGAGTGTCCCACTGACGTGCTGGATCAGGTTAAATGATGACACAAACCTACTGTACCGCAATTCATCATTCTCGGGGGAGCGCTCGGTAACCAACCCTGTTGAGAGAAAAACCGGGTTACAATACTCTTGAGATCATTGCAGATCCTGGCCTGGCACTCCAGCCTGGCACTCCAGATAGGCTAAAGCAAACGTTCAAAGTAGTTGAAAGATTTTCAGATAGTATTTGAAACCGGGTTGGGTTGAGAGAGCCCAAAGTTGGCTTTCCCGGGTTTCTCAATGGATCAATGGGGCCTACTGGGTCTAGGGCGGTTATAAGATCCAGTAATAGATTTCCAATCCCTTTTACTCAGTAGAGGGCTGCTGAGTGTTAGTCTGGTGAGCTGGACTGCTGGTTGCACGTCTGCCAGCACTTAGAAACACAGTACGATCTAGGAGCAGGCCACCCCAGTCTATATAATCGTGTTCAATATGGTCTTAAAGGAAAAGCTGATCCTACATCAGCATTCCTACTCTGGGTCGCTTTCAGGGCTGCCAACTTTTGAAGAAAGCTTGGAGTGAGATTTGCTATTTGAATTGCATTGCTCCCTGGCACAACCCGTAGACTGTAGGACATTTGCACTGTTTAAAAGCTCATTTTCTGCAATTCTATGTATTTTGCATTAAAATGATAAATGACATGGATGCTGCTTCAACAGGGTGGGTGGGGTGGGGTGGGATATTAAAATACTTAAAAACCACAGGTCAGGTGTTTTCAGGATGCTTTTAACATTAAATGAACAATCAAAATCTTCTGACATATTTATTTAGGTGGTTTGACACTTTGTTCAGACAGTACTTAAATGAGACGAGGAGACAGGCAAATAGGAGAAAGTGGGAAGGTTGAAAGCAAGTGAAAAGCAGATGAAAAGTATGTAGAGTTGGACAAGGAGACTGCAATCTATGATTTGGTTACCCACTGCCATAAACCATTAAAATCAGTATTTCCTGTGCCACTATTTCTTTAAATTTAACTAGGCAAGTCAGTTAAGAACAAATGATTATTTACAATGACAGCCTACCGGGAAACAGTGTAACCCACAGCCTTGTTCAGGGGCTTAGTGACAGATTTTTACCTTGTCAGCTCTGGGATTCGATCCAGCAAACTTTCGGTTACTGGCCCAATGCTCTAACCACTAGGCTACCTGCCGCCCCCACTATACCAAGGCTCTGCACAGGAAATACTGATTTGAATGGTTTATGGCAGTGGGTAACCAAATCATAGATTGCAGTCTCCTTGTCCATATAATGCTTTCAAGGTAAGAACATTTTGTAATTTGGATGAACTCTACATACTTTTCACCTGCTTTTCACTTGCTTTTGGATTTTGTCATTTGGGTGAACTCTCTTTAAAATAGGTCTGGAAGAAAATCCTGCTTGCTCTCCAGGAGGGATGGCCACCCCTGATCTATGTTTCCCAAGTGCTGGGTGTTTGAAAATGTAATTATTTTTTTTAAACTATGAACACCCAACCTTCAAGAGACATTTAATAAATCCAATATGCATTTGGATAATGCCTACTAGTTGAAGATCCTTTCAATCACCTTACTCTACATATGATGCGTTTATGAGTTGTGAGTCAAATTATATTTGATTCATGGAGCATTTCATATCTTATACTTATTTGTATGACTTATTCAGAGCTGTCCATGAATGGCTGCCAAAATACATATCAATCAATATTAAAACTTTTTATAAAGCCCTTTTTACGTCAACAGATGTCACAAAGTGTTATACAGGGATGCAAAAAACACCAAACAGCAAGCAATGCAGATGTAGAAGCTAGGAAAAACTCCATAGAAAGGCAGGAACCTAGGAAGAAACCTAGAGCGGAACCAGGCTCTGAGGTGTGGCCTCAGATTCTCATTGTTAAGAATGAGAATTGTTCCACTAATCAGACCCTCCAAAGTAAATAAATAATAACATCTCCTGAAGACAAGATGACATTAATCTATTTGCCCCTACACCCTAACCAAATAGTGTTTAAATGTATTGTCCCCCCTCTAGAATCAAACTTACACTTTTGGGTTCACAAAATGATTTTCATAGTTACAAATCAGGTCACCCCACCGAACTACTCTACTAAAACATACTGTAGGTCTCTGTCTGCTGCCTTTTTGTTCTCGCAGCCGAAATGTCAATCACCAAACGAGGGGACTAATGCAAGTGTGGATTAAATACATTTTTACTGCATTCTGCAATAGGAACGGGAGTAACAGCAAACTAATTTGGTTGACAACATTGAACATAAAACCGCGCTACTCTTTTTACAGTTGTATAAACTCAGTGGAGAACGTTTGCTCTCCATTCAGCGCCACTCTAATCTTTTTGGTTGTGTCCAAAATGGCGTTTCTATCCCCTTGATCCCTTACATAACTAGACCAATCATATGCTTCAATGTGCCACAGTTCACAGTGCCGTGGCAGGACAGGACAACGATAGAAGTTCCTCTCGTGATGTTAAATTGCAGGCGCAGATGCTCCTATTTCAAAAATGATTTGGAGCACAGTTGAAAAGTTAACACAGACTAATTAGACAAATAAAAGGCGTACTTTTAAACGCGTGAGAGTGTGAGAAGAGGGTCACATGCATGTGTCTCATGGGCAATGTGTGAGAGTTGGCAGCTCAGAGTTGACAGCTCTGCGCTTGATCAACTTTTTTGGGCTCTGGCTTTTCCTTTTCTTTATCACTTGTTTAATTCTGTCTGGAGTGCCATATGGGCGGGGTTTACACTATTGGGACTGTTCCATTGGTACCATTATGGCAGGCGATCTTAATTTCGCACAGCTAAAGTATTTAGAAAAAACAGAATAACCTAACCTATTTGAAGTCAGGTCTGTTAGAAACACACTGCTGCTGCTGTCAACTCAAAGAGACGGACAGGTTTAATTTCCACTTCAATAAGTGAAAATGCATATGGTAGGATAATATGCCTATGGATAATATTCCAGGTGTCACATGGATATTTTGTGCCCGTCAAATTAGCATTCTGCATCCATTATCCACGGCAACCATATTTAATTCGATGTGTCCTAATGAAATGTGCTACACTATCCACGGTACAAAGCAGCCTATGCTACACTATCCCCCTGGTCAAAAGTAGTGCACTAAATAGGGAATAGGGTGCCATTTGGGAAACAGACTGTGGGATAGATGGGCTGTGTCCCAAATGGCACCCTATTCCCTATTTAATGCACTACTTTTGACCAGGGCTCATAAGCATTCATTCGGATATGTTCAATCTATACCTTTCAAACTCATTATTCTTATAATCCTGATTGCGTCAAGGAATCATGTCGCCTTAGGTGTAAACCGCTGTGCTCGCATACGATTACATTTGCTTTACAATATTACGCATGCCGAAATTAAAAACGTCTTATAAAATGTTTTACTTTGCAATATGTTTTGTCTGATTGAAAGTCAATCCAATAAGGATTTGTCCTGAATTTGTCTTTATCTCTAATTGATATTGACTGTGTATTGAGGCCAAGCGGGTGAATAGTTAAGGATCAGTGTCTTTCGCCCTTTCAGCAGTTGATTCTAACACATGACCAGCCCGCAAAAAAGACAAACACAAACACACTCAAACACAAACACTACCAGAGATGAGCTGTGGCACAATTTGACACATCTCTCGTATTATAGTCTAATGACAACAACACCATCAACCCGATAGCAGTTGTCTTCTCCACAAGACTTCCACAAGTCTGGTTCATCCTTGGGAGCAATTTCCAAACGCCTGAAGGTACCACGTCCAGGCCTCTCGAGTCACGCTACACCTTGGACCAGTCACCCAACACTTATTGGCAAAGTGATCCTCATTTGTGTTTGTTTGATTAAGACCCCATGCATTATTTATTATTGACGGGACAGAAAACAAACCTTGGGGCCTCTGGGAAGACTAGCAACAGTGTCTCTCTTCAGCACCGGCCGGCCACTCTGGAGAAGGGGAAATGGGAAGGAGAAGACAGCCGAGCTGAAGCCTCGATTGGGGCCCTTGTGTGCCTTAATAAACGAGCCACTTATCGAGCAGGCAGTTGGATAGGCAGCCCCCGAGGACCTCGAACGAGTCATTGTGATTCGCATGTTAGAGGAGATGTGAGTTTGAGATCCTCACTTCTCAATCACAGAGACATTTTTTCCCAATATTATAATTGTATATATTGAATGTTTGTTTCTATGTATGAATCCAGGTACCTGCTTAGTTAATCCAGTTACAAACTCAAAAAAGTATTGAATTCTATCTATTAATTTCATCCCATTCAGTCTATTCTATTGTGTAATTGTTTCATGTGTGTTTGGACAGGCAAGGGTTAGAATAATGGTGTTAATTAAAGCCCTCCCACCAATTTGGCCCGCTGATTTAGATGCAGGTGGATAAAAGTGTGGTAGAGACACATGTTTGGGAGAATGCAAGGATGAAGTTCGGAGTGTTTTCACATTTTTAGACCTATTGGTGTAACTTTTATCCTTGTTTTAAATCATTCGTTTTGGCGTTATTATGCATTTGGATTATAAGCAGAGACAAGAGTGTGTATCTGTGTGTCAGTAGCACCTTTTTCCCTATGATCTAGTGCATTACTTTTGACCAGAACCCAGAAATTGCAGAATGTGCCTTTTAGAACCGATATTGTATGCATTGTTATTACTAACAGGTGTGTCTGAAATGGCAACCTATTCCCTACAATATATCCTAGCCCACTACTTTTGACCAGAGCCCTGAATATTGCGGATTGAGCCTTTCAAAATGACTTATTAATGCTGTCTTTGGCTGAGTGCACTTCATGCCTTCCTTTGCCAGATGGCAGTCTGGAGTTGGAGGAGCCGCTTCTCAGCTCTCCAGAAAAGCAACCAGAAAACCCAGCAACCTCTTTTCTCACATTACTCCGTGAAAAAATATATAATCTAAGCCGAATTCGCTCTCAACGGTACAGCGTTCGGCAGTATCTAGGGGCAGCATATGGAAACTGATTTGATATCGAAATGGCCCTATTTGAATAGCAGTGTACAGGGAGGAGTTGGAGGCACTAACAATATATCCAGATGTATCCGAATTTGGAAATCCATATCGGGAGCCGCGGCTCTGATGCATTGTCGTGTAGCATACCAAAGTGTGTGTGAGGTAGTCTTCAGAGTGCTCTCCCCCTCTCTCTCTTTCTCTCCCTCCCTCTCTCTCTGTTCTCTCTCTCTTGTCCCACATCAAAGTGAAACCGAGGGAGCGGCGGGGACTCTGCATCGGTGCCGATAAGAGAAGTTCCATTAAGTCGCTTTGCCTCACAGGGATAACATTTCTTTCCCCTTCTCTGCCTTCCCAAACGGCTCAGGAAGTCTTTTCTTTACGTCTAGCCCCCTTTGTGTCATGCCATCTCTTCCCCCTCTTCTTTACAACGCTATTTACTGGGTCGTGACATCTCTTTTTCCGCCGTGGTTTGCTCACGTATTTCTATATTCATCAAGCGCCCTCGGTCAGCATGCCCAAACACGAGGTGAGCAGCGAGAGTTTTAAGAAGAATTCAGACAAGAAATGAAGGTTAACACACACACACACACACACACACACACACTAGACTAGAGGATTGACTTGAACCCCTGTCGAGACCCTTACACGGAACCCAAACCGGCTGCGCGTGTGCGCCATCGTGCAGACATTAATTTTGTCCCCCCACACCAAACGCAATCACGACACGCAGGTTAAAATATCAAAACAAACTCTGAACCAATGACATTAATTTGGGGACAGGTCGAAAAGCATTAAACATGTATGGCAATTTAGCTAGTTAGCTTGCACTTGCTAGCTAATTTGTCCAGGGATATAAACATTGAGTTGTTATTTTACCTGAAATGCACAAGGTCCTCTACTCCGACAATTAATCCACACATAAAACGGCCAACCGAATCGTTTCTAGTCATCTCTCCTCCTTCCAGGCTTTTACATCTTTGAACTTATATGGTGATTGGCATCTAAACTTTCATAGTATTACCACGACGACCGGCAAAACAGTTTGTCTTTCAATCACCCACGTGGGTATAACCAATGAGGAGATGGCACCTGCTTTAGTAAACCAATGAGGAGATGGGAAAGACAGGACTTTCAGCGCAATCTGCGTCAGAAATAGAAAGGAGTTAGCCCTTGGCATCCCAGACGCTCGTTGGCGCAAAATTTAATAATATGGATTTCTAATTTTATTTTGCGATGCTCAGCATGTTATTGAAAAGCATACAGATGACAATATCTCCACAATAAAACATAATCAATGTCCAAAATACCTGTAAAGCCTACTCTATATTATTTAGATATGCTTAATTGCTAATACTATTAAATGTTTAACAGAAGTAAAATATATTGTATAGAAGCATTGAGTTGTTATATGAATATGGCAAAATAAATGGCTTCCTACCTATGCATGGAAACCACTCCATCCTAGCCCCATAGCTGTGACCCTCACTGTACACTCAGGCTGTCTCCCAGGACCCTATTCCCCACATTGTGCACTACTTTTCACCAGATACGTGGAACATGGTCAAAAGTAGTGCACTATATAGGGAAACAATCAGCTACTCCCACTCCCAGGCTGTACTATAGGGCACGGTTTCCCAAACTCGGTTGCACATTTTGGTTTTTGCCCTAGCACTACACAGCTGATTTAAATAACCAACTCATCATCAAGCTTAAATTATTTGAATCAGATGTTTTGTGCTAGGACAAAGACCAAGACGTGGACCTGTGGTGGGGCCCAGGACCGAGTTTGGAAATCTCTGTTATAGGGTAGCACCTCTTCTCACTTAGTGGACCAGGCATATGAGTCTCCATACATGACCATGCAGCTCACACAGTTCTCAGCCTCAGGCCTGCAGAGAACACACATACAATATAATGCAGATTACACATACATGCATGCCCATCCATGGACACAATTACACACAAGCAAATACATGTAGGCACACACACAAAGACACACACACACACGACATAGCTGGCCTCTGCCACACCAACGACACGTGAACGCTGTTCATTTTCCACTTGGTTTCAACTTAAGGACCCAATGAGCGGGCCTGGTGGCGCGCTGAAAAATGGAAACGTGCAGCGTCTCGTTTGTCTGCTACCTTGGACTGTTTGTGCAATATGTCATCCGTTTTTGTGTCGGTGGGAAGGCAAGGCGGAGCGCGGGGCAGGAGGCTCGTAATGTATGCCCTGTCAGATCAAATGGGAAGTGACAGTGGAAAGTTATGTATCTCTGCGAGCTCGCTATTAGGGCCAGGTGAAACACCGCCTCTCAGGATCATAACAGCAAAGACTACAAAGGACGGTAACAGCAAAGACCACAAAGGACCATAAAAACAAAGGTGATAACACCAAAGACCACAACAACAAAGTCCACAGAAACAGAGCTACAGGACCCTTTATATTAACACAGGTTTCTTTTGGACATAGCATTGTCTGATTCAATTGTCCTTGTACTGTACAGAGAGAGGCAGACAGAGGAGTGGGTGAGTCTGGAGGTCAGTCGCAGAGTGGGCGAAATGGACACGTTTCATCTGTCCGGACCGCTAAAGTGCATCTCTCTCTCTCTCTCTCTCTCTCTCTCTCTCTCTCTCTCTCTCTCTCTCTCTCTCTCTCTCTCTCTCTCTCTCTCTCTCTCTCTCTCTCTCTCTCTCTCTCTCTCTCTCTCTCTCTCTCTCTCTCTCTCTCTCTCTCTCTCTCTCTCTCTCTCTCTCTCTCTCTCTCTCTCTCTCTCTCTCCTGAGCACGGAGTGAATAATTGCATTTTAGTACACACCTCTAACATTATTAGGTCATTGTGTTGCTTACCGTTGCCCTACAAATGAGATTCACTCTTAAGGGACTGCTTCTCTTCTGTTTTTTTGTGTTGGGGGGGGGGGCTATCGATTTCTCCTTAAGATCTTCAGATGCCAACCTTACACTGCAGTCACTGTGGCAGCTGCTTTGGTCTGCTCGAGATGGGAGTTCAAGCAAGTGAGCGAGGATAAACCAATGAGATCACCTCGAGCGATCTGTTACAACGCCTGTGCGTCATCTGTTTCTTCTCCGGTTTGCTCTCTCTGTCAGTGACAGTGTTTTCTCGAACAATGCTTTTGCTTATTCCCCCCTAGGATGTCTCGATAAAATGCACGCAGGTTTAAAAAAAACTTAAACCTTATTACTCTATATATTCCATCCAGGGGAGAAAGAGATGGGGAAATCGCCGGTTCCACTTCTTCTTCCCATTAGGAATCAACAACATTTTGGTGTTACACAGATCAAGGCCCCTGGATGATCAAAAACAATCAGTGTCGCTGTGAATCAGTTAATAAGATTGTGATATCTACACTACACTACACAAAGTGTGTGGACACCTGCTCGTCTAATATTTCATTCCCAAATCATGGGCATTAATATGGAGTTGGTCCACCCCTTTGCTGCTATAACAGCCTCTACTCTTCTGGGAAGGCTTTCCTCTAGATGTTGGAGCATTGTTGTCGGGACTTGCTTCCATTCAGACATGAGCGTTAGTGAGGTCGGGCACTGATGTCGGCGTTCCAATTCATCCCAAAGGTGTTCGATGAAGTTGGGGTCAGAACTTTGTGCAGGCCAGTCAAGTTACACTTGGTTCTTCTATTAGGAAAGTTTGTCTTCCTCACGCACAGTGAGGAAGATGGTTCGGGAGACCAACCAACAAATGTAAACGCCTGGGGTTGCTAAACGGCATTGGCACTTGCTTTGAAACTGGGTGCTATGGTCAGATGAGACAAACATTTTGCTCTTTGCTTATGCACGACAGTGTTTGGTGTCAAAAGAAGGATGCATATTCAGAAAAGAACCGCATACCTACTGTAAAATATGGCGGTGGATGTTTGATGTTACGGGATGCTGGCCTTCTAGGCAGAGTTCCTCTGTCCAGTGTCTGTGTTCTTTTGCTCATCTTAATCTTTTCTTTTCGTGGCAATTTCTTGCATGGAATAGCCTTAATTTCTCCGACCAAGAATAGACTGACGAATTTCAGAAGAACGGTTTTTGTTTCTAGCCATTTTGAGCCTGTAATTGAACCCACATATGCTGATGCTCCAGATACTTAACTAGTCTAAAGAAGGGCAGTTTTATTGCTTCTTTAATCAGGACAACCGTTTTCAGCTGTGCTAACATAATTGCAAAAGGGTTTTCTAATGATAAATTAACCTTTTAAAATGATACACTTGGATTAGCTAACACAACGTGCCATTGGAACACAGAAGTGATGGTTGCTGATAATGGGCCTCTGTACGCCTATGTAGATATTCCATAAAAAATCTGCTGTTTCCAGCTACAATAGTCATTTACAACATTAACAATGTCTACACTGTATTTCTGATCAATTTGATGTTATTTTAATGGACCAAAAAATGTGTTTTTCTTTCAAAAACAAGGACATTTCTAAATGACCCAAAACTTTTGAAAGGTAGTGTCACGTTCCTGACCTATTTATGTTAGTTTGTTATGTGTGTTAGTTGGTCAGGACGTGAGGTTGGGTGGGCATTCTATGTTTTCTGTTTCTGTGTTGGTTTTTGGGTTGCCTGGTATGGCTCTTAATTAGAGGCAGGTGTTTGGCGTTCCTCTAATTAAGAGTCATATTTAGGTAGGCGTTGTCACAGTGTTCGTTGTGGGTGATTGTCTTCCGTGTCTGTGTCTGTACACCACGCGGGACTGTTTACGGTTTGTTCGTTTTGTGTAGCCTATGTTTCCTATTCGTGCGTTCTTCTTGTTTTATGTAAGTTCGTCGTCTAGGTTTGTCTACACCGTTTATTGTTTTGTTAGTTTAGTCAAGTTCGTGTTTTCTTTAATAAATTATGTCATTTCACTACGCTGCGCCTTGGTTCGATCAATACTCCTCCTTTTCGGTAGAAGAGGAGGAGGACTGCCGTTACAGAATCACCCACCAAGAATCCAGAACCAAGC